>NC_065525.1:26711750-27031890 GCF_006386435.1 Epinephelus moara
TACAAAGAAATGTCAGAAACATCAGCACCTGTGCTTATTATTTTCTGTACAGGTCTACAGCTTCAGTGATGGCAGTGGTCATTACTGCATGTAGCTAATGACATCTAGTTCAGCTCTGTAATCAGATCAAATGTAGCAAAGACACTAAAGATACTAATGTGACTATCTGCCGTGTCCGCAGAATGATTTCTGTAATCCTTATTAAGTCACTCTTGATTTTTGGAAAACAATGTAGCATTGAAAACAGAGCTCTTTCTGGTGTGTAAAAGGATTACAAACTTGGCTATGCACATGGAGCCGTTTGAACTCAGAAGCTGCTGTCTGAATCAGTTTATAATCCTGAAACAGGGAGGAAACTGTTTATATTCGGGGTCTCAAAGCCTCCAATAGCTGCAGTGGTGCAGGTGCATGCATGTTAATATAGTATGCAGTGAATCTGCTTTTCATTATGCACCTCAGTAACACAGTATGACAGTGGAAAGATTGACTCATTGTGTTTGTACATTTTGTTTAAAGTTGTTGTAATGCTCTTCTTTGTGTTATGTAAAGCGCTTTAAATTGTTTCACATCATTATTATTTAAAACACTGTGTTTTATTGGTGCTATACAAACTAGGTGCTATACAAACCCAAGACCAACAGGTCTGGTAGCTTAGTCTACAGCACCTTGTATACAGACTTCATGTAAATCCATTTAAAATAGTTAAACAGAGTTAAAATAGTGCAAACCTGGCATCAGTATGTCTCAAATGCACCTTTAATAGCTATTTGTGATCCCATTTCACTTTGACTTTTAATAAACAGTTTGGGAAGTTAGTAGACAGCAACTTGACTAGATGGTCCACAGCACATGTGCATTCACACTACATTGGTTGCAGTATAAATTTACACTCAAATCACCATCTAAACCTACTTTGTGAATAAGCCTAAATTACATACTGACCTAAGCAGTACTGGTAATCTGGAATCAGATTACATAACACAGGTGTTACTCACATGTCAGGGGTGAGCTGATTATCTTGGTCTTCAGAGTAGCAGACAAGAAATGTACATGTAAGATGAATGCTAAAAGGTTATGTTTCAAATGTGAACGTTTGTGAAACCGTATCTGTATGCTGATGACACAGTTTTATATTGTTCCGCAACATCTGCACAATCAGCCATTGAATGTCTACAGTCGCCTTTTGATTCCCTCCAATTTAGGTTTCACAACCATAAATTAGTACTTAACTCAGGCGAAACCAAATGGATGCTGTTCACCAAGGCTACTCATTCTGAATCTTTCGATAGTCATTTTGCAAATGGCACATCCATAGAGAGTCGAACAGTATGAATACCTTGACGACAATCTTAATTTTAAGCACCATATTAAAATTCTGACTGCCAAGCTGAAGACAATACTTGGCTTTCTCTACATCAATAAGAACTGTTTTTCTTTTATACACAGGAAAAGAATTGTAGAATCTGTATTTTTAGGGAGAAGCTGCTGCCTCTACACTGAAATCACTGGACGTTGTCTACCACTCGGCCTTAAGGTTCACAGCAGGTGATTACAGCACCCGTCACTGCCACCTTTACAGAAGGGTTGACTGGCCTCATTTGGCTGTGAGGTCGGGGACAGCATTGGTATTTGTTCATTTATGAAGCTTTGATGCAGATGTTTCCACCCTATATTTCGTCCCTTTTAACTGTGACCTCACATACTCTTTGTACTCTTTCACAGAATAGGTTGTTGCTTCACATTTCCTTAGTCAAAACTGAACTAGGAAGAATACCAGTCCCTTGCTGTGCTCCTTATACATGGAATAATCTGCAAAAGACCATAAACTCGGACACTCTGCCACACTTACGGCTGTTTAAATGCCTAACTTTACGCTGATATGATATATGTCCCCTAAATGAGTTACACATAATCAAAGCATAACTTTAAAGATATTAGTCCTTTCTGTCTTTTCTTGGGTCTCCAGTTGTTGGCACGGGTAAGATGCTGCTGCCATCTGCAAAGTGCTGCTTTGAGGTTTTTATCAGGCAGGGATAACTGTCACGTTTCCTCACCCCTCAGCCCTGTGATTGTTGTGCCGATGCAACCAATCTTTAGCAGCCTGCTGCCATGAGCCAACTGGACGATTATGTATTTAGCGGGAGCATTTATGATGACAGAGCCCGGCAGGTGATTGAACCCACGTCACTAGTAAAACCCCAGATCTGTTGCCTGGCAGATCAGACAGATAGGCTGTTCATTCACTAAAGAGTGACGTCACCTTTCTGCATCTAAGTTTCAAATACTTGTGCTTTTTGCTGTAGGAAGTTGCAGTGCATCAAACTTTTGAGGCACATGCACTGCAACAGGCACACATGCAAGACATATTTTTGTTGTCCTTCAGAGGATGTCCTTGAATGCTCGTTCACAAATCTTTGTATCAGACTAAGCAGCTTTTTGTATAATCCTTGGATGACAGCTATTGTCAAAGAGTGAGATTAACTTTTAAAGTTTTCGGCGTCCTCTGTGTGCACATGGAGCAGTTGCCTTAAGTGGCCCAAACATATGTCATAATTCTTTATGGTCTTTTTTAAAATAAAGTTGAGTTTAGTTTTGTTTAACAGTTTAGTATTAGTGGGCTTTCTTATATTCTTTTGTTTGAGCACCATAAATAGAGCCCTTTTAGGCAGTTTAATTAAGAGTGAGAAGCCATTTTTGTTTTTGCCTAGGCCTAAATGAATCAACTTTTATGATGATACAGTTTATAATTTGACAAAATTCTCATCAAAATAAACCTAAAAAATGTTTTATTTTACAAACCAAAAATGGAAACTTCCCCATTTCTAATGAATAAAGGCATTTAAATGTACTGGCAGAATAATCTCATACCTGCTCTGTTATAACAGCATAAGCTTCTGTTACACTGCACTCAGCATGTCTACCTGATTGCAAGTAGCTGCATGGTTAAGCTTTGGTAAATTCACTTCAGCAATTCTTATGGTCACCCCCAAGTCAGATGAAGTGGAAGGATTGAGGTGTCAGCACTATGGCTACCAGGGATCGCCCCGCCTTGCCATCTGCTGCCACTACTGTAATCCACACAATGAGAAAATCAGTTGTCTCAGTCCGTATCAAAGTCATGTCAGCTCAATTCAACAGGCAAATCAACATCTGTGAGACTGTGAAATCCATGTTGTTGCTGACATAGGAAGTGAGAGGCTTATTTGGTCATGTCCTCTTAATAAAGCTCATACTCTTTGGTATACATGAAACATAAAACATTCAGAATAAATTAACAAGAACTTGAAATTATTTACTTTTCTTATAGTTCATTGGGTACTTTTTTCCTACCATTATCTATATCCTTGTTTTTTTTTCATGTTGGCTTATGACATTCCCAATAAATATTAAAATGAGAGCTTAACATGCTCTAAATCTGTACTCAGGCAAATTTTAAATGTGAAATGATGTATCATATTCAATAGTCTACTCTCAGAAATACCACGTTAATAAAGCTAAACCAGCTCCACAATGTAAAAGCACAGCTAGCAGCCCCTAGAGGTCATGTAAAAAAAAAAAACTGGGCTGTATGTGGCCCCTGAACTAAAATGAGTTTGACAACCCTGGCCTACACTGAACAAAAATAAAATATTTCCATATCTAAATGCATTTGCTCATTTATAGAAGTAACAGGAAGATAGAAACAGGTTCCTCTCAGTTTGGTGTGAAGGACCTGTCTGTCACAAATTAAGATACACTAAAACCTTTCTGGTAATTTGATTTCAGTGGTGATGGCAGTGGCAGAACACTGGGGGTACCCTGGGAAGTCCCACATTTGGTCTCTAGAGGGAGACAAACACCCTTCAACTGTGTCATAAAACTGAGCTCACAGCTCACAGGCTTGAGTAACAGATCACAGTTGAGTAAATCCACAGCTGATGAGTCAGAGATGCTATGCGTCACACTGGAACATTTATATTGTTGGCTTCATATGCAATACCTAGGCAAGCAGTAACTATGTTACAACAGGCAACTACACACCACCTTGAGAAATAATCATTAGGAAATCTAATTGCAACCATAAATAAACTTCTCAAATGGCTGTTTGACACCTGCATACCATGGAAGAAGGTCTCTCCTGTGCTATCTTCCCAGGGAACACTCCAATTTCACCTCAGTGATAATGTTTCTGAAAGTTTTTTCCTGTCCACTGGAGAGGGGTGTCTCATTTGGCTCTCTCAGTTTTATTTTTACTCTAATAATTTCTCTTGTTTTCACTGGAGGAACACCTGCACATCTTGGAAGAAGTTCTCTCTTGCACTGTCTTTCCAGGGAACCCTCCAAGTTGACCTCATGGACAGTGTTTGAAAGATGTCTCCTGTTCACTGGAGAGAGGCGTCTCTATAGGCTCTTTCAAATATTTTTTTACTGTTATAATTTGTTATTTTCATTGAAAAGACACCTGCATGCATTGGAAAAAGGTCTCTCCTGTGCTCTCTTCCCAGGGAATACTCCAATTTTACCTTACTGAGGGTGTCATGGAAAGTAGTTCCCTGTCCACTGAAGAGAGGCATCTCAATTAGCTTTTTTAACCTGGCATCTGGATATTGCTTTAAATCTTGCGCTTTCATTTTTCCCAAAGTGTTTTCCTATTTTCTGACACTTAACTTTTTACACTTGATAATAATTATTACTGGTCTATTATATAAGTGTTTCTAAATTTCAGTTTTACTACTGTAAAACTTGATTGTACATATGGCACCTGTCCATCCTGCAGAAGGTATTTTCCATCTGTCCTCCTGAGCTTTACACAGTTTTTCCCCGACAAAAGGTTTTTCTGCAGAGTTCCTTTTTTGTGCCAAATTTGTGATAATGTGAGAGTCACTACTATTTTTGTTAGCATTTGGATTATACTGACAACCTGCCTGATTAAATCATGTGTAGGGACAAATTTTCGTGTTAATTTCCTCTAAGTGAGAATTTTCTACTGTTCCAAGTGTTGCAGGAAAAGCTTTTCAGAAGAAGAAAAACCTGTGACAATGTCTGCACATCAACAATATTTTATTACGTTCCAGCGCAAGACCACAAGCTACAGCATACTGGCAGTTTAAAATTGCATTTTATATTTTGCAGTCATCAAGTACAATTTAACATGGCATTACAGTGCAACACGTTGGGTTCTTCCAAACAAGATTTTTGTTAACATTTCTATATTTTGACTGCTGAATATGCAAATCTAAAATAAAAAAAAATACTCAAATGATTATTACAAAAAATAAAATTAGAAAATATAATAAGATCCCTGAGAAAGCATTTTAATGTGTATAATTTACTTTAAAAGAAGGCAACAATGAACTGAATTAGTTCAAATATTGTCCAGAAAAACCTTGAAATCCAACATCCATCCAACATCTTCAAAGACCTTGGTACTCATGTTTGCAGTGTCCGACATACAGAGGCTCTGCTTGGATGCCACGCCTTGAGAAGAAACAGAAACATCAGTATAACATAATAAAGCAAACATAATGAGAAAGAACGCTGTCTTGTTAAGTTATGCCTGCAATATAAGCTCTTTACAGTACCTCACGAGCTTGCAGCGAAATTCCTGCAAGCGAGGAAAGGCCTTGTCCACACTGGAGGTCTGCTTCTCATCACTCCACAGTCTCTCTGCTGCAGCACTTGCCCTTGGCCTGTGATTTTGGGTACAACCAGTGATTATTTGGATTGATTTTATGCAACTGTTATTGCACTTTTTTTAGTAATGTTATTAGCTTTATGATTTCAGCTCTCTCTTTAATCTCATACCAAAGACGTGGAGTGAGATTGGTGGCATCGACATACTCTCCCCACATGCAGACCTCACCCCCTATCACCAGCTTCTTCTGTTCCTCAGATCCTGTGGAGGTATGATGAAAAGCTTTGCTTTAATAACATGATGGGTTTTAATTAAAGATAGGCTGGTAATAAGTTTGCTATCAATCAAAATCCTCACTTCAACGTTATCACGCCACTTCAAGTCAAAACTCAGCAAGTCAGTATTTAAAAAGGCTTCTACATGCTCCCGTCACCAGCACAAAACTGAGCCAGATTAATATATTATATTATAATGTGATATTACTTGGCCATGCACACACCAGAAAAGTTCAGTGGCTGCACGGTGTAGTAGTCGCGCCAGTCCTGGCCATAGGAAATGTGGTTGATGTACCACGGGGCAGCTAGCAGGACCCTCATGCCAGCTTTGGTCATCTTGCTGAGCTCCTCGTAATAACTAGCTGGGGTGCCCTTCCAGATGTGCAGCACTGTGTCCTTGGGAATCTGAGCAGGGTGACAAACAACTGCAACTGACCTGTCTGCCTGCTGTATCTTGATATTGAATAATCTGTTTACATATAATGTTTTACATTTAAACAACATAAAAACCCCTTAATGAGCTTTTATCAATAAGGACAGTCTTTTACTAAGACATGATTGAAATAATTTGTACCTCTCCAATGGGGCAAAGCATCTTTTACTTATCAGAGAGCTGCAAACATTTCTTAAACCAGCAGAAATACCCCAAATTACAATTATTTAGCTGGATTATTTAGTAATGCACCATGATGACACATGCTTTATTGGTTTATATCTGAATTTAAAACAACTCTGGTCTGCTTTTGATAGACTGATATCTGTTCTGCGCATTTGCTTTCTTAATTTGATGCAGAGAGCTTTGTGAAATAATTGCCAGTGGCTACATGATTAACTTCTGTGTTTAGTGGGAGAGTGTGCATGTTAGCCACGGGGCATCACACAGCATTGTGAGCATGTACCACAGCAATCACACCTCTCTGTAGCTGTGTCCCAAGTCCATACTGCATACTTTCTCAAACTTTTCTACTTGTGTTTGTAGTGTTTTCACACTGGAAAAGTGATTGAAAAGTAAATTGATTTCAAGGCCATGAAAATTTCTGTACTGTGCACTCTGTATACAATTTGTAAATCATATGGAATTAGGACACACAACTGCATGTCTCTGCATGGACAACAGTCTTTACTGTCGCCTAGTGGTAAGACTGCAAATCAAACATTCTGTGTTGCACTCACACTCAACAAGGCTTGGCTGTTGTTATATCCCATATCCTCCTGAGACCTGAACTTTTGTTTGGTATGCATTTTCAATTTCTCCTAGCTATTTGGGATCAGTAGGACCTGTTAAATATGGAAAACTAAACACTGTCAACGGTAATAAAGTCCCAGTGACCTCAAATGAGACGTAATAAAGTCCCAATGTCCCCAAACAAGATGACAATAAAGTCCCAATGTCCTCAAACAAGATGACAATAAAGTCCCAATGTCCCCAAACACAATAATAATAAAGTCCCAGTGACCTCAAATGAGATGACAATAAAGTCCCAATGTCCTCAAACACAATAATAATAAAGTCCAAATGTCCTCAAACAAGATGCCAATACAGTCCCAATTTTCTCAAACGAGACTACATCCCATTGTCCTCAAATGAGACGATAATAAAGTCCCAGTGTCCTCAAACAAGATGACGATAAAGTCCCAGTGTCTTCAAATGAGTACTTCCTAATTAACAGTGTCTTAGCTTGTTACTGTTGCTAAAATCAACAATAAAATGTGATCAGGTTTTGTACCTTGTCCACTTCTGTGTCAGGATCAGCTGTAGACTGACTTGGCAGAGATGGCTGCCATCTTGTTTTTATATGGATTAATGTATTATGCTGTTACTACCACTAGATGGCACAAGAAAAGGTGTCCACGAACGAAGACAACAGGTCTAAGTTCAGCAGAATGAAGTAAAAGGTGTAGTAAACGCAAAATGTGATGTCCTCATATGAGGACACAGGGTCTCAGGAGGATATTTTATAGGAAACCAAGCTTTACCTATAGAGACAAAAACCACAGCAGACAGTACAACTTCAACAAGCCACAGCACACAGGTTCTTTTCTGACCCTTGAAGGCAAGGGGCCACACAGTGTAGTAGCGGGCCCAGTTGTGTGTGGGCCCTGGCTTGTCCAGATACCACGGAGAGGCCAGAATCACCCTGAGCCCTGCTTTAGTCACCCTGCGCACTTCACACAGGTAACAGCCATCTCTCCATACCTCCACCACTGATAAAGAGCTGCGCTGCAACACAATGCTATGGATTATTAGACTTACATGAACTGGTCGTGTGATACATTAGCTTGTCTTTATCAGACAATACACTGTTAAAATTTGGTTGGCTGGTTCAAATCATATAACCTGCTGAGGTCAACATTAGTTATCTGTAAAAAACATATTAGGTTAGAGTACATGGATGCCTGCATAAGCGTTTATTCTAAATGATTATAGCTATAATAGGGTAACTGTATAACTAGCCTGTATACTGAAAAGAGTAGATTTCTCTTGTTAAACATAAAAAAAAAAATCAATAACAAAGATGTTAAAAATATGATAAAATAAATGCTACATGTTTTACAAATTGGAGTTTAAATATCTCCTTCAGTGAATGCAGATATTTGGACACAATATAAAATAGCTGATATAATATTCAAAAAATAAATGATGACAAAAACTAGTGCTTGTTTTAGATGCCTGAATCTGTGCTTAGCGATACTATGTGCTGCAGTGAAATGAAAAATGTTTGCATATCAAATTTTGATATTTGTTAATATGTAAATTAGTGCTGTCTGTTATTCACTCACTCTACAGCAGGAAACAGCAATTCAAAGTAAAAGCTTTGTGCCAGGAATTCAGTGTTTTGTGGTTTGTTTGTTTTTTGTTGTTTTTTTTACAAATTTGACATATTTGTGAGTCACTTGCAGTCCATTCAGAATGGACCCGCGACCCACTTTAAAACCGCAACCCACCAGTTGGGAACCACTGGTCTAAAAAGTATGTAGGCAGATATGAACCCCACTGGATAAAAATAGTTTTACAGGCTTTCATACAGGTGTTACTTATTGTACTTACTTGTTCATGGTAGTCAAACACATCCTGCCACACAATAGACGTCTTGTTGAGAGCCAAAGTGATATTCATAATGCTGGAAATAGAGACGTTAATGTTACATTTACATGTTGGTTGGTGTATTTCCAAAAGCTTTCTTCACTATATAGCCTCGTTTCCACCTAGCAGTACAGTATGGTTCAGTTCGGTACGCTTTTTCTCCGTTTACACTGTGAAAAATTGTGGATGGTACCAATGGAACCGTTCCCCATTTTTGGTCAGCCCTCTGTTGGGGTACCTAGCACACAGATCTGGTACTAAAAGGTGGAGCTGTGAACACTGCAGTCCGTTGATTGGTCGATAGCAGACGGCCACTCTGCTCAGGGCTGAGTTGTGGCTGGTTTTGAAGCTTATGTAACCACTGTTCATACTGTGGAGAGTTTTATTAGACTGTAACTATAAAATGAAAGGATGTTTTGCTGCCTCTCACAGCAGCTGGAGTTGTACAGAAATAACTTAATTCACAGGGCCGACTTCCAGCAACTTCTAAGGTGGAACGTTAAATTGTTACGTTACTCAATGTATGAGTTGACTTTTAAATATCCCATGGAGAGAGCCTCTCACCGCAGCCTGTTCTATTTTGTTCTGAAAATGTTGGTGTGCAGTTTCGTTCTGTGGACGATAAACGAGGTGCAGACTGATAAAGGAGGAAATACAATGAGTGCTGGACGGAGCAATGAATGACAACAACCCCCGCCCACACTTAAGAGTACTGTTTGCGGTGGAAACGCTAAGCAAACCTAGGGTCTAGGTACCATGTCTGAAGGGTTACTTTTGTTTCCAAAGGTACCATACCGCAAGTGTTTGGTGGAAACAGGGCTTAGACTCCCCTTTACAACCTACTTCTCCATGTAGAAAGCTTCCAGTTTGGTGAAGTCTGCTCCGAATCCCATCTTTTGCATGAACGCTCGGACATCAGGGTTGGATTTCCTGTGGAAACAAGCAGTAGGAGTCTTTTCCTTGTTTGTAATCTCAAAAGGCATCCTTACATCAACTACCTGAACAGCTGAAAACACATGTACAGCTATGAGTAAAAATTCAATAACAGTGTAAACAAACAATTGAGTAAAACCATGTCAAAAATAGTCAGCAATAATTTATATGAGTCACCACATTTCAACATACCAGCAGGCAAAGTTCACCTCATCCCCTCCTAAATGGATATAGGAGTCAGGAAAGACCGATGACACTTCCTTAAATAGTCTCCCCATGAACTTGTAGGTGGAGGGTAACACTGGATTAACAGGGCCAAAAGTACCTGAAGGGGTGCTCCCACTGTAGCAGGGAGTCAACAGGTCAGACTGCCCTGGGGAATAAATGGTAATAAATCAGATTTAGTTTGAGATTTTGTTTAAATACATTTCTGGGATTATGTGTTGAGTGCAAACATTTGTTACCACTGATGTAGACATAACGGTCCTCCAGATAAGCAGGGAGTCAAACTCAAGATTCAGTACATGTCTTATTGCCATTTATAGTCTTACAGGCTTGCAGGTTTGGCAGACAAGGTTCCTGTTAGCCCAAACCAGGCATAAAGCCAGGTACTTTTAATGGTGAAGATCAAGAAGCTGGGATCATGTGGGAAAAAAACTTGTATTATTAAATTTTACCTTTTCCCCAAGATAAGGTGTGGCCGGGAGAATCAAACTCAGGAAGGACCCTTATTCCCCACAGCCTGGCATGTGAGATCACCCTTCTCACATCTGACTGCGTGTAGATGTGAGTCATCGGATGGAAAGCCCCCTGAATCAGAGCCAGAAGCCTTTGTTCAGGGTGGATGTAACTTTTCCGAACTTTCCTACCTCTTGGAGCCACATGCAGTGGGCTCAGTTAAAAAATCTAGGATAGTGTACAACAACCATGTTTCATCTTCTTAAGTGCATTTTCGAATTATATTGAATGTGCAGTCACTTGAAGTGAGATCCTTTCTCAGCTCTTCATCCACATGACATACCTTACTGGAAAGGTCTGGATAGGTGCTGCTCTGGTAAGGGAAGGAGGGGTCGTCAACAATGTGCCAGTGAAACACATTGAACTTACTGTAGGCCATTGCATCCTAACAAGAAAGATATACATTATTACCACTGATGACAAGAGTGATCAATGAAACAGAAGGCTGATGTCCAGGTTGTGTCATCTGATTATTACCAGAGTTTTTAAAATGGCCTTCACTGGTAAATAATGACGTGAAGTGTCCAATAAAATCCCCCTGAACTGGAACCGGGGGAAGTCGTCAATCTCAGTCTTGTTAACAAAATACTAAAAGAGGAAACAAGAGGGAAACAAATTTGAATTCCTCCACCACAAACATTAATCAAGCTCTTAAGAAGGTGAGATTGTGTATTCGAGATGTGATGAACTTAGAGGCCTAATGAGTTTAAGCATTTTAAAATCCGGACTTACTGTGCCAAAATCATCTTCATACACCAGCTGACTGAAGGTTTCCAGACCTGTGCTTAATCAGAGGACGTATAATCAGCAATCAGATCAGTCATTACATATTTGGTTGCATTAGGTATCTTGTGCAAATTCTTCAAAAGGCTTTGATGGAGACTACAGCTCTTCCCTTTTAGCTGATTGTTGACAAGTTTGTTTATTTTTCAGAGTATATTTCACAAATGTAATGGCTATAATCACCTCTTAGGGCACCCCACACCGTTTGTGCATTCAGAGATGCTTGTCCTGCACAGACACTCAGATTGTCTGGAACACAAATAGGAGTGATTAGATAATTCATTGGACTTGAGCGGAGCCAATGTGCCCTCTAAACCTGTGGTTCTCTAGTTCTTAAATGTGTGGTACTTACATCTCTCAGAGGAGTCTTCATTTGGGTAACCCTCACAATCATCACGGTCAACACTGACCTCAACGATAAATGGTTTCCCGTCACTGAATCGCAGGACACCATTTCCTATTGGTCATAAAAGTTCAAATATTACAGTCACGAGTTGCTGGGTTAAAGTTTAGTAGAGGTGCAAACACTGCCTGTGGACTTCCATTTTGACAACGTTACACTCAAGCTGCCATTATTCTATAAGCTATGGTATGTTTGAAAACACAAACATGAAGCTGTGTTACTCCGGTCCATTGTGATTGTGGGTTGTTAGAGTAGGCAGGCCTACACTGACTGATGAACTGCTGTCTCTACAAAGCCCATTGATCTACTTTAAAAGCCAACCTGACAAACAGAACATTCAAAACAAAACCAGTGGGCACTTTGCTCTACATATTAAGCATCCATAATGCAATCTTATTATGTAAATCAACAGTTCATATAGGCTACTCTTAATTCTGACACTAGAATTTAAAGAGACAGGATTTACATATATTTAATTACATTGTAGCCTATGTGTTTTAGTACACATAGCACAGTGAATTCTGATCCTAGGAAATTGTTAAATATAGTGGTGTCAAAATAAATCAAATTATTTAAGTATCATAGAAGTACTTCTGTGAATATTTACTAGCCTATTTTTAATGGTATGACTGGACCTTTCAGATCCAGCAAGGACTAACATCTTACTTTCGTTTTAGCTCAGTCTTTAGTTCACCTCCCTTTTGTCACCTACCAGAAGTGTAGTCTGGAAAAATAAGAGAAAAGTATCTCTTGAAAGCAGCATCCAGAACAGAACAGCCCTGCTGTGCAGCTGATTGACTTCCGTACACAAAGTAGAGAGCCTGAGGGCTCAGAGGGTACCGCTCGGCTGAGGAGGTGAAAGTCTGCGGCAATGGCCACACTCCGTCTACTGTGTGTAGGCCGAACTGGAGGATAATTAGCAGTAGCAAATTAAAATGTGGACGAGTGTATCGTCCACAACTAACCATGCACATGACCTCCATGACAGTTTGTGATACTTCTCCATTCAAAGGCAAACTGCACTGTCAAGCTGCGGCAGTCAGGTGCTCAAGAGCATGCAGTCACATGACTAGAGCCACAAAGTGTGGGTGTATTTTGTTTGTGTGTTTTGAATCCTAATGTATCAGTTTGTCTGTGTTGTGATTTTATGTGATTTTAATTAGTATTAATAGGGACATAGCTTTTCTACGAGAAATGACGTCATTCCAGTTGGAGTGATGTGAAGACTGAAATAAATGTAGACTAAAAGTGTGAGACAAAGCATAGTTTAGCCTGAGGTGGACTACAAAAATAAAGATGGCATATACTGGCTGATAAAATATGACAAATTCAAAAACACAATGAAAAGCATTAGGCAAGGAATGAATAATAATGAATTTTTTAAAAATGATTTAAAATATTTTTTCCAGCAGTTGGCCTGGTCTACATTTTATTACAGGGACGTGTTAACTTGATAACCTTAACAGCGATTGTTTAAATCGGGCGTGTAATAAATATTTTTTGTATATTTTAAAATGTGTTTTTAAATATAGTTACATTAAAACAAAGGTGTGTCGTCTAAACACAAATGTTTTTTGACATTTTCCTGTACAGTCCATCTGACGTAAGGCCGTCGTCAGTTAGTGACGCTGTGTCTCTTTGTTGGCTTAGCAGCGGCGACGTTTTGTTGTTATTTTCGCTGCAGCTGAAAAACAGGCTCGGATAATTTTGGTTTTCGTATTGTTCCGCAATCAACATTTCACACACTGTAGACTTAGGTGTGCTTGTCACAAGTTGATAACCACCCTAGGAATGGACTCAGACGAGGGTTATAACTATGAATACGACGACGAAGAGGAGGAATGTAGCGAGGATAGCGCCGAAGAGGAGCCGGAGGACGACACCCTGGAGCTCGGAGAGGTGGAGTTGGTCGATCCCGTGGTGGCCGGTGGAGAGCGAGACGAGTGCGGCGAGACTGGTGGAGGTGGCCACGGTCCCGGCGAGGAGGAGGAGGAGGACTACCGCTTCGAGGTTTTGACTGCCGAGCAGATCCTCCAGCATATGGTGGAGTGTATCAGGGAGGTCAACGAGGTCATCCAGGTAGGTATTCTGGTATGTCGGCGTCAGGAAAGACCGGGGTCCAGGCTTGGGTGAAGCATAAACAGGCCCTGGACGTTAGCTTAGCCGTTAGCATTGTAAGGAGTAGTTTACTTGCTGGAAGTTGGCACTTTGACAACAGCGCTCTGATTTCCACAATACTAAAATGATTTTTTTTTCTCAATGTAGCTCTCTTTTGTGTGGGTGTCGCTTAAATGACGATATGGACAACGTTTAATGTGTACATTTAAATATCAATTTTCGTACGAATTGGGTGCCAGGAAGTAGTCTAATCCCATTGAGAAGTTGGCAGTAGCTATTGCTAAGCTAATGTTAGCTTGCAAGTTAGCTAGCTTGCTAACTAGCCAACTGTAACCGTTAACCCAACACATTATTGGAAAAGCATAATGTCTCTAGTGTTGAGTTACTGCCAGCTCCCACGAGACGACAGTTGGACGTTATTAACCAGACAATTTAAACTTAACGTTATAAAATTTGTAAAGTAACATAATCGTTGACGTTATTTTTATGTTGGACGAAAGGCTTGGTCATCGAGTTGGTTAGCAAGTTACGGTAAAACGTTAGGTTATTTACGTTAACGTTAACGAGGAATTTAATCGTGACTTCCAAAAAAGTTTGGATGGATTACACGAGCGAACGTTGTAATCCGGCAACGGCTATATTTTAAATTAGATATAAGGGGAAACTCAGTGGAGCCCTTCGGCTTAGCGTTATCTTGGGCCTCCATTTCCTTTCACTTAGCTACACTTGGGTACAGAATAAAATGGAAAGTGGTCTTGATAGACCTGCCAGTATTACGTTTTTGAGAAATAGCGTTGTATTTTATGCAACAAAAAGTTTCTGAGTATTATTATTTCACTTCAAACAAGCCCATAACCTAAAGTAGGTAAAATACCAGTACAGTGGATACAGTAACGTTACAGCCGCATGGCAGTTATTAACAGCAGAAACTGATACGGTGATTCTTCTAAAAATAGTATTTAGATCTACCTACTTATTTTTTTGTTTTTTGGCACCACCAGCAAATAACTTTTGTAGTTAAATAGCCACATATTTTTTCTGAATTTAAGATTACAGTGGGGAGTATGTGACAGTAGGATAGTTAACTACTTGAACTTACTTTTCTTCTAAATGTCTTAAGTGACTTTGCTTACACATGTTAAGAGTGAATGGGGTTTTGCCTGGCCTCTGACGACACTTTAGGGGTAAAGTTACAAGAGGCTGATGGATGTATTTCATCTGTAGAGACCTTGTTGTAGAGGCTCCACTGCAAACTTCAGATTAACATAACAGGCAAAACTTCCATAACAATTGTCGATGACAATACTAAGAGTAATTGCTAATCCTTCCCACCTTAGTTATATCAGTACGAGTAGACAAACTATAAGGAACTCCCATCAGAAGTACAGTTCAACAGTGCCACAGACTACAGCCTGTAAAACAAGAATAAAACAAAACAACTTCTCTCTCAACATTATTTTAATCTTAATAAAGGTAGCATTAATTGCTGTGCAGTTGTATTGTACTGAATAAGCTTGAGCTTCGTGTACCTGATAAACTAGCAACTACTTTATTTTGTCATATGATATTGATACATTGGTACCATCATGGTGATATTTTCTTGAGGTGTATTCAGCTTGAATTGCACATTAATAACATGCAGTAATATTAAGATATTTTTGGACATTTTTCATGCTTTATTGATAGAAAGTAGACCAATATGAAAGGGGAGAGAAAGGGGACTACCTGCAGCTAGGAGTCCTGGGCCGTACTTGAACCCAGGCCATTGCAAAAAGGACTCAGCCTAAATGGTATGTGCTCTATGTGGTGAGCTACCGGGGTTCCCCTAAATACAGATGTTTATATGCAGGAAGCGTTATGCTTTGCGGTTGATAAGCTTTCCACCTGCTTATGTCTGTTTGACATTTAGCTGATAGCAGACATGTACAGGTGAGTGTATGAATCTTTAATAAATGTTTGTAAAAGTGAAAGCAGTGTGTAATGCTTTGAATAAGTAGTTCATGATTGATAGCTGCTTTTAGAGAACAATGATTTGATCATCTTTAGGGACATTTTCCTCTTCAGCTACACAAATTATATCTTAACACATTCGCTTGCATCATGATTCAGTGATATCATCAATCACATCATTGAACACCCTACTGTAGTAGTATTGTGTCGTAAATTATTTTGTGAATCCCACCCCTATTTACATCAGGATGGACTGAAACAAGCATTGTGTGTATGAACAGGTACATTGAGACAGTTTCCTTATCTAATCTTGCAATTGCTGAGACAATCCCTTTGCTCAAACAGTTGAACCATGGCACTGTGACATAGGTAGTGTACTCTGCTGTTGCACCATCATGATTTCACAATTTCAAAATGTGATGTAAAATGTTTATTTTTATGCATTTCTATCATGCATAATACAAAATATGTTTTTACTATTCTTCTTTGAAGGTGACTTTCATCATCATCATCCCCAGGTGTACCAGGGAAACCCCTGAATGCCTGTAACCATAGTGACACCTGGTACAAATCAGTGTGGTGACTTTGGTAGCTCGACAGTCCCAATTTACTATTCATGCAGCAAAGAGTGTAAATTACTTTATAAGTCATATTTTTACCAAAGTATCAATATGACTTTGGTGCTTTTATTACCAGGATTAGTTTGATAGCAGTGTGGAATTGAGAGGGGAGTCGATTTTTGTGATTTAAAAGTTGTGGCATCAGTGTTCTGTTGTATTTCACTATACCGTTCCTACAAGCAAGCTGTGTTTAAACACAATGCAAAACAGTTTTTTTCTTATGTTACACACAGACGTGTTTGTATGACAGGGCAGACTTAGACTGATTTTAAAATTTAACAGAAATTCCAGTTTTTCCCCTCCCTTTTCCCATTCCTGTTTTATCTCTGGAATCTGTTGGGGTTAGCCACAAATCATTTGCTATCAATGAAACATCTGTGACTTGTGCAGACACCACCTATGACCAATCTACATTTATTTGCATCTTTCCATTGACTTTTAATGCCACCTCTTAATTTCACTTTGCATTGTTTAACTTAACTGCAGGGCAGCATAAAATCGTGAACTTGGACTTTTGTTTTTTTGGTTGTTTTTTTTTTATCAGTGTGAGCAGAGAACAAATGGGAGGCAGCAAATAGAAAATCTGGAGTAGATCAAAAGTGATCATTGAAACCAGCAGCTCAACTCTGCTTAAATACTCACTCTGCTCACATGCTCACACAGTGCATTCAAGTCAAGAATTTGGGGTAGATTGTGGTATTTGTTCTGGTCTTAGATCAACATATGACTGATGTTATTATATAAACGTAGTCCTGTAGAATTTTTGTCAAGATGCACTGAGGATATTCTGGCAGCTCTGAAGAGAGTAGCCTTGTACATTGAAAAGCATGGCCAACAGCGTCTAGCTCTATATACTGCACAACACGTGTAGATAGAGCACGAATGAACAAGTTTACTTTCAGATGTGGTTTTGGCAAGCCGAAAATTTCAGGTATTACTTTAAGCTGACTTCAGCTGTAGGTAATAAATTCATGAATCCATAAATCTGTATAAATCCACCCAGTGATGACTACACACTAAAATATGGTGCTAGATTCAAAAACAGCATGCAAAGAATATATTCACACAATTAATATTTTCTTATTTCAGATAAAGGTAGTCAGTAAGAACATCAAGAATAGTGTGCATAAGTAATGTGTCAAATCACTTTTATTGAGAAAACCCTCATACAGTGGAACAACAGTTTGTTTGTGACATATCTGTATTGGGGATATCATCACGGATATTGCAGTGCTGCACGGTATGGTGCACTTCTGTCCAGTTACAGGGGATGGGGCACTGTAATTGTTTTATTTTCCTTTGTTTGTTTGTAAGATTTTTTAAAATCATGTCATCCAGTTGTCTGGTTAATGCATCATAAATGGTTGCCATTTTGCCTGTGAAAAGTCTTTGAAAGTATTGTTGTCTGTAGTTGCCTATTGTCCAGCAACTGCTGTGAAAAGAAAATCCAAACTCCTCAGTGTCATGCAGTCCAGTAGAAGAGCCCTGGCAGTTAATACTACTTTTTGTGTCAGGGAGGAGTTGACTGTGGTAGTTTCTATGGCTGTAGTTTGTGGTGGTATTTTATTGGATTCTAATGTAATGAAAGGTTTTTCTGTCCACAAGGTGTTTTTGTCCCCTAACCCACATCAGTGGACAGTCATAATGCATTTATTAATGCAGTGCATTAATTTAAGTAATAATGAATTTATTTATGCAATGTAAGCAAGGGCTTTTAAATCTATAATTATTTTTAGTGATTTAAAATAAACCCATTTCATTTCAGTTAGTCCTTTTTAAATAACCATTCTGGTCTAGTACTAATACATTTCTGAAAACCTGGACCAAAAAACTGTCTGTTGTTCCACAAAAGAAAGTTTGACTGAAAGAAGGCGTAGAGTTGTGGAAGTGGCTTTTCATGCCAACTTTACCCCTGATTAGAAGTTGTTAAAGTGGAGTTTGAAAATTGGCAGTAGATAAATGTCAATTTCAGGTTTATTTCTGACCAGTCTTTTTTTTTTTTGTTCCTTTAGAATCCTGCAACAATAACACGCATCCTTCTCAGTCACTTCAACTGGGACAAGGAAAAGCTCATGGAAAGGTAAGAGCCTCTGAAGATCATTCTTTATGTGTCACCTTTAACTTGTCAGCCAACAAGTATGATAGAGTGAGGGTTCATTTCTTAACACTTTGTTGTTGTTCTTCTTTTTTGTCTCAATTGACTACAGGTACTTTGATGGTAACCTGGACAAGCTTTTCTCTGAGTGTCATGTCATTAACCCCAGTAAGAAGCCTCGGATCCGTCCTCCAATCAACACTAGATCATCGGCACAGGACATGCCATGTCAGATCTGCTATTTGAACTTCCCCAACTCCGTGAGTCCCACAGTGACACCAGCATTGTGTTGCACTAGCTGAAAGTGGTTTCAGGTCTAAACTGTAGTGTTAAAAAAAAAAAAAATTTGAAGCTGTGACTTGGCTTAATACCGCAATGGAGATTGGACACTGTAACTTGTTGAATGCAAAAGGACCCCTAGCTAAGGCATTGTCACAGACAGTGAGTGGCATTTTAATCCTTCTCTAAGTTGTTTTTTTTTCAGACCCAGTTAACTGCCTCAACAGCAAAAGAAAAGGAGGATGGCTATGTGCTATGACTAATATTTTGTCATATCTTCTATAACCACAGTCAGTCCGTGTATGTGGCTCAATGTCAAGAATTAAACTCACAGGATTAACTATTGTTCAAATTCTTCATCAGTACGATGAGTTAATTTTACTTAACCTTTTAAAAGGGATAAATGCTAAAATCAAAAGATTATTTGTGTTACACATCGGTCATTTTAAAGTAGGATATTAGCTAGCTTTGCACCCTATAATCAGACATCTGCCTATGCCAGTTGGTGGCCTTGCTAGTTGGGGTTAGGATATTGGAAATTGTTCCAATTTTAAGTAAGGATTATTATTACAAAGAACGGAAGGGAAAAGTATTTTAAAAGTGTTACATAACTGTGACAGAAAACTGAAAATTGAAAGCTTCTGTGTCCTCCTCACATATCTGAAGTGAAATACAGCAAATACTGCAATTTGTAGCAATGCTGTACCCTTTCAGTAGGAAATAGAAAATAAGTGTGTCCCAAAGATGGTAGAGTTTGTATCCCGTATTGACCCAGCTCTTCTCTACCAAGTGCCACTCAATGCTGCAAATTTCACTTGTAGTCAAAGTTAATTGAAGCCAGGGGTTGATTTATGTGGATGTGGCCTAATCATGCATGGTTACATACAGCACTGTGCTGTATGTACAGACCGGTGGAGGAGGAGTAACTGTTTGAGGGCCATTCTGTTGGCAAGCTCTGTTCTATCAATACCTGCAGGCAGATGCCTTGATGCCAGAACATACCTTAACATTACAATGGAGCAGGTTGATCCATTCGTGGCCATCACATATTGATGGGCATGGCTACTTTAAACAACACAATCCTGCCTGTGGCAGTGGATGAATCATCCAGGAACAATTTGACAGTTTATCAACAGAAAGATTAGAATTAAAGGCACACTGCAGTTAACAGCCCCATTCCTTCTCTCATCAGAGGATAAAGTATATTATCACAGCCAGGTGGTTTACTGTTTTAGCTGTGATATCAAGTTGTTTGCATGTTGGAGAGGTTGGAGCACACAAAATTATCCACCAGTTATTTTAATCAGTTTTTGAAAAGTATACCATGTCGGCATTGTTGGCTACTGTTTCCAGTGTCGCCAGTGAAAGTGATAGCCAACCCGAGTTGTGTCTGTTTGGTGATTCGCTTTACTATAGTTGTATTTTTTTGGCGCTCTGTCCACATTTTTGTAGCTACCTTTTGGATGCGTGCTGCTTACAGTCTGGCATCTGGTTGGTACCTTTTTATAAAGTCCGGATGTCACCTGTGCGCTGTCCTCAACAAAATCTAGTGGGTCATAATTAATGATTGAGAAGCATTACTTTTGTATGAGTCTATACATTTTTGCATAGTATACCTTTTTTAAACCAATATTGTTCTGTCACCTACTGATTCCTCTGAATGACCTCACTCTGATGGCTTTGGCTTGCCTGGTTACCAGAAGCGCATGCAATCATGTGATGTCTTGTTTGTCTTATTAACAAGATTTTTCTCTTTTCCAGTATTTTACAGGCCTGGAGTGTGGACACAAGTTCTGCATGCAGTGCTGGGGAGATTACCTGACCACCAAAATCATAGAAGAAGGAATGGGACAGGTACCCACTAAGAATTTTCCCTGATTGCTGTCAGTCTTGTAATAGCTGTCTGACTAATGATTTGCTTTCTGTGATCTCTCCTCAGACCATTTCTTGTCCTGCTCATAGTTGTGACATTTTGGTCGATGACAACACAGTCATGTGAGTATCTGTTTGTGCTTGTATTTGTTTTAATATTTTGTTGCATATTGGACAGCAGTGTTGACAATACAAGCGTGTGACTGACCCAGTGGGGTAATGAAAAGAACAGGAAACAAAATAGATTCCTCTTGTTTTTTATTGTGCACTTTTTGTGACATGTACAGTGTACAGAGACAGATGCAGTTTGATAACTACCTGAGAAATAGCATTATTACATCTGCAGTGTTAAAATAGGTTTGATTTTGTCAAAGTCAGACCCTAGCTTGTCAGTACATTAAACAAGAAAAGAAACTGTAAATCTTTAAGAAGAAACAACAGGAACAAATTTTATTTGAAATTCTCCCTTCTAAAAGAATTTTTTTTATCGCAGGGCTCCCTTATTATTCCTCTACTTATCTACTTTACAGTGTTGATGTTCAGCCTGTCATGCAATGAAATATACCTCCACATTGAAAGCATGGACACTAATCTCTTGTAGCACCTCTTAAGCTGACAGTAATTGTCTTAACCTAAATTCTGATCTGACCAGCTAGCAGGAGACCTAATAGTGTTTTCACTGACCAGTTTAGGGTCAATATATACTTGAATAAAAAGGAGTTTTGTACCTCTTACTCAGTAGCCTGCACTTAAAATTGTAGTTTTGAAATAATGAAATGTGTTATTGACAAAATGTTAATGTCAGCAGACAAATGAATATTTTTACCCTAATGTCAATTTACAATTTTACTTGTGGAAAATTTTAAATTGTGTGACGTCATTTTGTTTCATGCATTGTCTGTTGGAAGTTATACACTGAATATGAAGGAAGGAAGCTTTGACCAAAATCACAGATTTTATGTAATGAAGGCTAATAAATGATTTGACCTCTCCTATAGGCGCCTCATAACAGATTCAAAAGTGAAGTTGAAGTACCAGCATTTAATTACGAATAGTTTTGTAGAGGTAAGCTTTGGGATTTTTTTTCCTCCTTAATAGTTTGTTGAAATGGAATATGAAGCCTTTTTGAGTTGTTAGGTTATCCTTTATGCACTATTCGGAAAAGCAGGGACCTTCTTTGTACTTAAGCCATATTCTACCTTTTATCACTCCTTTAAGTGCAATCGACTGTTAAAGTGGTGCCCTGCACCAGACTGCCATCATGTTGTCAAAGTCCAGTACCCAGATGCCAAGCCAGTGAGGTGCAAGTGTGGCCGTCAGTTCTGGTAAGATGGTTTGTGTCAAGACAGTGTATTCGATTATCATTAACTGGTAGCGACAGTACACGAATGTTGACTGTGCACATTAAATAGTCATTTTTAAACATTGTGTAAATTTGATGTGTTTCCTTCTGTTGGCGCAGCTTCAACTGTGGAGAGAATTGGCATGATCCTGTCAAGTGTAAGGTAAGCCACTGGGAATATGTTTACACTTTACAGATATGTTAACCTACTCCTTTAGTATCTTGAGTGAAGTCCTATCAAGATTAGTATTCATTGTGTGATTATTTCTTATTCATATTTGAATTCTTTTGTAGTGGTTGAGAAAATGGATTAAGAAATGCGATGATGACAGTGAAACTTCTAACTGGATTGCAGCAAATACTAAGGTATGGAAACAGAGTGGTCTGCTGGTTTTACCCTCTTGTCTTGTTAGTGTTTGTAGGTAATTAATGTATGATCACAAATAAATTTAAATTGTGGAAATACTGATCATACTGAAAAATAAGATGTTGAAAACGTGAAAAACTGAAGGACTGTACATTCACTGGTAAAGATGTTGACAAGTATTGGCACAAGCTTAACAGCTCATTTGTTTGAATGACAGTCAAACAATGGTCCCAAGCCAGCAGGCCATCATACTGTTTTGGACATAACTCTAGATTTATGAGAGACCTGCAAAAACTGCTCCATGAGCCTAAATACACACTTGACCATGAACAAAGACTTACAAAAATCCTTACTCTCACAACAGGAGTGTCCAAAATGCCATGTGACCATTGAGAAAGATGGTGGCTGCAATCACATGGTGTGTCGGAACCAGAACTGCAAAGCTGAGTTCTGCTGGGTCTGCCTGGGTCCATGGGAACCCCACGGCTCAGCCTGGTAAGAGCTAATGGCTTATTTAGTAAATGATGATGGTGTCACTTCTAGTGCTGTGTTTGAATATACTTTAACTTTTTTTATCGTGTTGTTGTCATTATAATTAAAAACGTTTTAAAGTAACTGGAAAGCTAATATAACTATTCAGATAGCAAGTGCAAATCTTCATGTCATGCCGTTTCATGTTTAAATACACATCTCATGTCAGCAGTATTATGTGACAAAGCATTACAACATAAAGAAGTGACAAGTAGTACTGATGTTTGTTACAGTATTCTGGAAAACATTGTTGATGGTTCTGACCTGGCTGTGATGTTTCAGGTACAACTGCAATCGCTACAATGAAGATGATGCGAAGGCAGCCAGAGATGCTCAAGAGGTAATAAATTTCACTCATATCGATACATTTAGAATCTTTTGCACGCTCTTTTTTGTTGGCAGACATGCCACATACCAGCACAATGTTTGTGTGTGTATGCAAACATTCAAAGGTGGCTCATTGGCCATAATTCTTACTATAAGGCTTAAGGCGCTTAAATACAGGCAAACTGTCAATAAATAAAATAAATAACATACTTAATGTAAGTCTCTGACCTGTTGATAATTCCTGAACTGCAGCTGCGTTCATTCAGGGCAGGCACAACTGGCTGACTAAAATGCACACATGACGGCACACTGTAGCAGGCTGCAAGTACTTCAACTGTGTGCTTTGAGTTGGTATTCTCTACGACGAACAGTATATGTGAGTTTGGTCACATGTACACAGCAAGAAACACTACGTAGCATCAATTATTACTTTGGCATGGTTCAAATCTGCAGTGGCTGCGTGAATCGACCTGTAGTCTGTTTTTGTGTCATTCAGCTCATGGACACATTCAGGTGGTGCTGCCATAAATGAAATGTTTAACATGCTTCTAAAGATACACCAGAATAGAGTTGAATAATGTTGGCACAAATCGTTCAGTGGAGCTTGACCAACCTGGCTATCTGGCCAAAGTCAACTAGCATGCAACAGCTGATCGACAACAATTAGTGCGCTGCCAAAGCTTTCCAGGTAAAACTTGCTCTGCAGAATTTCTGTTGCGTGCATGCAAGTAGTAGACATAAATAGACCATTTTGACAGCAGTTGTTTGGGCCACAGGGAGTACGAAACCGAGGATGATGCATACTAAACAGAACAACCTGTACTGAATGGATTGGGATGAATATACATGCCGTTACACCCCAAGCAACTGTGATTTCTGATCACACAGCAGCAGCATCCAAAGTATGGTTTCCATCCCACTGCACTGGGTGATGCACAAAATTCTGACAAGAAATCCTGTAAAAAATGTGTATCATTTGGCACAAAAGTGCCTAATATGTTTTAAAAGAATACAATCCATTCCAACTAATCAAACAAGTGCCAATAAGTGATGTAATCCTGCTGTACAATATTAAAAAGTCAAACCAAAAAAGAGTGGGCTGGACCCACACCTGCAGAATACAATGTAGACATTTCATTATACGTAGCTAATGATACAGCACCCAGCAAGTTTTAAGATTTGCACTCTAGTACAAATCAAGTTGAGCATGCTTGAGTTAATGCCAGTTCCATGATGTGTGTGTGCAGCGCTCCAGGGCAGCCTTGCAGAGGTACCTGTTCTACTGCAACCGCTACATGAACCACATGCAGAGCCTGCGCTTTGAGCACAAGCTCTATGCTCAGGTCAAGCAGAAGATGGAGGAGATGCAGCAGCACAACATGTCCTGGATTGAGGTGCAGTTTCTGAAGAAGGCCGTGGATGTGCTGTGCCAGTGCCGCTCCACACTCATGTTCACTTACGTCTTTGCCTTCTACCTCAAGAAGAACAACCAGTCCATTATTTTTGAGGTATGATAAAACAGAAATTCTTGGCGTAACAGAGCAGATGGTGCATGAGTTAAATTACTTTTAATATTTATATTATATCTACAAATAAAATTTGCAAAGCAATTTGAGTGTTGATTGATAATCTTGACAGTAATCACTGTCCTGAAATGAGGAATGTACAATCATCATGGAATTGTGTTTGTAGTGCCACATAAAGGCAGCACTGCAATTATAAACTCACCACATCTAGATGAACTTCATCTTCACCAAAATCAGGTTGGCTGATCCTTTGGCAGAAATTTGTCTTTTCCATTCAGTCATAACTACTTGTGAAACCTTGTTAGTGGGCAAATGGATATCCCACGAAATCCTGGCTACATTTCTATTCAGCATTCCTCTCTCTGGCAGCAGATCTAGTCCACTGAGAAAGGCCCAAGACTGAATTAGTCACTCGATTGTTGGGAGGAGCGAATATGAGGAAATCAGCCCAAACTTCCTGTAATCTGAGCTGGGCCTGAGACAAGATCCTCTGAAGTGTAGGAGGCATTATCATGGATAACTGACAGTTCTGTTAGAAAAATATTTATCTTTTTTTTTTTGGTTCACCAGAACAACCAGGCAGACCTGGAAAATGCCACTGAGGTGCTGTCTGGCTACCTAGAGCGGGATATCTCCCAGGATTCCTTGCAGGACATCAAGCAGAAAGTTCAAGATAAGTACAGGTCAGTGAAGAAAGAATCATAATCACTGCCTGCCGCTGATACATTCGTCTGTTCTTGGACACCAACAAGTGTTTTGTTTCCCTACAGATACTGTGAGAGCAGGCGAAGAGTGCTGCTACAGCACGTGCATGAAGGCTATGAGAAGGACCTGTGGGAGTACATTGAGGATTGAGGACACGTCCCAATGCAACGGACTCTTGAGTATCTTGACAAACTAGAGCGCTGATGCAATTTAACAGGGCAGCACGGGCCTTCTGCCGCCTCTCCTTCGGCAAACCAACCACTTTTGCATCATTTTTTTCCTGGAGTTGTTTAACAAAATCTTCAAAATAAATTATATTTAAATACAAGGTAGAGTAATAAAAAGAACGTGTACTACAGTATTGTTAGCAACAGAGTGGAGTCTTGAGAAAGCAGAAAATCCATCTTAAACAAATACATCCTTTTGGCTTGTATTGTAACACCTCCCCTGAACTATCTTTTTTTCCTTTGTTTTTTTTTTTGTTTTTGTTTTTGTTTTTTTTTGCTTGTGAATCTTTTCTGTTTTGATTTTGACTTTTGTTTTCCCATTAGTGTGAAAAATGTTTTCAACACAGCTTTAATTGTCCTGGCCATGTCTGCAATATGTGGTGAGATCCTTGTCTGAGTGGCTGAATGTTGATAGGTTGATTGCAAAGGGGCAAAGACATTTCAGGGGGGAGAAGAAGAAAAAAAAACATCAAATGAACAAAATAGCAAGTCTGTATTTTTCAATTTGTAAATAGTCCATATGCATGGGAGTTAAAGAGCAAGAGTGGCACGTGTTTGCATAATTTTGAAATTTTGAAATATTTATTCTTTACCAATACTGAGAAAGGTGTACTTGCGCCATGTAGGTCGAGTCTGTCTACTCCCTCCGTAGTGTGTGGGAGCTTGGATGTCTTTGGCAATAAGGCATTCGTCCCGTCATCCTCAGTCTCTTCAGAGCAGTGCACAAAGTTGCACCTAATCAGTAACTCTTAGTGGGGACTGATAGAAAGAATTTCTCTTAGTTGCCAAGTGATCAGATAAAGGACTCAGTGGAAGTACACGGCTGAGATAGAAAACAAAGAGCAGAAAAGGTTTTACAGTTCAAAGGTGAGGTAGAACGCACCGGCCCTTTGTCCCTCTATTCTAACCCTTTGCCGTACCCTCTTAGTTGTTTTTAGAGGTGTTTAACATTTAAAACCATTACTAATTATTTGCAAGAGCCAAACTGAGTGACATTCACTCTTTTTTCTTTTTTTCTCTCTTTCCCGACGTGGCTTGAGATAGCCCTCTTAAAGCTCAGCTTGCACCTTGGGGATTGAATGAGGGTAATAGAATGTACTGATAGCACAGCTTTGTCTGCTGCTAATTGAGCTGGATCACTGTCAAACAGGGTCAGGCATTTGCATCACTCTTGCAGGGAACACTTGGGTGGTATGGGCCTGGTAGTGGTCGTACCTCCTTGAAAAAGATCTCTCGCCTTGCAGTGAGGCAGAACATAGCTTTAAACCAAGCTACACAGATGGACTTGCGTGATCCTAAGGCAGATGAGGAATATAGGGCAAACTTCTAAAGGTTGTAGGACTGTTTTATAACGCTGTTATGCTTTTGCATTAAAGACTGTATTTTTCGCACATGGGTTGAGGATTCGACATTGAAATGTCAGTGCCCCTCCAGGTTTTGCATTGTTCTATGTGGTGGTTACTCTGGTTGTCAAGCTCTCTGCTTGTAATTGCTCGTTCATGTCTCTGCAATATGGCAGTCTTAACAAGATTGACTGGAGGGGACATGAATATACAGGCACTGATGCAAGTCAGAAGATGACACCAAAGTGTCAGCTTTCATTAAAACACATCCTTTAACCCAGTTTCAGATCTTTGGGGAATTCTCTCCCAAATGCTTCTTATGTGTTCAAACTTATTATTTTATCCTAGCAAATTATAAACTGTATTGTTTATTTGAATAAATGTCATGAGAAATCTCATTTTTGGGAGTACTGTGTGAGTCATTAGAGTAGGTTTGGTCTCAATCATATGAACTACCCAAACATCCACGATGCATTTCTGCGCTATGTATTTTTGCAATGTAGTGTACGACAGACCTTGGCAGAGCTGTGTCTTCCAGAATTGCGTGGAATCATTTGGTAACTTTTTCTTTTTTAGGCAAAAATGTTTCTTTTTAAACAACATATACTTGCAGACTGTATGAAAAAGATCAGGTGGTTGGTTGTATGATGTCACTTTTGAATTCATTTTGTCTCTCGAGTCACAAACCAATGATGACACAGGGTGAATGGATAGTAACAAAAGATGGGCTACTTTCTCTAAGCTGTCTTGCAGTAACGCACCAGTTGTAGCTGTGATCATTAGGCTAATATGCTCTCCAGGGCTCACTCTGTTTTCATTGTGTCTGCTAGTAGTTCATGAACATTTCGACATAACGTTTGAAGTAACAGAAGCAGCTACTTACATTAAACTGAGACATCCAAAAAAAACCCTTTTAATACTTTTCTACATATCTTTTTCTTTATGCTATCAAAGGTGTTTTATTTCCTATTAGTGTAAAAATGTGGGAAAAATTAGTTGTCTGTTTTGGAGAAAATATTAAAGTGCAAAATGTTGCAAACATCATTCTGGCATGGGTGGTTGTTTGATAATGGACACAATGTTTTTGTTGTGGCAGTATCCATACTCCTTCAGTAGAACGTGTCGCCACAGTCAATATTTGATGTGTTTTTAAACTGTGTCCTTAAGATAACCGCTGTGTACTTGGGTAGTCAAATGTACAAACTAAACCCATCACTGAAAAAAACAGTCTCCACCTAAATGGTAACTTGAAAAGTGAATTTGCAACTAAATATTCTGCCACAGGATGGGGACAAAGACACTGTCATTCAAACT
Organism: Epinephelus moara; assembly: GCF_006386435.1. Lineage (NCBI taxonomy): Eukaryota > Metazoa > Chordata > Actinopteri > Perciformes > Serranidae > Epinephelus > Epinephelus moara. The sequence goes on from NC_065525.1 coordinate 26,740,198, forward strand.
TCAAGTCTCATATCTTAGGTTACATTCCAAAGGCAGTGTTTACAAAATGAAGTGCTCATTTTTAAAGACACTTTTCTTGTGTTTCAGTCACAGCATCGCAACTACACTGATGTAATGGGAAGCAAAACACATTCACTGTGTCACTGTGTAATTGATTGTGTCTAGCTGGTAATCTCAGTGGGTTTAGCAATATGTTCACGTTACCTTAATATTCAAGAAATCCCATGCAACACAGGTGAGTAAAAAAAAGCTTCACTGAGTAGTCCAAAAACCAATTCAACAGCACGACATAAAACACGGACTCATTACAAACATTTATTTAAGACAACGGTGAGAATAATGCTTTGAACAAACTCATCTGCAAACGTCTAAGGAAATTATACAAAATTAAAACATGACTTGAGGTGAAAGTCTTGAAGGTTCACAGTGATTCGAACACTATGACATGGGGACATCTCGAGCAGCGAAACAGAACTACATAAATGCCTGTACAGCTTCACTTACACACAATAAAAACAATATTCATCAGGGTAAAAATCACTCTGCTAATAATAAATGTGTCATAATAATGACTCTACTGTAAACCTATATACACGTGGCTGGCACTGTTGACAGTAAAACCTTTTATAAATGTCTTTGTCATTTGCTGGTTTGGCAAAGTAAAAATAGAAAATCTACCAGTCACTAACTTTTTCAAACCAGGAAAGTGGATAATGAAGATAATAAATACCCAATTTAATTACTCACAATGGAAGTTTGAAATAATCTAATGGACACTTAAATTAAGTGAGGTCTTTCGCATAACCACAATCTCATTCGTGTACAAACTAGAAAAGCCAAAGACAGATGTGTCAAAGACGATTAGCGCTTAAAATAAAACATCTACAGGATGTTGCACCATGGCTACAGTCAGTCCCTAATTATGCACTGTGCAGCTATCAAGTGACAAAGAATGTTTAGCTGACCTCGTTACAAAAAAATATCCTGTCCAACTTCATTCCTGAGGAGGCCAGGCAGATATTTAGGACTCATCGGCCTGTTGTTGGCGAGTAAAAAAAAATAGACAGTTGAGGGAAACAATAAAAAAAATGATTGCACTCAGTGATGTGACCAAAAGCAAAACTGACACCTCGGCATTTGTATGGCGGAACTAGTCTTCGATTTTCAGCCAGCCTTTTTTATAATCTATCAGTAGCTCTAGGTAGTACTTCCACTCTGGCTCGCTGTCATACCTGACCTCAAATATAGTCTTTAGAGGGTTGGTGTGGGCCTCATGGATACGCAGCACTTCCCCTCTGTACCACACCTCTGACTTGTCGTCTTCTTCATACAGATGGCGAATCCTTTTACCCACAAGGTCTGGGTAGTACAACCTCATGGCCCTCCGAGCCCTCTGGACAGCCGAGCGCAGCACCCAGCGCCTCCTGTGCTCGGCGCTGTGGCAGGCGGACAAGTAGCCCAGCGCCTCCTGTGCTCGGCGCTGTGGCAGGCGGACAAGTAGGGGCAGTATTTGATCTTTAAGAGCGATCTGTGTTTTCTTTTCGAAGAGCTGCGGAGAGGTCTTAATGCGTGAGAGAAGCTTCCTGTTCTCTGCCACCTGTGGGTTACTTTGGGCCTGTGAAGGTCCCGTTCACTGCTCACTTCTCCCTCCTTGTCATCAATCTGTGAGAGGGAAGGTTCAGCAAACGTCCCTGAGTCTGAGATTGCTTGGTAGCAGGCCTTTTTTCTGTCTAGCCCTTCGCTAAACATCCTCCTCAGTTTGAGAATCATGCCTGAGCAGCTCTTGGATTTACCTGGAGATTTGGCTCTTACAGGCTGCAGGCTGGAGTATTCCTCTGCTTCCGTGTGACTGCGAGATGGATGGAGATTGTCCAAGGTTAAAGGGCACATCCATGAATTCTCAGAGGTTGTGCTAAGGGGAATGAGCAAAGAATCCTGCTCTGCAACCAAACAGTCACTGCCTCCATTATCCGTCCCTTCACACTGATGTCCACTCCAGTTCTCCTCACTAAGTGCATTCAGCTCGCCTCCACTTACAGTCTTCTCTGCCTCGTCCTCATCTGACAAACTGTTGCTCAAAAACAAACGCCTCGAACTGCTCTTAATCCTGCCCGTTGTTCTATTCCTGATCAAATCTGATTTTGTCTCCTGGTCCTCCTCATGTCTCTGTGGGTGTGACTCTGAGGGTGAGGCTTGTGAGGCAGTGATGTCTGAAAGTACCGGAGTCCTACAGCTGATGGTCTCGTAACCTTCATCTTTTTCTCTGTCCGCAGGAACGTCCACATCTAATCCTGCAATACAAGGAATACGGCAATCAAGAGAGGTCAAATGAATACCAGAAATAAAAATGAGGTTGTTAACAAAATGGGAAGGCAAGTTAAAGAGGTTATAGAATTGATTTAGTAATCAGGGAGGGATCATATCCAAGTGGACGTTCAGGATTTATGACAAAAAAAACATAAATAAAATAAATGCATTCACTTTGTTTCCCAACAGATGGTTCCCAAAAAGCAAGCCAGCAACCACAAAGTCCAACACCTCCATACAGGTTGACAAATCAATGCTCCCATAGCGCTTACTCAGCACACAAGAACAATGAGAAGCTATTCTATTAATATCAGCAGACCTGGTGATTGGACAGCATGATCCTCAACCATGAAACACCCTTTTAAACACAGACAGAATAGAAGGCTGTGGGAGTAAACACGAAGGCTGGGAAAACAGTCAGCTGCTACAAGGGGTGCTATCAGTCAGGGATAAAACAGCGGTGAGGCCAGAGTGAGACAAGGGAAATGTTCAATACCAAAGTCAAGTGCTCCCAAATCATGTGAACTGTTAATAAAGTCAGCAGTGAACAGAAACTCGATTAAGCTCAATTCGGTTAGAAAATGCATGTGCCAAATACAATAATAGCTGTCGAAGGACACAAAGTTAAAAGGTGATTTAAAGGACATCTGGTGATAGTTTATATGTTAGTAAAAAGTAAAACTTCTGCACACCTGTAGGAGGACAGGTGTGTCTGAGATGATCACGGGCTGACTTTAGTGGAACAAAGAACTTGCGCGCAGTCTCCTACACTTTTAATTAGAAGAGATTTATTGAGAACAGAGACCTCCATCAGGTTAAAATAACCTCTTGAAGGTCTCTGTACCGAAACGTTCCCAGTTAAATCTCTTGAAACTGCATGTGTAGCAGACTGTGTGCCAGAGTTTTGTTATTGTCAACAAATCCCATGAATAGACGAGAACAAAAAATGAATTGTTCTGTGCAAACAAAGCCTGATGTAGCTGATTTAAAACACACAAGTGATCCAAACCACTGCACTGGATGACATGCTCCTTCATAATGATGAACATCAGCACTGTAGTTTGAGTCAACCCCATGTGCACCATACTGAAGCCAAATATACTCACGAGTTCACCAAACACTGATGTAGTGGGGGTATACGCACAGGATATACCCACCTCTTTTTCTGTCTGTTTATATCTAATCTATTAGAATATATGGAGAAGTATACCCACTTCCTCCACCTAGTCGTACACCCACCTCATCAACTACCACTACACCACTGACACCAAATGTGCAACTGGAAATAATCCAAACAAATCCAGTATTTATAACAATTGTAAAAACTACAATGTCTGGCAGTTTTAGCAAATCATGGAGCCTCTTAAAAAACGAAATATATTTCTGATTACAAACTGTAAAGCTCTGACTCACCACTGTGGGTACTACGCTCAGGTAGGATGGCCTGCTCTGTCATTAGTGCACCTTTAAGGCAAATCTTAGACTGCTCCAAATCTAACTATGTGTCTTTATCACACAGATAAGTGCCAGATAGTACTCTGTGTGTTTTCAGGACTTTATGCCGTCTGTTCCAAATGCTCATACAGATATTGGAAAAAGGGTATTTGTGTATTCTGCAGCCTCTGCACACAATATGTTGCAACTCAATGAATCGTCTTGTTAAATGCTTTTTTTTGTAACGTTGCTGATTTATATGTTGAAAAGCACAGATTACAGTAAACACGTACTTTGTTATTTCTGTTTTTTGATGCTTTTGAATCTAATATTAAAAAGCATTGGAGGCGGATTTCTCAAGATGCCACATTCTATATTTACCTGGTTACGAAACTAACTCTTAATTTCTCTAGAAATCTGAATTTCCGGAGCTTGTTATTTAGTTCCTTTTAATTTAGTCTCTTTTGTGTTTTCTGATCTGTAACTATTTTTATTTATGCTGCTGCCTGTCTCGGCTAGGTCTCCCTTAAAAAAAGAGAATCTTAATCTCAGTGGGACTCTCCTGGTTAAATGAAGGGTACATAAATAAATTAAATATTTGTGACCCTTTTTTTTTTTTTTTTAACAGTATTTAGTAGGAACAAATGGGCTTGTGGCTGAGATCCACATACAGGCTGGGGAAGTCAGAAAGTACCAAGAGACAGAAACACATTGTTGGTTTTGGTCTTTTCATGGGAATAGTTGACAATAACAAAAATATAGAATATTGCTGACCTTATCTTTTAAACCCTGTTTTCCCACACAAGTTGTTTAGTCTCACTTCTCTTTAAGACTTAACGGCAGAGATGCAGGTTTTTTAACAGACCAGTTCCCTGGTCTGTTAAAAAATGATGATCACCATCTTCTGATCTGCTCAGAATGTGCCACAGTTAATCCCCCCGTGTGTGGAGCAGGCTGTCACTTCCTTCCTCCGGTAATGTGATCCAGCAGCCTGCCTCACAATCTTTAAGGTCCAACAATACAATCCAACAGAAATCATGAAGGAGAGCCTCATTTTTCCACAAATAGCCCAGCTCCATTCCCTCCACCCACTATAACAAGTGTGATGAAATCATGCAACTTCCTGTGATTAGTTCTGAAGGTTAGCAGAAAGGTGTCCTGCGTTCTAATCAGAAAAAGCAAAAGAGTAGTGAGATTGAGGGACAACATAAAAAACAAGTATACCTGGACTCTCTTTTGGACATCAGGTGAGGTTGATTCTGCAAAAAATAAATAATTTTATATTGAATATTTCTCGTTTATTGTGATTTGTTCTTCACAGAAGGGCCAAAAATGCAGAAAAATATGATCACTAAAGGCTGCATGAGGGAAAACCAAGATACAGTTAACAGTCAAAATATGATGCGTTATAAAAAATCCAGAGGAATCAGTAAATCATGCCATCTACCCAATGGGGATTTCCAGAAATATGCGAGGAAAGGCAGGAAACACTGTTGCTTGGGCAGTCATGTTGCACATATCACATGGTCAAACTAGAGGTATAATCTTTCTAAGTATTTGTGCATGGAACAAACATTTTCCTGAACCTCTATCTGAAACACTATCATAAGAACCATCTCAGTGAGTCTTATGATCTTTCAGAAATAACAGTAGGAACCCTTATTACACCTACATTTTACTTTTCGCTCATGACTGAGGTGAAGAGCTACATTTTTATAGCTGCCTGACCGATTAAACTTTACTTAACTGACAACATGCATTGCAATCTTGCTCATGAAGAAGTGCTGTAGTTACTGAAAAAAATAACCTGTGTGATATTTATAAAAACATGCATGCCTGTGTATGCACGCCCCTAAAATAACTGTCCATTATTTGGTCATTTCCTGCCTCCTTCATGAGCATTTGTTTACTTCAGTGTTGGCCAAATGCGTAGTTGCGTCCAGCATTTCCCCATGAGGGGTAATTAACACAACTTATGCTTACTGAAACACCTCTAATTTGTCTGGCTTGATGACACTTAAAAAGGGACAAATTACCATAATGCCACCCCCAGAACAACATTCATTTGGAAAACAGATGGACGAAGGACTAAATTAAGATGTCTGTAACCGACATTACATAACTGCAATGCCTGTTTCCTTCATTTCTAATCACATAACACGATCTCAGTAACTCTAAAGTGAACACGCACTCACCCAAATGTTTGCAGACACAGGCGTGATACAGAAGGTTGACCACATCAGCGTAGATGTCAGGCAGGTGTTTGAGGGACATCAGTTTCCTGAGCCTGGAGGAGCAGGCTCGTTTATGGAGCTGGATGAGGATCTTTTCTTCGGAGAGCGTGGTGGGCCGCAGCTCCACTTTGTGCTCCTGCAGGACCTGGTCGATGAAGCTGCCCTGGACCGTCGGAAACAGCAGCTCCTTCACCACCAGCATGGGGAGGAACACCGCCCCCGTCCGCATGACGTGTGGGAAAGGACAGCGCTCCTGGGCGGTGTACTCTCGCAACCTCTCCAGGACCTGATGGAGCGCTGACTTCATCTCCTCATTGAGCCACACCTCCCGCGCGTTTACTCCCAACAAACAGGAAACTTTCTGGACTTTGGTTGAAGGAGATAACGATTCAGTCAGTTCCAGCTGAGACAACCAGGTTCTGAGCTCCTGCTCTGAAGAGGCCGACACAATGTTGGATACCAGCTTGCAGAGGGAGCTGTGCAACTCAAAGAAGTGCTTGCGGACAGGGATTTGGAGCTCTAGGTTTGGTGTGAATTCAGTTATCCTCTTTGCAGGTGGCTTCTCTGAGGTTGGAGCAGGGCTGGAAAGCTTTGCATCACGGAGAATTATATTGCAGGTGGAAAGTTTCAGACACTGAGGGGGAATGTTTTTGAAATTTCGTTTGCTCTCAGGTGGCTGAGGTGGAGTAATGGATTTGGGTTGCACTGTGACCACCTGTTTGTTCAGTGTGCATGCATCACCATGAGAAGATGAGTTCATCTGTGCAGCCACCTCACCAGGTTTGGACTCATGTGAAGTCTCTTTTTTATCTGCTAATGAGGGTTTACTTTCAAGTTCATCAGGTTCACATTTCTTTATCACCAACATGGGCCCACTGCTGCATGAGCCGGTCTCTTCAGGCTCCTTTTTTATCGTTACTTTGCTGCAGTCCCTCTGACTAACAGGAGTCTCTGCAGACTTGTCTGTGTCTGATGGATCTACGTTTTCCACTTTTATATTTTTGGGTTCAAGCATTTCTACAGCAGGCTTCTTTGGTGGAGTATCTGTACAGTTTTTTTTGGAAACCAGACAGACAACGGGCTGCTGTTCTTCTCGATCTGGCCTTTTGTCTTTGAGATCTGGCTTGGTTTTGACTTCATGGTGCTGGGGTAACTGGACAGTCCTCTGAGGTACTCTGCCTGGAAATAACACTCCAGAGGCCTGCAGGTAGGCTTGGTAAGGTGCCAGACTGAAGACAGTGTCAATGACTGGCATGGGAGGAGAGTCGGTTTTATGTCCTAATTCTACTTTTCCCATTTCCACCTTTTGTCGTTTCTTAATGAGTTCCACTTCATATACATCCCTATCCTCTTCTTTTATTTTGATGGGTGAAGATGAGTGAGAGATACTTCTCTTCAGACACGCTTTGAGAACAGCGTTGCCTGAACTGGACACAGGGTCCTTGTGTTTGTTTCCTGGTGCAACAGCAGGGGAATAAATAATTTTTCGGACATTTGCGCCATTAGGTACATCTGCGTGGATTTGATCTGAGCTGTGATGCGGTGACCGGGGCAGCCATGCTGCTGGGGAGACAGGAAGGCTTTTTGGCTGTTTCTGGGACACACAGGAGGAATGGTCCAGGATTCTGTCCATGTTCAGCGCAGTCGGTGGAAGGACAGGTCGCTCTAAGTGCATGCTGGTGAGTGGGGGGAAAAATCTGTTTATTTGTATGCTGGATGGTGAGACGCTAGACTGACTTACACGTCTAGTAGGACTGGTTTGGTCTATACGTAGGAGTGGTGAGGTGGTATGTGATTGGTCAACACACAGGCTTGTGCTTGGTTTGTCCTTATGTAGGTTGGCTGCAGAGGCCAACGGATGCTCCGTGTATTGGCTGGATGGGGAAACATTAATGCGACTAGAGTGCAAGCTAGGTGATGCACGTTGCCTTTTTAGGGGGGCTCTGATTTGGCTTGCATGTAAATGAAATCTTGGAACTGCATAATATGCGTAGTCAAAGCCTCTCATCAAGGCATGATTTGGCAATGTTTCAGTGCTGGGCAAAGGAATTTCACCATGAAGCGAGTGAGGCACTATGTAATGCTCCCGGGGGGTTGAGAGTGTGTGTTTGAGAATAACAGGCACATCTTCTCTCTGCTTACTACCAATATCTTTACACTGTGTCCTGTTTTCTACCTCCACATTTGCCCGGGGATAGTAAAACATCGGGTGCTGTGTTAGCTGGCCATATTTGGACATGGGAGAATGTTCCTGATAAACCTCTGAGGTCATGTGCTCATATGTGGGATGGGAGGAGTATAAGCTGGGGTAGCCTCTGGGGGAAGTCTGTAAACGCTGGCTCTGCTCACTTAGAGAACCAAACAGTGTGCGAGTCGGGGTGCAGGGGTAGCTGCTGTAGTTTGGGTCGATCACAGCAGGAAAAGTCCTTGCTCTACCTGGGCTGTAAGTCTCCACAGTCCTCTTTAGTGGTTCTGAGCTGGGCTCAAACTGTAAACCTTTCTGCTGCAGCAGTGTGTCTTGTGCCTTCCTCTGCACGGGCAGTCTGTCAGTGTAGTGAGCATCAGTCTGCATCCAATCATGCTCATATACAGTGTTTGGTATCCTCGGAGAGCCATGTTCCACACTGTATCTGTGTCCTAACATGCAACCCAGTTCATTACAGCAGGGGTTATGCATATAAACTGGCTTAGGAACTGCCAAGTAAACAGGGTTTTCAGATGTGGGAGATGATTTTTCACCTCTGTTTTTTTGTTTTCCAAGAGCCGCTGGTGCGGCAGCTGTAGGACTGCTGACCCCAGGACTTTTGGTGTATAATGTAAAGCCCTGTTTTACCGGGGCGTGATGCAGAGAGGAAGAATGGCCTTCCTCTGAAGAATTGCTGTCTTGCCTGTAAATGATGTGGTTCGGGCCCTCCATGCCAGAGACGTGACTCACAGGACTTCTGCCATCCAGTAGGGAGGTCTTTGAGTTGCTCCAAGGAGGAATGAATCCTGCTCCGTCCTTTCCTCTGGGATCATAAGCGAAGTAGGCCCCGCTGTACTGCAGTGCCTGCTTACCCAGAAAACCAGACATATTTGGTGGCTTTGACAGTCCTGTGGATGCTATGGTCCCGTCGAATAATGGCATCTTGCTTCGAAACACTGGGTCAACGACGGTGTGCATCGGCTGGCTGCTCATCATGTAGTAACTTTGTTATGGTGTTGCAATGATATGGCTCCAGACCTACGAATATAAAAAACAACAATTAGAAACTAGCATTCATTGATTAAAATCTGTGCGAGATTGATTCAAATAATCTTTTTTTCTTGAATAAACTCCCACCTCAAACATCAGGCAGCACACCACAAACCCAAACAGCTAGCACACATAAAGAAGTCATCATTAGATAACAACTAGCTGGAGGCATTTTATCAACTTTGGAGAATCTTGTGGCTTATCACATGTATGTCACATACACCCTTATCAGCCGGTGCACATAGGTGGAAGCATAACGCAACAAACAGCAAAGAAGCAAAAATGTGTGAGGCCGATTCATAACTTGACACTTATGCAAGGAATACTAGTGAATCAGTTTCCTACAGATCAACAATGTGATAGTTGCCAAATGTTGCAACAAACAAAACAGCTCTCATGATGAAGCCTCGAGCACAACCGGTTATGGTGTGATAAAACATTAACGTGTGATTGAGTCTTTACTTCAAGGCCACGTCTGTGAATATAAAAAATGACAGCGGTACTGAAATACCGTGATACTGTATTTTTAGTCATATTTCATGTGTTTTTTGTTTTTTTCACGGCTCATTTCAGATGTCACAATCGTCATGTCACAACGAAGAGCTTCAGTCTCACTGTTATCAAACCAGAACTTATTATCGCCTGACGCCTGATCTGACATGCGCTTCTCATCTTGTGTTAATGTTCTGCGACTCAACACCACAGTGGGCTCTATGTTTCTATTCTGCTTTCTACTGCCACAAACCCTGAGTCATACCCCACTTCCTTTTTCCATACACTTCTCCATGTAGGGCTGCAGCTAACAGTTATTTTCCCTTTCAGTTAATGTGCTGTTTTTTGTCAACAATTTTTTTTTAAAGAAGTGACCATCATAGTTTTCCAGTACTCATGGTGATTGAACCAACCATCCAAAGGCCACAAATATTTAGTTTAATATGATATTTAACAAAAAACACAACAGCAAATCCTCACACGCTGCATCCAGTGAATCTGGATTAATCATTTCTGCACTGCTTTAATGGATGTTGTGCAATATTCTATTATACTACAAATGGGTGGAAACTAATTTTTATGCTCAGTCTGATAAACCGTGCTCACAAATTAATCACATTTTTTTTAAAAACAGGGTTTTTTATGTTCTTTGACAGATATTTGCCCATCACAGCTGAGCCACAAATACTCCATACACTGCTCTGCTTCTTATAATATGGACACACGTTCCTGTCAAGTTGGTCAACACACTATAAATAAAATTAGACACACAACACAAAGCTTTTCTCGTCCGACCATTAATCAGGATATTCAGTTTATTATCATTTAAGCAGCAAATCCTTAAGACTGAGAGCTGGAACTAATGTGTTTGGCATTTCAGCTTGAAAATTAACTTAAATGATTAATCAATTATCAGACTAGTTGCTGATTGATCAACAGATTATGTCAGCTTACATTTTATAAATAACTGTAGGCTTCTTTATTATCTATGAACACCTCATGGGAACTTCAACACCAGTGAGAATCATTCAATCATAATATTTATGCATGCTCCAATTCCTAACACCTGCTTTTCCACCAGGCCCTTGAATGCAACACAGCGCAACAACTTGTGCACATGCACTATCTGCCTGACAGTGTCAGCTTGGTGTAGGAGGAGAAGGAAAGATGACCTCATCACGTGATAAATTCATAACTCTGCCACACGAACATGCATGAACTGGCCAGGCTGCAAAAGACTTAATTACTTCTAACTTTTATTATTTATTATCAACACTTTATTTATCAAACTATGAGTCATCAGTTCATCTGAGAATATGTAGGCATGTTCATGTATTGTCACACATATAAAAATCTACAGACAAAGTGAAACACTTGAATGTTGAATCTCAATAAGCTGTTTAAATGTTAGCCAACTAGTACACCACAGCATCTGTAGGTGGTGTTACTAAATTTCTTTTCCCACTGGTGGACAGTCATTTCCAGTGTACCCCCTAAAACTAACAGATCATAGTGCAAAACACCCCTGTTGTCTTTTGACAGGCAGCCAAATTCAGAGCATAACATCTGCCAATATATGTTGAAACAGCTGCATCAGATCCATTCAACACACAGCCTACATCTCACAAACACACTGTATATAAAAATGAAATGATGCCAATAATATCTCAGGCTGTGATGAGGGGGGGGAGTGATATTAACACCAAACCCTCACTGCAACCCCACACAGGCCTCATTAAAACCAAATCCAGGCTCAGACAGCAGCACACAGACAGCCACGTAGTGCTCACAGATGTTATCAGTTCATCCTGTTGACACCTTTCAGAGAAGTACAGAGCGATGGCCTATCTGCGTGTAGCGAGGAGGAGTGTGGTTTGTGTGCATGGAGGAAACTGTTCAGGGGGTTGTTTTCAACGGACTGAAAGCCGCACTCTCAAGTGTGAGTGTGTGTAGACTGTGTTGTGTGTGTGTGTCCGCACTCCCAGATGTGTAGGGCAGGGGTGATGGAGAGTGTGACTTCCGAAAGCAAACGGTCCAAACTGACAAGCTGATCTCCAAACACGTGGGAAAAGACTGTAAAAAAGTCACTTCTTTGTAGTCTGTGTAAAAGTTACAGGCTATAATTGCCTCGATGATTAATTCAAGTCTGCAGGTCAGGACATGTTGGAAGGTGACAGCAGGTTCACGTGACAGAGTCTCAAAGTAACCAATAAAAATGACTCACGTCCGAACTTAAAAACGGAACTTACTGAGAAAATGCGTCTCTGTGCTTTTTTTTTTTTTTTTGGAGCTTCTGGGGCGCACATATGTCCTTATCAGGGGGGTTACATGAGAACACACGAGCCTTGTTGTCCAGCCAGCATGAACAGCCAGCTCAGTTTAACAAAACGCAAATAATATGAAAATAATCTGCGCGCTGGGGCTCGCTCACAGTGCGAGTCATTTCCATACAGGCTGCGAAAGCGTCGCAAACCACGGTAAAGCTAAAAACCACACTGTGGGCAAGAAAAACACAGTTTCAAACCCGTGCGATGCTTTGGCTACATGAAATAGTTTCACAGTATGTCATGCTTTCATGGAAGAGACGCCCACGTGTGTTTCTGTTGGACCCGATTTGTTTGGATCATAACGTGTTGTTAATGTGGACACATGAAGACTGTAGCTGTTAATGTGCTGTCTTACCTCGCTGCTGTGTTGACAATCAATGATTCCCACAAAGACTCCATGAAACACAACTTGAGAGGGAGGAGGAGGAAAGGTCTCTGCGTGTTGTCCGTGGACCGGGTCAGTCCGGATGCGCTAAAAAATCCCACGAAATGAAATGAAGGCCTGCGTAAAGAGGGTTGGAGCGGCTCGGCCGAAGTCCACGCGGCTTTTAGAGAAGTTAACAAACTGAAGAAAAGACAAAAGGGAGGAGGATGGTCTTTGATCAATAGGCGGAGTCACACCCTTCTGTCTATCCATGGCTTGTTTTCTGCCGTTTTTCCCGCTTGTCACTTTTATTGGCTGCGTCCCAGTGTCCGGCTGCCAGCTGGCTGCTGATGCCACCTGAAGTGAACTTAGGGTTTATTCATTCAGTGACTGATAACACAAGTGTGTGCTATTGATTTCTCCAGCCTGACTTCTCACTCCTTTCTCTGTTGATCCCAAACGCAGAGTTTGATCCCTAAATTCTTCAGGCTACTCCAGGGGATCCCCCCAAAATAATAAATAATCTTATCTAGCTACTATTTCACTCAATGGAATTTAAGCAGCAGGGTTAAGGGAGCCTCTTATCATGCATGCATGTTATTTTTGCAGTCTGGGAGTCCATTATTCTAAGGCATTTTTTGCAACAAAATGAACATGAATGGAGTCACTCTGCATAGCTTTTGGTGCTTTTGATGGAGAGTAAAGTGCAGGAAAAGTCAAGGATTTTAACATCTTTATAAAGACAAATAACAAGAATAGTCTGATGATACACTAGTGGCAGCATATTCAAGAGTTCCCCTTAAAAACACCATAGTTAGGCTTGCTGAAATCCATGCAGGCACAGTGCTGTAGCCAGACTGTCAGTGTGTAGATAGATAGATAGATAGATAGATAGATAGATAGATAGACTTGATTGTCATTCCAATCTACACCGTCAACAGTCCACATAGGCTAAGCACAAAGTTTTGTTGAATTCACACTGTGAATAAAACATGGATAGATAAATATAAAAATGTACATTTGCACATACTAATACAAGTCCAAACCTCAAACTACCTGCAAATAAAAAGGATGAGGTGTTGGATTAAAAATAAATAAGAGCATAGTATAACTTCTTTGACATGAATAGCTGGTATAAACAAAAAGTGAAAAGTGAAGGAGGGCCCGAGCACCGAGTCACCATTTGTTGACCTCATCCTAATGTAGTTAATGGTTGACTTTGGTTGACCAAAGTTAAAATCAGGTCAGCCATTACCTCAGACAGACTGCGTGTCACGTCTTGTTATTGATCATGTCTCACATTTGCCCATGCACCTTGATGACTTTACAGTAATACAGTAAAGTAATGTTTGATTCAGCAGCTGATTTGTAGTGGTCCTACGTTACTGTCAAACTGAATTCTTCCACTTGCTCGCTTCACCCTCCGAATGAGTTCATTTCTCGCTGCACTTGCATCATACCGGTCCCTCTTCACCTGTGAGTTGGAGTCTAATTTGTGTGTCCTGTGGGACCGCCACAGTTTAGTCTAGACAAGTTGGTGGCTTCCATCAGTCCCTGTGGCCTCGCAGGTAAAGAGACGCTCGTCAGGGGGTTTGACAAAGGAGAGAGAGCTGGAGCTTTTTCCCAACGGAGCGCTTTCACATCTCCCCTATTTCCAGTTACCATGGTATTACAGCTTTAGGCTAACCAACACAATGCATTAAGGGACTGACAGTGTGCCATATGGATACAGCAACACAAATCACCCACATACAGGGGCTGAAATGATGCATTAAACACATACTTTATTGTGGAGTGGAAAGGCAAATAGACACCCACAGGCAGTGCAGAGGGTTTTCAGAAAAGGGTCAGAAATTCTCCACCCAGAATCCCACCTGTGGACCCGCCGCTGGTCGCCAAGTTAGTGAATGATTATACAGAATGAAGAGACTGATTTTCTCTTTCTTTTAGAGTGATCCGCTGCCTCTTATTTCCTGATACTCTGACAAATATTTACCAGCAGTATAACCTGTCTTGTTGGTTGTTTCCCACTGTGGAACTTCCTTCTGGTGAATATCTAATGCACACAGATACATAAAAATAATCAGTGGCAAACATTCAGCAGATATCTTAAACCTTTATAAGGTAGACAGATGATCTCAAAGAAGAGTTTGTCTTTGTCGTGGGGTAATCAACATGGGTAGAACTGTCCAACCAAAGGAGTATTAAAGTAGAAAGACGTTATAATGTCACAGTGATTCACACAAAGAGAGTGATAAATGCATCAGGATTGAGGAAGGAGCACAGATCAAAAATAAAACAGCTCAATTGTTTCTTGTCTTTCCTGTGTGAATGTAGGAGCTACATTTTTCACAGAAAGCTGTTACACAAACATGTCAGTTTCACAGAACCTTTATCAGGAAGTTCACTGCAGATTATTTCCATTTCTACAGACAGAAGATACAACCTTACAATTGCTACTGTGTGTAAAAAAAGTACATAATAAATATGTGAAGTATAATATGTCAAACACTGTGCAAGACAGCAGTTTCTATGTGTGTGTGTGTGTGTTTACCACTTTTAAACACCTGAGAGTCAATCAGGTGACTTGTGGTGACACAGGGAATAGAGCAGGTGATCTCTCAGGATGCCCTTTCTGATGAAACACAGGTGAACATCCCCAGAGGCCAGAAACTGTAGAGCCCAGAGACTGCTGCAGTTGCAACAGACACATGAGACACACGTACACTTGAGTTTACATACATATTGACACAGAGAACAAGATATCATATACGTGTAATGCATATGTGTGTACCCACGTCTGTACAGTACAGTCTATACACACTATGGAATGCGTTGTGCAATGCAGATGGTGAACAATCCGAAGTCTGTCCCTTTTAACTTTTTTTTTAAATCACATGCTGCTCAGGTAATATTTCACTTCGGGTCACTCCACAGCAGCTTTCCATGTGCAATGTAATTAACAAATCCACTAATGCCACACTTCAGCTGAAACTAATATTTAACTTGACCTGTCAAGTTAACCCTATGGCCGTCTATCATAACACATGCAACAATAAAGATCTGTTTTGTGTGTGCTGAATTAAGCTGTTTGTGTGCGTTCTGGATTATTACAGCAAATAAATCACAGAGTTTAAACAAAGACAACGTCTCAAATTAACTTTCAACAAGCTTTTTTTTTGCAGTATTTACTTGCACTGCACAAACAGAAGTCACATCTCTACTGTCTCTTCTCTCATGTAAACACTACATACTTTACACAGCTCAGTAACTTACATATGTACACACTAACCTTGGCTGAACTAGTTTTAGGAAGCTTTTAAATGGAGCAGCAAAATAAGTTTTTTACACTCCCCTGTCTGATCTGCTATTTTATACCTCCTGTTATAGATTTTATCAATTCTATTTTCTAATTAAAACCAGTTGTTCTTGCAGGATTAATTAAAGTTACAAATATCTGAGCGTCCTAGTTAGTTGACACTGGGCTCATTACAATAATAATACTGATTAGTTTGTGATTGATAAGTACTTTGAGCTCATTATTACACATCATTAAATGATTGTTAATCACTATTGACAGGGATGCAGGAAGACTGAGATTGAGTTGCTGCAGGATGAGTCTCTTGTACACATGGTGCTTTATCATTTTTAATGTTTAGTTACATTAACCTTCATTTTCAGCTGTGCTTTTATTAGTATTTGTGGGATTCACAGTTCCTGTATGTTTTTGCACATCAGAGCTGAGAGCACAATATTTTTCCTCAACTGTTCAGTGAGTTGTTGAAGTAAACAACTCTTGATAAACAGGCTGTTGAAGTGGCAGCACAGAAAAGTAGCATGTTTAGTCTTGAAAGCTTCTGACTGCAACATATCTCTAGTTTTGATTATTTGCCCGTAGTTGTGAGAACATGGTGTTATTCCCATTAGGCACACCTGCAGGCTGCACACTTGTGCAGAGCTGTCAAGGTCTCGGTGACACTCCCCTCGCCGCTGTGGCTGATGTAATGCTCCTTTGGCATCATTAACAGAATCACACAACAGCCAATAGGAGCAGGACAAGTTATGGTTCAGGGATGGATAGGTTTCGTCTGGAGAGCCATTCACATGCCTCCATGTGCTGTAACCTCGACAGCTCGACTCAATGCCCCCGGCGATTTGCAAACCAAATTTTCTCTGCCTCCCTTGGATTTGGTGGGAACAGACATAAACTGAGATAAAAACATACAGATAAAATATAACTGGAGAGAAAAGGAGAGCAAAACTTCTACATGTGTCTACATGTTGCTCATAAAGGAGAGGTTCAATCTCTCTGGGAAGAGGCTTTTCACTTCTTTGGAAAAGAGTGCATGATAGCAATCTGATGACAAAGATAAATGATTCACCAGTGATGCGTAATATCAGGAGGACCATCCATGTTTTTAAAGAGAACTGTAAAACAATGAAAGCTGTATAACCGTGAGAATCTTAATAATAAACTTTATACCAACACTGCTGATTGAGATAGTGTTTGTCAATCTGAATCTGTTTTGAAACTATATTTTTGTGTTTTTGGGTCTCGGTGAATATGTTTGAGTGTTTATATCTCAAAGTGCCATGTAGCACTACTTGTCCTACATCAGATTGCCACCAACAGGGTTTAGCTCCTTTTAGTTTATTACAAGTGAGACCGTTGTTACCATCTGCTTCCACTCACTGATATAAACAAACCGTTGTCTGGTTCGCTTTGACTTTCTCTTGTCTGTCGTCTCTCGACACAGTCCAGACTCCTTTGTTAGGGGATGGGGGTTTTTCACAGGGATAAACATGTCTAACACTGTATGAACCATGGGTTTCATCAGGTTTGACCTCTGGTGCTCAGTCATGGTAAAAAGCACTTTGCAAAATACATCTATCTCTCCACGGTATATCTTTTAAAACATTGAAGTCACAAGATATTGCTGCACAAGAACCATTGCGTTCAAGTAAAATGAACGCAATGGTTCATGAGTCTGGAACATCCATACTTCAGCTGACACTTTTATGTTATGTGTCCTGCAGTAAAGCCAGTCTGTCAAAGTGTCTTGTGGGAAAAGAGCTTCCGCTGCTTTGTCTCACATAATTAACCCCATAGGAACCATGACAGCTTCTAGAGACTCCTATAAGAAGAATGTTGTTGACACTAAAATGGATGACTTTTCACACGCATACATTTAGTGACTTTTTATTGCATAATCACCAGTTTTCTAGAGTACACCGCTGCTGCTTTAAAGGGGAACACCACCAAAATTAAGGATTCCTATATGTTATTTCCATAGGCTTGGAAAGTTCAATCAATATTTGTGAACATGAGCTGCTCTCTCTTAAAGCCAGAAACCAGAGAGGTAAGTCTAAAAGTTGTGACGCCACAGGGTATCAAAGAATGTTTGTTTTCTTTTTTATATCCAAATGAGCTTCACTGTACTGTAGTGTTCCCAGTTCCCCAGAAAAATGCATGAATATACTCAGAACATTCCCCTGGCTTCTCTCGTGTCATCTATCACATCTGTCCTAATTCACCGTCTATGGAGCAGCTCCAGACTTCATACCCTATGGCATCATAAATTTGAGTTTTAGTACTCTAGCTTTTAGATTTGGGAGAGTTGTCAAGTTAATTTATATTTTTAGACTGTTTTAGACATAAGGAATAACATGTATAAATTTGGAAAATGGGTGTAGTTCCCCTTTAAAGCACAGTGCAACATTTGTTTTCTCCAACAACAGAATGTTTGAAATTCCCCAAACTGCGCCACGTACTGCCAGTGAAACCTAATCTCATGATGGGATACCAAACTTGTTTTATCTTTTATTTTGTGAGGCACTCTGACATCTAGAAAAATCTAGAACATAAAACATCCAAACAGCTGAAACATTGTTTTTAATCCACATTTCTTTCACCTTTGACAATGACAGCGTTTTTCCATTTCTGTTGTCAGAGACACAATAGCGTGTCAACAGCCCAGAAATTCACATCAACTTTTTTTAAGCAGGTAGAACATCTGACCCTCAATTAATTTGCTATTATGCACTTATACAGTAAATTCACAAAACACAGTAAGATGGCCACACCTGACATCAGTGTGGGTGGCAGTGTGGACGGACGACTGTCAATGACTGAAATGCATTTTTCAGCTTATCCATAAGCTTGATGACATGTCACTGATTAAATGCTGCTTTGGAAATATAAGATATATACTAAAACACATTCCAATGTAATTAGGGGATTATGCGTCGCTGCAGAAAAGAGGAGAGGCTTAAATAACTAGATCGGCAGCATTCTCTCTCCAACAAGCCATCAGTCATGTCGGTTTTATGTAATGATGATTGGATGATACATGTAAAAACAAGCACCAAACCGTGTTCATAACGGACAGTGACAGCTTATGTGACACCCCCACACAAGTCTTTTCTGTTGCCCTGGCTGATCAGGCTGCAGAGGTTTCATTGGGGTTGAGTTACGCTAGAAATTGCATGATCTCACCAAAGTCCATGTACTAATTAGAGGGGGTAAAGGTGCATGTTGCCCTGCAGCCAAACTCAGGGTGAGTCAGTGATATGCCAGCCATTGACGGTTGGTGAACACCCATGCAATCCCAACAAGAAGGGTTAATAGAGATGAAAGCAACTGTGTGAGTCCATTATGTGTGCGCAGAGCTTGGATACACATTCCTTTTGAAGACAAGTCACTGAGTTTATTTTATATTTGTTTGTGTGCTTGTCAGCTGAATGTACAATATGTCATGTGTATGTTTTCTGAGATGACTCATCTGGTTTCTGAATGTACTGTTTAATGACGCCGACAATAGTTGATACCTCTGCCATGGCTCCTTTACCTGCAACAAAGTAAAGAGTGGCAGAGTTACACAACCATCTTCTGTAGGGAAGATTAAATTAGCAGTCTGTGGCCTTTAAGCAACAATACTGAGAAGACACAAACACGCTTCTCATGCACTTATGCTCCATACTTACAGTAATAGTAAACACGTTTTCTCGTACACCCCCAGGATTTGCATATCAAAATATCTAACATTTAAATCTATACTGGGTGATTGAAGTGTTTTGTGGGTCACACTAGTGCATCAAGGGGACACAGCACGATCGATGCTGAGATTGATGCTGTGCTGTTAAACCAACCTAACTCTTCCTGCTATAACTGAATCAAAGAAAAAGTTTTCCACAAAAGATATTTATTAGTGTTTGGCTCTGACAGTGAAGCTACTGCAGAAAGAGTTTACTTTTATAGTCCTTGAAGGCAGCTGATTTCGCTTTGTTTTTAACTAAGATCAGAATCTTCAATGGCACATTTTTACCACTCCTGCTGACGGAGCTGTATTAAGTGATTTTTCCCATTTTACGCTCTGTAGAAATTTCCTCAGAAAGACACAGCATTTTTTCACCACATGACAAAGAATGGCATTTATAAAGACGAGGAGTTAAATAAGCACAGCCTGTTGATATCTTTGAAGTACCACTTTTACAGAGGTATATTCTCCCTAAAGCCATATTCTTGACAAGAATTTCGTCCTTGAATACCAGTCGGTACGTGACTGTGTTGTTTGAAACCGATTTACCCAAATCACTGATCAAACAATCCTATCAATCTTTATGGCTGTCATCAGGAGAAAAGTTCCCCAACCTACCCCTTGGGCCAACCTCATTTCAATTCCTTGGAAACAGAGGTAAGTTAAGGACAGCAGTATCTGACTCTTTGCATAAGGAGTTCAAGTGTAGGAGCTAATTGTAGGAGCTAATTATTAGGGCTGATATTCCCCTTGGAATAAGTATTTGTATTGGATTGCATATACAAACGCATGATTAAAAGTAACTCTTGAGTTTTTAGTATGTTCTAATCAAATGCACAAGATAATTGACAAACTAAAATGGTAAGTAGTATCAATCAGAAGATAACACGGTATGGCAGATATAACATAGATATAGCAATTAATGTTAAAGCATGTTAAACTGAACAGAACAAACCGCAAATTTTAATAACAGGGTAAATGAATGCAAAGAATTAAAGTTATGAAGGGGATGACAAGGTGAAATGATAACACACCCCATGCGTTAGAATCTCCACAGGCTGCATACCACACAGGTTAGCGAGTGCAAATTAAACTTCATTCGAACCCTTCAGGACACACAGACTCTATACTGCAAGACGTTACAACATGAGAACTGCTTGTACCATCTTTGTACAAGGGCATTCACAACACCAGCTATTTTGTTGTTTGGCTGGTTTGGCATCATAACTTGTTCCCGTTAAAAATCTGATTGCGTTTCAGTTAGTCCTCTGAAGTCAAGACATAGCTCACTGGGGTCATATGTTGTACACTGTCTACTCTGTAAAAAATGATACCATCCATGCATCCATCCATTTTCTGCTAAGTATCAATGGCTAGGTGGCAGTATGCAGAGCGAGGGAGCTCGTCCTGTTGCTGTACAAGTTTTGCCTTTTGCCTGTTTTACTAGCTTCTAGACCAATGATGTCGTGTGATACATCCTGTGCTGCTACACACTAGTTGTCTACTCACTCTCAGTGTAATTCCCTCATCTGCCTACATCTGCTCCATCTTGTATTTAGCTGACTCTACTAATTTTACAATTAATGCCCTTGAGGACGCCTCGAGGTAAGAATTATTTGTTCATTGACGTACATATTTAAAAACAGTTATGGTGATAATACAACTTAAAAGTGATGCAGTCAGAATCTATAAAAAGGAAGTACTTGATGCTAGAATCATTCAGGTTATGTTTTACTTTCATGTTTCCAATGTATTTGAATTGTTTTGGTTAAACCAACACGGTCCTGCTCTCTGAGATCCAATAAAGTCAGAACAAAGGAATACTTGGCACATCTACTTCCAACAGGTGCGTAAGAGACGGACAAGCAGAACACAACTTGTAGAAAAACTACCGCACACTGTCTAACTAAAAATAATGATTTTAATACCGCAACATTTCGGAAACTAGACCCTCATGAGGTAATTATCATCATTAGCCTGATGAGGGTGTAGGTACCGAAACGCTGCAGCATTAAGATTTTTACTTTTGCAAGTTAGACTATGTGCAGGAGTTTTTCTCCTAGTTGAGATTCCATAAAGTGAAAGTAAATATTGGTAGATGCTTCATATCTTTCAGTTTCTGATTGGTATTAAAACCCACCTTCATCTCCACACACTAGCTTCTTTGCAATGCAGGGAATTTCCACATATCCAAACTCTGTCAACCTGGAAACCTGCTGGGCTGTAATTGGATGCTGCCACATAGCCGTGTTCATTGCAGGGCAGAAGAGGAGAGGACTACTGATATCCCAGGCTCTTACCACACATGTCTGCCAATGACAAAGAAGAATCAACATGGAAATAATTTCAGAAAAATCATCTAGTTAATTATTATTTGCCATAATATTTTGTAGCTAACTGGATAGCAATTTCATGTCCTCACCAGCAGATTGTCACAAATGCCACTGGCAATCTTTCCAAGAGTGTTGGCATCAAGGGGGGCAATAACAAAAAGGTCCGCCCAGCGCCTTAGCTCAATGTGTAGCACAGGGTCAGATCTCTGAGTCCACAGCTAAAACAGAGACGTGCTGTTAGGAATGCAAGCAGTGACACGCTCATTTCCCCATTTCCTTTCTGGGCTGCATGATACTTTTGACCAGCGTTTCTCAATCTTTTCTGGCCCTTGACCATGTTTTATGTCTCAAAATACTCCTGACCTCAGCAACTGGAAAGTTGTCAAGTCGACAACTCATGCCGCACTTAAATTCACTCAATGTGATTTTTGAGTATTGCATTGTATTCAAGCTTAAAATAGCCTTTGTACAACTAATAACATATGTCATACCTATTTTACTTGTTATTAAAATATGAATTTAGTAATCTTCCACAATCCAGTCAGTTTATCAGTGGTACCAAGTTTAAGAACCTCAACTATAGACTGTCAGTTTGTAACGGCTACAATGAGACATTTGACAAGTTCAGTGTTACCTCCCATTCATCACTGTCACTGTAGACTTTTACTGAAACCTCTGCAGGATTGTAGAAGTGCTTGGCATGCTCTGTGGTGACCACTCTTACATCCACCTAAAACATGAAACAAGATAGCACATTTCAGTATTGTTATAGTGCTGTGGAGGTGGAAAAGTAAGCAGAGAAAAAAAAAAAAAAAAAAAGCCAAGTAACTGATCTTTATCGTAGACACCATTTATAGCTTTTAAACTTTAGTATACCTTAGCAGCTTTTGCAGAATTGTGTGGTCAGAGTTGCACAATAACACTACACATGTGGTTTTGAATTGCAATTTTCATGTGTCATTTTATTATTGGGCATTATCATAATAAGATACATTCAATATTTAGTTTAACTCCCAGAGTTTGAGTTTCTTTCTCTCATGCTGAACGCTCCTTGCAAATATAAAGGATGGTTACAGTGCTGAGTATCTCTCAGATCTGTTCAGTACAACTTTCATTTCTAACACTGTTTTTAGTACTGCAAAACATCTCACACTATAATACAGACACCTCCCTTGCTGTCACCTCCGTTCACTTCTCTTTTTAGTGTCACACTGACAGCCTAGGATTTTCATTTTGCAGCTTTTGCCTCTTTTGATGAGCAGGCCAGAGACACTGCTTTGTTAGTTTAATCCCACTGTACTTTGTGAGGCTTTAAATGAAAACACCAACATCAGAAGGTGAAATAACAACACTGTAGCTCAATAACAGGACTATAATAACAAGATTATACGCCTGTGCTGTTTCATACAGCTGGCTAACTGCTGCAACATCGCCATCTTGCGGCTAAGGTGAGTTCATGTGCACTCTGCCAGGTACAGAAACGCTAATGAGTGAGGGTGCGTGGCTATATACTTGGTGTGTAAGTAACAGAGGTAGACAGAAGAAATGGTAACGAAGAACAAGCTTTAAATAAAATTAAAATTAAAATAAATACGACGCAGCTCACCCCAGGGAGCGGAAGAAGCTGTGAGACCAAAAGAGGCAGTTTCAAGGCTGCTACGCTTCCTGTCACGCCGACAAGAACATTAAACGTCCCGCAAGACTTCAACAAATCATTTCTAAGACAGGTGACACGCTCGTCTGTCTGCATATTAGCATATTAACGAGGAAAAGACGAAAAACATCCGTGTAGCTCCTGTTAGCTTTACCTACTTCCGTAAATACTCACCGCCAGCCAATCAGAAGCCAGCACGACTAACGGCTCCGTCTCCTGCGCGAGCACGTCGCTGCGCCGACAGAAGGCGAGCGCGCGCGTTCGCAGAATATTCTGGGTATTTGCTGAAGCTTTATGACGGCTAGCATGTAGCCAGATGACTTCATTCATTGTCCGTCCAGCCTGTTTTTTGTTTACAACAAAGCTGTTTAAAAACCGGAACAATGCCGCTCACACCTCTCGTTTACTGGGCTCAACGCCACGAGGAAATTTACCTGCGAGTGGAGCTGACGGACGCACAGGTGAGCTAACGCGTGTGTAGGACAGGAGGTGTTGGGTTAACACAAACTGTCTGTACTCACTTTTCCTTAGGATATTGCTCTCTGGCCAGCTTTGGCACTACTTTATGTCTCTAAGGGTAGATGTTAAATCAAGCAAATGAAGGGTGCAGCTTCCTGTAAGTGTCACACCGCTGGGTAGCTGCACATTTTGCATATTGGATGACAAATAGAGATTATTTTAGGTAATAGTTGATAATTACAAAGCTCTCAGTTGGGGCCTGTTAATATGTAGGCATCATGGTTATAAGAAAATGTGTGTGCAGTCAGTTGCATGGGTTGAGAGCCCTAAACATATCCTTGAAACATAATTAACCCAGAGGTTGGGTTAGTAAGGGCAAATGGCAGTTGCTTCACACAAAGATGTCACCTTCAAGCTGCAGGAAGAACCACACTTTTGTTTGGCATCATAACCAAAAGGTTATTTTCTATATGTTGCTGTGGTTTACTCCTTATTATACAGTTAACAGACCTGATTCAAGATGGAGTTGGTGTGAAACTTGTTTCCTCAAGTGCCTCCAAACAAGGAAATGGTTCTGGTTCTAATATTTTTTTTATTTTTAAAGTCTTACTAATCAGTCTTTTAAATGTTTTATTATTGTCTCCGTTCAGCTGTTTTGTGCACACTGCATAAGTTGTAATATAATGCTTTACTTATCACCCTGAAGGAGGAAGTGAGCTCATCATCTGCCTCTCTGTTTCTTTTCGCAGAATATTGACGTCAAAATACAGGAAAAAGTGCTGCAGTTTAGAGGTGATGTGCATTTCATGTTCATTTAACTGTGGAAATATATTTTTAAAAGTTCTTGATTTGTGACATATCTGTGACATTTTGTTCGCAGCCCAGGGCCATGGTGCTAAAGGACAAAATGAATACGAGTTCAGCTTGGAGTTTAATTTACCAGTGAAGTCAGAGGTATGTGTCCATGTGAATATCAGTCCTCGATGTCGACTACTCTGCACTTACTTACTTATGCATCTACTCTTGCTGGCCGTGCTCATTAAATAAACCTGTATGTCCAGGTGAGCCACAAGTCCACACAGCGGCAGGTGAATATTACAGTGCAGAAAGAGCAGAGAGGCTGGTGGGAAAGACTGACGCTACAGGAGCGCAAACCAGTTTTTCTGGCACCAGACTTTGACCGCTGGCTGGACGAGTCAGATGCTGAGATGGAGATCCGAGAAAAGGTGAAGATTTTACGTCAGGGACACTTTCATGCGCTAACCTGTATATGACAGATGTATTAAATAATATACTCACTCGCTAAGCTTTTATTACAAAAAGACAAAGATTTAACTCTATTCTCTATTTTTTTCTTTGAACAGGAGGAGAAAAGGAACAGGCTGAGGGCTTCAAGGCATAATAACGAAGGTGAGTACAAATCTCTTTAGATCAGGGCTGGGAAAATGCTGGGAAAACATACAAGTGGCTTCTAATTTTGCTTCACTCACCAGCCACGAGAAACAATGTTAACCTGTTGAGTGACTGGTAGATTTTGGAATCCACCAGCCACAGTGGCAGGTAGACAAAAATGTTAATTTCCAACCCTGCCCTAAGATGCATGCTAGTCTAACAACTCTGCTCCAGATTTTGTTTTAAAGTCTTTTGGGATTTTTTTGTGGCAGTAGACTTTTGTTCAAGCAAGTTGTGTGCATCAGTTGCCTCAGTGTTTTCTTTTTCTTTCAGGGTTTGTCAGCCTGAAAACAGGATTTTTGTTCATGTACAACCTGGTGCAGTTTCTTGGTTTTTCGTGGATCTTTGTCAACATGACCGTGAGACTGTTTATCTTCGGCCAAGGTGAGGAAATGTACAACAGCTGTGGCTTTTCCTTCTTTTGTTTACTGAAACCTGGTAAGACCTACCATTTGTAACACCGGTCTCATTTCAGATTCTCTCTATGACACATTTCACACCATATCGGACGTGATGTTCTTCTGCCAGGTCCTGGCAGCAGTAGAGGTCCTCAATGCTGCTTTTGGTGTCGTCCACACAGGTGTTATTCCAGCTCTTATACAGGTATGGAGTGCTCAGTTGTTTGATGCAGAAGCCATCAGTTATTGGTCTGGTGACCATAAGTTTCTGGGGGCAACGGCCAATATTTCAGATCTGATGTAGCAAGTGAATAGCAAATCAAATCAAATATATTTATATAGCACAAGTCATACATGTAATGCAACTCCAAGTGCTGAACATAAAAGAGCTGGAACATGACAAGGAATATACAGTCGTTCGATTTCCGTAGCCTATCCCAGCTGACATTGGGCGAGAGGCGGGGTACACCCTGGACAAGTCGCCAGACTATCGCAGGGCTAATGACAAGAAATAATGACAATAAAATGGAATATAGTGTAATAAAACTAACAATAAATGTCAGAATTAATGAGGAAACAGTAAAAGTGAAGGATAGGTTAAAAACACACTAGAAAAATCTAACAATAAAACTAATATCTGAGTCATCCTCTTCCATGTGCCTGTCAATTCAGCAAGTCTTTTTTTTATTTTTATTTTTTTAAAGTTTATATGAAGCTAAATCGTTGTCAGACGATAGCCAATGGGATGCATTTCAACCAGTGCATACTGCCTCTACACACGGACTGTTTACCTGCCACTCAAACGTGATTGGTCAAAACTACTCAGAATAAAACCGGAAACCTTAACACTTTCACACCAAAACCTTGTCTCATTGCCTACAGATTCTGCCTAGCCTATGTCATAGATTCACCTGTTTTGCGCGATTAAATAATGCATGTTACAGAGGGAGTGTCAATACATTTGGAGTGTAAGTTACTTTTGTTTGTTAGTTTGTTTTCTTCTCTTTCCTTCTAAACTTATTTGTTAATTTGTCTTTGCGTACTGGAGTCCACCTCCATATCATAAAAAATCTGTGCCTTGTATTCTTGTATGCCATGTATTGAGCCTTTCAAACCAATAAAAACTTGAGTTATAAAGTGTAAGTACTTATTTAATATTAAGTGCTCTTGTGGGTTTTGTTCTTTTACCAGGTGGTTGGAAGGAATTTTATCCTCTTCATCATCTTTGGTAGTTTGGAAGAAATGCACAACAAGCCAGTTGTGTTCTTCGTTTTCTATCTGTGGAGCGCCATTGAGATCATTAGGTAAGCATGCATCTGTCTCGTCATTGTTTGTTGTGAACAGTCTTGTGGATGCACTGTAGCAAAGTCTGATGATAATTTTCAAATTCAATATTCTGAATCACAACAATGGACATAAACTTCTGCTGAATTATGGATTTTGTCGTCAGTACGAATGTTACATATATATATAAACCTATGTATTGTCTGTGTTTCTTTTTCTTTTTCCACATTTTTTGTATGTAAGACCGGAAGATGTACGTTTTGTAAAAAAGTGGTGTCTTGTAATCAGGGATGGGCCAAATATATGGCATGACACAGAAATAAAAAATGAATGAATGAATGAGTAAGACATAGACGGTTTTAACAATATTGTAAATGCATGCCATAATGAATGCAAACCCTTAGATGGTACTTTCCAAACATTTTTAAACAAGAGATTTTGTTGCATATCTGGAAATTATAATTAATTGAATATTTTGGAGTTTGGACTGTTTGTTGGACACAAAAAAGACATTTAATGACATCACCTTGTGCTCCAAGGTGTTTTAAACAATTGTCTATATGTTTTATAGGTCAAACAATCAACAAGAAAAAAACAGGATAACTTGATTTTGAAAATAATTGTGGCATCTGTGGTATTAACTGTTGACACACCAACAAGCCCACTATCAGCAAAAGGGCACCATGCAAATCTACTCAGTGCAGCAGCATCACAGATTCAACCTGACATGGTTTCAGTGGTTTGAAGTTAAGGTTTACTGAGCAGCAGATGGCTGCAGCAGTTGTTACAAGAATCAGCATAATGAGTCGTAAAGGCTACATTGTTGTGAATGTGGACAGTTATTGATGCAACCTTGTGTTTCCCCCCCAAAACTCACATGATGCTCCAATTCCAGGTATCCATTTTACATGCTGGGCTGCTTCAATACAGAGTGGAAAAATCTCACATGGCTGCGTTACACAGTCTGGATACCTCTGTACCCATTAGGTGTTATAGCTGAAGGTGAGCTTGTTTACCTCTCTCTGAATTAAAAAAATTTGTCACATAAAAGTACTAAAATTTATTTCATCTCCCAATCCCGTGTAGCTGTTGCTGTGATACAGTCCATTCCAATCTTTGACGAGACCAAACTCTTCAGTATTCCTCTGCCGAAAGCCGTCGGTACCTCTATCAGCTTCTCTTACGTCCTGCACATCTATCTTGTTCTCATGTTTCTTGGTAAGTCCCCAGATAAAACGTTAATCATTTATATCTTTCAGCAAGTATTATTATCTAATATCAGCATTTTTGTTGAGATATGAACCTTCTGGTTTCCTCTCTACAGGACTTTTTATCAACTTTCGTCATCTTTACAAGCAGAGGAAGAGGCGTTTCCGCTCCAAGAAAAGAAAAGCACACTGAGAGTCAGCAACAACACCCCTCAAACACCTCGGCTGCCTGCTTGTCTGGATAACATGTTTCAAATGATACTCATAAATCATGCTCCAGTCAAATCTGTTCTAGTTTTTATGAGGTTTTTGTTTTTTTTCCCCACAGTGTGTTTGCTCTCACTAAAATGAGTTCATTAATGTTTAACATCCTACATCCTACTACAGATGATGCAATATTTCATCATTGCATTGACCGCCTCATTTACTGGTCAATGAGTTCTCACAGATTTAAGTTTGTATCTTGTAGATTAGAGGAGAGTTGTATTAAGCCATAGAACTTGACATCCTGTGTGATACTGTTTTTCCCCCTTTAATCTTGGTTGAGATTTCTTTAATGCAGTGGCATTGCTGCTGTTATCATTTAAGAGTAATTTTGCATGAATGAAGAAAGCGACAACATTCTCAACAAATACTGTATTAGTTGTCATTTCAGATTTCTGAACCATCCCCAAAAACTCAGGGAAAATTACACTGGTGACAGCTGAAATACAGAGAGCATTTTATGTCCCTTCCACTCAATAGTAACCTGCTATGTAGAATCTGACACCGTTCCTTACTCTGCTATTTCGTCATTTAGACAGTCACCTGAATTTGAAATGCAAAGATGAACAGTTATTTCACAGATTTCCTGAAAATGTGGGAGTTATGAATAAAAATGAATTTTAAATCTGGTCAATTTGTGAAAAACATCCTACAAAGGAACATGTAAAAAACATATGTACATGCTAACATGTTACAACACCTCATTATGTACGTTTTGCCGTGTCTCGGCAGCGTCAAGGGAGTGTAAGTTCTCAGTCTGACTCATGTAGGTTCTTGACGCAGCTCCTTCCAAGAGTTTTTTAAACACCATCCAGCTCAAAGTTGGTCCACACAGGCTGATGCTGCTATATTCTAGTCCATTTCTATTCATTCAGCTTGAAAAGTCAGTGTGCATGGGAGCAATGTTGTGATCAAAGGCAGCATACTGGGAGTCACCAGTGCTCGCCAGTTTGAGTTGCTGTGCGGCATGGGAGAGCTGGAAAGCGGCGTCCGGATGTGCCGAGTCTGGCAGCAGGGTGCACTCTCTCTCCAGCAGATCAGCGACTCCCTTCAGGAGCTCCCAGAAACCAAAAGCCAGGGCAGCCTTCCGAAGACGGTTCAGCTCCTGATGGATTTTACACACAAAACAGTAATTTAAATTATGAAAAATTAAGTTCATATTTCAGAGCCAATTTTAGCCAGACTTACCTTGTAAAAGGTTTGAGTTTTATCTGGCAGCTTTCTTGCATTCCTCAGGATCTTCTGCACATCAGTCTGTAGGATTTAAGCAAGAATAACAAGCCAACAATGACCACAAACAAACCAAAAAACTGAGTAATAATAATTTAAAAGTCAATTTAAACACATGGTTCAAGCCCCAGCTGTATATCACTAACCACAGTGCCATGTTCATGATGGATGGTACAGATAGGAAAGATTCCCATATTTAGAACGTTCATGTCACCAGTTGTCGTGTGAGGGTTAAAATATTGTGTATCTACAATACAACACCATATATATTGAATTTTGGGTTTAATTACAATGAACAACAGACTTTGGCTGATCTTAGATGGCCATGTTTGCCTTTTCTGTGTTGGGTGTTGACGTGGACGATAGTTACAAGTCAGACACTTAGGACTCATACATCTGATGTGACAAGACCACAAGTTTCACTGCAAAGAGGGCATGCCTATCAGCCTGACACACCTCATGGCAGCCTATTAACTAACAATAATCTAAACAATCTTAGTGTGATATATAATTTTAATAATGATGTGATAAAATCTCAGTTTGTGTTATACTCTAATGTTAATTATTTTAAATTAAAACTGTGATTACTATTAATTGTCAAAGGTCCTGCATGCACTGCATTGATAGAAAACAGCCCCCCAGTCTCTTAGGTATCACAGCATGTGCACTTTGCAAACACAAAGTATACCAAGCACACTGTGTAAGACCCCTACCAACTGAAACCAACCGTCATTCCTCCAAAGACCTCAACAAACAACAGTGCTTTCATACAGTGCTTTTACTGTACCTGTAGTCCACTGGCTTTAATCCACACAGTGACATTCTGGGCATAGCTTCGTTTGGCCTGCGGCTGCAGAGGGAAAGGACTTTTGCTATCATCCTCTCCGTAGGGATTTTCAGCAGCCTCTGAAACACCAGGAAAGTCATTAATCATCAGAGTGAAGTCAGTATCACGAACAAAGCTGGCCAAATGAAAACTGTAAATTATTAACGGCTTGATTCAGACAAGAGAGGCCTTTGGTCTGTAGGAAAAACACATCACTTACATGTACAAGGGTTAGTGTGTCAGAAGTTCTGTTTAACATTTCATATCCAAACATGTCATGCTCTTTATATTACACCTTCAGGAATTAGAGACTATGGAGTATATTAACAGTATGCTAAAGAGACTCTGTTTTGTTGTCAAACTTGCTGTGTGCTTGTTTCACATGTGTCGCTGAAGAGTTACCTGATATTGGTCCCAAATGTGTGATCTTGCCCAGCCAAGGCAGAGGCTCTGGACCGGGCTCAAACAGAGACATCATGAGGTTCGATTTCTTCTTGCTGTCTGCTTGGGAGTACAGCATGCCGTACCACTCCGGTCTGGAGAAAAGCAAACTGGATTTTAGGCCATTTCATGAAATATATTAACTTGTTTTACTCTGCAGGTATCTTAATATTCAAATGCACTGAACTGTTCACATAACAGAATGCAAATATGTTAAATATAAATGTCTCTGTTTCATCTCACCCCAGTTGGACCAGTGCCACCATGCCCTCGACTTTAAGACTGCCATGTAAAAGGACACAAAAATTTGGACTTTTGCCTGCCATTTGACTGGCAGAGGGTTCCTCCTCAAGCTCATCTGTGGTTCCTGTGCCGACGTCATCCACCTCTGGAATCAAATAAAAATAAAATACATTGAAAATACCATAATCTGACCGGTGGCGTACTGAGGGATCACTGACTTCAGTTTTTGTGTTTACTCTGAATATTAAAGGTGACAATTATCTGTGTAAAAAAATGGGGTGCCTGAAAAATTATTTGCATCACAAACATTATTTAAAGAATCAATTTTTTATTCATTTATTTTTTCAGGTGCAGCTTGTCTGCATCTTCTCCTTTATTTTTTTCCCCTTGATGCACAATCTGAACTGTCCTTGTTGCAAAAGGATATGGATGATTGTAAACTGTAGTGAACAGTGTTTTCTTAAAGCAGGGAACAACTTCTCGAGTGTGGAGACATGCTGACATGATGCATCCTGCATGCATCCTTTAAATCAATCCGCTCCTTTAATGAAAATCATGATATTTACTGTGAAAATCAGTTACAACAAAAGCAATGAGCCCTAGACTATACAGCTTATTTGTCTATAGGATGTTTAGTTTTTCTGTAAAACAACGCAATGTTTTTAACACTGACCTTTGTTTACGGCAATAGGCAGTACCAAGTGTCTGGATATAACAGGAGGACTTGAAATGTCAGCGACTTCAATGAAGCCCACAATTTCCAAATCTGAAACAAGTATGACAGAATAGAGGTGTGTTAACAAATTAATTGTTTTACTTTAACTCTGAATCATGAAATTTGAATGCACCTGGGTACCTGTATTGACTGCACGTGGAATGGGTTCCACCTCTTCATCCATCACAACAGGCTCAGGCCGAGGGAACACCTGAACATCTGAGGACAAGTTCCCACAGTGCAGGACAGCGTGGAAGGGAGAGTATGCGTGATCGATCAGCCTCCTGAGGACATACAAAGACATACAATGACCAAAGGCTCCCAAGTAATCACATCAATCATGACAAATACATTATTTTCCTCAGTAAGAGTCATACCCAAACATAGCCTGTACACTCTTCATGCAAAGTGGTCCCTCCATGGTGAAGATCTGTCCGTCACCTCCGCTTAGACGTAGTAGCTCCTCCAAGTTGTCCATGGCATCAGTCATTTGTAACTGCAATTACACAAGGCAAGGGGTTGCATTGGTAACAGCTAGCTTCTAACTTGTCATAAGCTTTAATTTTATGTAGATGCTTACCTGCTTTGATGTTACAGTTAAAACATTTAAATGTGTGAATGCAAAGTAAATAATTTCTTTAGGCATGCAAAACCCACGTTGCCTGATTTGCAATTGTCACAGTAACTCTCTCAAACAACTGTAAAAGGATATGCAGGCATTTCTGTCCACTGGAGATCACTTACATCCCAATTCAGGGAAGAATACATGCACAACTCCAAACTGCAGTCTTGATTACATCAACTAGACAGTGAAACAAATAGCCTTTAACCACTATAGTCTCTATGAGTCAATATAAAATCACAGCCACTGACAAAGTAGTAACGACTGTTAAACGGCCATTCTCTCCTCCTAAGATTTCTTTGACAATATCTTAGACATTGAGGCCCAGTAAAAGCCATAAACTTAGATCTTGTTTAAGGTCAGTTGCTTCTGGGTGCATAGTGTCAGGGTCCTGTCTATGTTCAGATCAAGATGCAAGTGAATATAAATTAGTTTCTGACTCCGTCTGTACCTCCTCTGCATTGGCTACAGCCATGATGAACATTTTGGTAGGGAAAGGGAAAGGAAGTGGGAACTTCTTGTCATCAGCACGATGCTTCAGTGTCTGGAGGGAGTGACGGAGGGAACCCTTTCCAATACCAAGAGATCCATCAGTAACCAGCACCACCTATAGGATATATAAAGAAGGGACATTAATATCACCCTGTGTTACAATAAATGGGTACAGATGGCTGAAATCACTATGGAAAATTTATCTAATTGCACACAAGCTTTATTTAACCAATGATAAATTCAGGAGGTGTGATGATATTGTGTAAAAGACCTGCCAAATTACCTGGCAGGGACAGGCACTGCCCCACTCCTGCTGTACCACGTTACTAACTCCATTGAGAGCTGATTCAATACAGGTCTTGTCATAGTCCTCCAGGTTGCTCAGAGCCTCCTGCACAGAAGAATACATCAATCAAATCATCCCCAACTCTTCTTCAATGTCAGATGTCGTTTTTTTCTGAGATCAAACTCAGGTAGTGACTCAGGAGAAGAAAATATACTTTGATTTTTTTCAGACTGCATTCTCATGTGAAGCACCTCTTACCTGTAATGCATTGTAATCTCTGGTGAAAGGCACCAAGAGCTCCCAGAGGGAAGAGAAAGCCATCAGGGATGTAAACTCCAAGCGGTAGTTTGAGGCCATGTGTTCAAACAACATATTTAATCCGTGGACAGCCAGGTTCTTCCTCTGAAACTCCTCGCTGCCGTCCAGAGACACTGGCCGTGTCATGGACAGAGACACGTCCATTAAGACCACGGTAGGCATGGTTTACTGCTTATGTTACCAAAATACAATGGACTTAAATCACCCTCCGATGTGCTCCCACTGAAGGAAAGGAATAAAGAAGATAAGAAGTTAACTAACGTAATGATACGTGACGTTTCTTCATGTCACTGAAGGGCTTGTTAACAAACAGCGACCATTAACGACGTAAAAGCTAAAAAAGAAAACTTGTTACAACAGAGGACTGTTAGCTAATGTTGGCTACCTGTTAAGCTAACTTACGCTAGCACTCTGTACCGTAACACCAACAGACCCAGCGGAATAAATGCTCTGGTTTCTATTTAACAAATGTGAGAACACAACTATCCACAAGTTTAACTGTGAAGGAAGTAATTAATATGACAAAAACTAAACATATACGTGCCATTCAACGTCTCGTTTGCCATCCAGTGTTTGTGTTGTAATGTGCACCACTGCTTCGGTCCGGGTGACAACAGTGTACTTCACAATAAATAGTTCCTAATTTGCTCGCTTCATGACAGGACTAGAGGACCGACTGATCAAATAATAATAATAATAATACTGAATGAGTCAAAGCGAACAATTTTCAATAAGTCCAACTGAAAATATAGGTTTTATATATACTCTTCTATATTTATTTTATAAACCTTACAGATCAAATTGCACATATTGCTCATTTTGACAGGAAGACTAACCAGAGAACAAAATCAAACAAACATGTCAAGGGGTTTAGGCAGAATAATAAAATGAAATAAAATAAAATAAATTGAAACTAAACTAAACCAAACTAAACTAAACTAAACGAAAATAAAACAAAATAAAAACAATTATTAATATATATATATATATATATATATATATATATACATATATATATATATATATTTTTTTTTTAATAAAATCTAAGGTGCAAAGTCCAAAGATTTTTCTAAGAGATTAATTCACAACATCTTATATCATATTTCTTTCTATTTCTAATTAGCATGCCAGTGCAGTTTTAATGGCCTTTTTATTGGTACACGAATATTAATGTAAGTTTCTGAATCTTTGTTTAAAAAAACAGGGGCCTTTGAATTGTTAACTTACACTTAGAAAAATAAAATATGGCAAAAATAATTATTAGATTTGTGATAAATGCCTTTTCCTCAAGCTTCCTGTCATATAGGCAAAAAAATCCTAATATAACATGCTCATAAAATAATGCAAAGCCTTTGTATACAATGTATATAATAAATTTGGAGCATCCTCCCATAATTTTCCAGAGTACGATGCCAAGGATAAAATAAAATAAAATAAATAAATTTCGTTGCAGGGTAAAACTTTTATATAATTCCAGGGGACACCTCTCTTACCTTATTAGTATTGAAATATTTATTGGGCAGTGACCACATATTTGTCCTAGGAATATTCCTAGCAAAGTTACTCCTAGTCGACTAAAAGTATGTGCTCCTTTCAGCATTAACGTTTTTCAAGCCATAAATATATGGTGTGCATCACTACTTCCATCCGGGTGAAAGCAGTGCACCGGCTTAGAATAAATAGATCCTATGTGGTCCACACTTTAAATGGGATATTTCATATTGCTGTGCTGAGACAGTCGGCACAAAAAAGATCACCAGAGGACGCCATAATTTCAACAATACTGCTGTTGGCTTATTCACATTATACATTTTGGGCAGGACTATAAAGTTAATTCCACTTCAACTTGTCATGTTTGGGTATATAATCAATATTATCTCCAGGTGTCAGCCATCATAAGATTATTTCTATGCTATAGCTATGCAGCAAAATAGCATTAAACCAAAGCACCACTCTTATTTTGGAATAAATTAAATATTAGTAAGGTATAGGCTCATGATAAAGTGAGAGTGGGACAATGCACATAATCCTCTTAGAAGTCTTCAGGTAGGCTATTAGGTATTATGCTGATCCATTGTGAAGACTCGTCCTGTGTCCTACATAACCCCCTGGCCACTGGCAACAGTTTGGACTTTTACTTGTGCCACAATAACCAGCTGTGGAAACCTGCTTTTGGAGATTTTTGCATCCCTCCCTTTGCAAGACATCAGTTCTGTGGTAAGTCTGCACCTGGGATTAAAATGCATTGTGTTGTTTCTCCTTTTTTTGATTTATGTGGTAATTAGCCTGACTCCTCACTACATGATGTTTATTTTAGTTGTTATGCAGTTTGTCTTTTTATGTTTATTTTTTATTTGTCAATTATATTCGTCTGTCACTCATTTTGTTTATTCTGTTTTGGAGAAACCACCAATTTGCAAAGAAAGTAGCCATAACAGCTTCTAAATGGGCTTGTCAGAAATGCTATGACAGATATTGTTTATTTAATAATCAGATGCTTTGTCTGAATATGTAACATGCTTTCAAACAGACACTACTGTTGTGCCACGTGCTTTCTAAATGTCATTTTGTCTCCGATGTTTCTTTTCATTCTCAATAGGCTGGGCTTTGCAAGGAAGTGAGGATGACATGAATCACGCCGCTGAAGTTTTAGATTGTGTCACCCCATGGTCTGCTGGGGAGAGAGCTGGACTTGTCCTCAACCAAAGCCCTTTCATGCAGCTTAATTCTCCATAGCAAGTAGCATCACTGCTCTGGAGGAAAATGCATTGTACAAGGAGGAAGCGACTGCAGCTTAGCAGGGTTCTGTTTCTCCTCTCTGGGGTTTTTCTCTGTACCCTCTACCAGCTGACCATCAGTGCCAGATTGTATGAGCCTTTGCCAATGCCTCAGATTGGGGAGGATTTTGGAGAAGGTTCAACAGAGGGTGTTGAGGAGGCGACAGTAGAGACTCCGGGGCTGGAGGAACCTCTCACTGCAACACACGAGTTAGAGCCCACAGATCAAACAACTCCAGAAATGCATGTGGTAACTGTTTCGGAGACAACTACAGATTTTACAGCATCCAACCCCACTGAAGCTCCACCATTGCCAACTACAAACCGGACTATTGTGCATTGCATCTACGTGGCCCCTGAGCCTCCACGGGAGATGCCCACACCAACTCCTCCTGTGACCACTGTCACCCCAGCCTCTCCTGCTGAAGCTCCACATATGAAGGGCGAATACCCTGAAGATATCTTTTCTGTTGAAGACCGTAGACGAGGCTGGGTCATCCTCCACATTTTTGGAATGATGTACATGTTCATTTCACTTGCTATTGTGTGTGATGAGTTCTTTGTCCCTGCACTCGGGGTAATCATAGACAAGTTAGAAATCTCTGATGATGTAGCAGGAGCCACCTTCATGGCTGCTGGAGGTTCTGCTCCTGAACTCTTCACCTCCTTGATAGGAGTATTCATCGCCCACAGCAATGTGGGCATCGGCACCATCGTTGGCTCGGCGGTTTTCAACATTTTGTTTGTGATTGGGATGTG
Source organism: Epinephelus moara (assembly GCF_006386435.1). NCBI lineage: Eukaryota > Metazoa > Chordata > Actinopteri > Perciformes > Serranidae > Epinephelus > Epinephelus moara. Next base: position 26,777,389 of record NC_065525.1, read on the forward strand.
TGCTTTGTTTTCACGGGAGGTGCTTCATCTAACCTGGTGGCCACTTTTCAGAGATGTATCCTTCTACATATTTGACCTCATCTTACTCATCATCTTCTTCTTGGATAATATCATAATGTGGTGGGAGAGCGTGATGTTGGTCGGCTGTTACACACTCTATGTGACTTTCATGAAGTTCAATGTGCAAATAGAGCAGGCCTTCAAGGTCCTGATCCTCAAAAACAAGAACATTGTCAGAATTATTTCTGTGGAAGAACCTGAAAAGGTAAGCGCTCCTGTGACAGAACACAACTGGTCTAAAATCAGACTTTACATGAAACAATTACAATGAGTCTTTTATTAGGTATGTCTATCACAGAGTTTTCTCAGATGTGGAAGGAACTCTGAAAGTTACTAACAGTTTGCAAGTATTAGCCCAAAGTTTTGGCAGTGGTATGTAAGTGAGAACAAAGGTATGGAGATTTAAAGAACATTATAGCAGATGAAGACAAATTTATATCTACTGATGAGTTACACATTTGCAGATTTAGTGATACCTCAAAACAATTTACTGACACCATTTTGCTGGTGTTATCTTGTAATACTGTCAGAGTGGCAGTCCATAAAACAGATAAATATTCTCAAGTTTGAAACTAGCCCTTTCACTCATGCCTATTTTAGTTTCGTATTCTTCTATACTCATTACACGCAGTGTGTTTGTACTCAAACAGAGAGTCACATTACTCATCACTTATGACATCTTTACTCCCACCTGCGGGGGCTTTATGCAAATCTTGTAAAAAGAGTGAAAAGATACCAGCAGAGACCTTGGGTGAACCAAAGCTGATCAGCCACAGCAGACTAATCCTCTACAAACTCTAGCATCAACATATACTGTGTAAGTGTGACCGTATAACCCTGGTAAGTGTGATTGAGGCTTATTGTACACAAGGGTAAAGCTACAGGATCTGCACACACTCAGGGTGTTTGTTGAGCTGGATATACTGCTGGATGTATGTTCCTCAAGAGCAAATGTAGTTATTTATCTGTTGAAAATGCAAGTTCACATCACATATAACCATATTATACTGTGTTTTATAGTCTTGATGGGGTGACATGTAACGTGTAACACTAATAAGACCCCCAGAGTGTGCAATGTGTGACATAGCAATGTATAAGATTATAGTATGCTGTATATATTGATATTCAAGCTCTATATGAATTAACTTTGGTCTGTTTCTACCAATGAATGATTATCACTAAAAAAAACATTGTTGCACGCAGGCAAACGGTGACGCTGAAAATAACGCCCCTCCTGCTTCAGAAGACAAGAATCGGTTGAAGGTAAAAGTCAACCAAACAACCAATCAACTGCAAGAAGAAACACACAGAAAGCAATATCCTCACACTCCTCATTTATCTACCGTATCCTACATCCTATAGAAGCTTTCTACACAAAGAAAAGACACCTCCCTTCAAGTGCCTGCACATTTTCAAGAAAAAAACACAAGCCTGACTCCACTACTACATGATTGTCTAACACTGATGAGTCACTGTGTTATTGTGAGCAGCTCTCGTGACCTCAGCCATCTCTTTTCCCCAGTTGAAGCCATCCCTTCAGCGCGGGGGAAGTTCAGCTTCTCTACACAACAGCACCATGAGAAACACCATCTTCCAACTTATGATCCACACGTTAGACCCTCTAGGTGAGGGTGAGTACCACATCATCACCACTACATTGATTGCCCCAGTGCTTGGTCGTTAAAAGTGCTCTTGTAATGAGTTTCTGGGGACTATGTCCTTCTCATAGTGAAATGGATTAGCAAAGCGTCCCAAATGAAGACAGCACTAAGTCCAGATTGATACTAAGCAGATAAATACCTACCTCAGTCTATGGAGGATCCATTTGTAGGCTCACAGTGAAATATGAAAAAGATTCTTAGGACACATAAAGCTACAGAAAAGACTGGTTTATACATTGATTATTATGTCATTTATGATTATTAAGGGATTTCTGTTGTGTGAGAGTCATACCCAAAAAATGTTAATATTTCTGTTGAATCAGATAACAAAAAATAATCTAGTCTGTTCACCACGGTGTGTTGAAGGCTGGTTAAACAATGTGGTGAAAGAATGGTGCTGTACAGCTTTCCCAGTGGTTTTCTATGGGGTGCCGTTTGTAAAGTGGCTCACTGAAATTAACAGCAACATTTAGCTTCAAACAACGTTTAAAAAAAGTGGTGTGGATTTTTCTTCACTTTTTACCACACAATATTTGAAATACGTTAAATATAATGCCACAGTTAAATCAAAATATTAAATGTTAAACCTAAATGTTAAATCTAAATCTAAATGTTAAATGTTAAATATAATGCCACAGTTAAATCCAAATATTAAATGTTAAATTTAAATGTTAAATCTAAATCTAAATGTAATGTTAAATGTTAAATCTAAATCTAAATGTTAAATATACATGTTGAATCTAAATCTAAATGTTAAATCTAAATCTAAATGTTAGATATAAATGTTAAATCTAAATATAAATGTTAAATGTTGAATCTAAATGTTAGATATAAATGTTGAGTATAAATCTAAATGTTAAATCTAAATATAAATGTTAAATGTTGAATCTAAATGTTTAATTTAAATCTAAATGTTAAATATAAATGTTGAATCTAAATCTAAATGTTAAATATAAATGTTAAATCTAAATATAAATGTTGACTTTAAAAAATTCACACCACTTTTTTAAACGTTGTTTGAAGCTAAATGTGGCAAAATGTTGCTGTTAATTTCAGTGTGAGACACTTTACAAAAGGCACCCCATAGTTTTCCACCATAGGTTTTTCCTGATATGTTATAAAGCCATTGACAGTAATTACATAAACTTTAATTAAGGAAATTAGGTAAATTATATGAACTATAGCTACACAAACTGTTTATAGTGTATTCACCACAGTTTTATTTGATTTATTTACATACATTTTAGTTTTGGTTTATGTTAGAATTACTTTACTTAATTTGCTGGACATTTTATATGTAATTGAAATATGTAAACCTGACAAAGGAGACTAAATCATTTCTTTGATTGTAGCTCTATAATGGTGCACCATGCTGCGGTGATCCTTACTGGGATTACTGGGATCTCACAGCAATGCTCATATTTTCCTGTTCTCTGGTTGCCTGAGGCGAGACCACAGCACAATATGTCCCAATTTGTGTACCTGTGGCCCTGGCACCTGGTTTGCTCGTCTCTCAGGCCTCCAGGCAGCAAACACTCCACGACTGCAGCACAATAATCAGCTTCTGAATGAGCCTGTGAAATCTGGATCACAGCCGTCAGCCCCTCTCAACCCACTCCAAAGCAACATTACAAATATTTGTGGCTTATTTAATTTTGTGCCACCAAAGTAAAAGAAATGCTTTGAATGTAATATCAAAATGGATGTTTTGATACTGTGTACTGCAGGGTTATATCGACCTCTGCTAAAAATTATGCTTGCTTGAGATGGGTGTATTCACTCTGAGACATTTAATCAACAAGAACAAAATATTCCTGCAATTGTTTTAAATATCTCTGTCCATTTGAAACAAATAGATCTCTCTGATAGACAGAGGAGCAGTGGAAATAATGTACAGTATAATGGGTTTCCAGAGAGAGTCAGATCCTGTCTTGTCTAATACTGTGCAGTGTCTCTTGTGTGCAGTTCCTTTGACAAGCTCACTCCTCCTCTCATGACATTGCTCTGTGCTGCAGTGAGGGTTATGATGCTGTTGCTTTTGATGTTACACTGCCAGTATTCTTGCTCCATGCCTAACTCTGCTTATTTGTCCTCCATATGACTGTGAAATTACTGTAATTATCACATGACTGAGTGACTCACCACAGAATTCTTCTAAGTTTGTTTTTGATTGTTTGATTGTTCATAGGGAAATTTAAGGATAAGGCTGTGACACTGACTAATGTGGCTAAACGGACGGCAGAGAGCAAAACTCAAGACAAAAGTGAAGGTAACACGGAGGGGTGTGATGGTCATCCACTGATCATGTCGTTAAGCTTTCAGAGACTGCTCATGAGTCTGAAAGCTGATCGTCACCCAGGTTGCAGAAAGCATGCAGCCAGCCGAAATACTTCAGCATGTGACCTGAGTGAGTCAAACAGGTTCTGTGACAGCAGAGAGATTAGATGTCAATGATACATGTCCTCAAGTATATTAGTATTGCAACCAAAGGGAAATTTAACTTTAGCATAATCAATAGCTGCTTTGCTGCACACTGCAAGTGGATGACCAGTAGTAAAATATGAACTGGATACAGGGTAGTGTAGATGAAGACAGTGAGCTCATTCAGTCCAGTCGGCATGAAGATGATCTCATAATCACGTAAGTCCTAGCAACACATTCACTGTATCTCCGGACATGATCGGTCCTAAAGGCATATAACATGACATGGGAGTTCTCTCAGATAACCTAATGAGTCAGATGCATCAGAGAAATGCACCACATTTTTGGGATTCTTTTCACAGTTGGTGGAGGAAAAACTGAGCCGACCAAAGAGCCAGAGGCTGCTCCAGCCCCAGCCCCAGCAAAAGAGGAGAAGGAGCAACCAGAGGACAAGAAGGTACTCTCCAACCGTATCCTGGTGGTTTTCAAAAAGCCCAGAAGTCAATCTTTGATAGCTGTCTATGTAAGAGTCACTGTACAGAGCTGCAGCTTCAGGCAAAACACCTCTTTGGTCTTTGCTTTTATTTCTCCTCTGCTTCTACTGTCGTTCCATTATTTCTTTCCCCAACACTTTAGGACGATGTGCCAGCAGGAGACGGTGGGTCAGGAGGCTCTGACGATGATGAAGATGACAGCGATGAAGACAGTGATGAGTCCAGTGAAGAGGAAGATGATGACGATGAGGATGAAGATGAAGATGAAGAGGAGAGTGACGAAGAGGAGAAAGAGGAACCTCTGTCTTTAGAGTGGCCCGACACGCCACGGAAACAAGCCACCTACGTCTTCCTGCTGCCTGTAATCTTTCCTCTGTGGCTCACAGTTCCAGATGTTCGCAACCAGGTAAAGACCCAGACGCGTCTCTGAGATCAGCTGTGGTTTCTTTAATGCCTCAGTGATTGGTTTTTGCTTTTACATGTCTGACAGAAATCCAGAAAATTCTTTGCGATGACCTTCCTGGGCTCCATTCTGTGGATTGCTATTTTCTCCTACCTCATGGTGTGGTGGGCCCATCAGGTCAGTTACTGTAGTAACATTTAGAGATGGAATTTCAAATGTGTTATCTTGTCTTCTGATTGTATGCGCAATCATTGTGATTTTAATTTAATTTAATTTAATTTAATTTAATTTAATTTAATTTAATTCAATTTTATTTTATTTTATTTTATTTTATTTTGTTTAATTTAATTTAATTTAATTTTATTTTATTTATTGGCATTTCAGAAATAACACAACAAATATACTACATATAAAGGTCTGCACACATAGCAACAAAACAAAAAATTGCAATTTTATTTAGCTATCATACTGATTCATTTTACATTATCTTTATGCATTACAACATTCTTTTTTAAAGTATCCAGCAGACATTTTAGTGATTAACTTTGATATTTAATAAATTGTCCCCAATTATAAAAAAGCTCTATATTTTCCCCTCACCGGCATAAGTCAGTTTTTCCATGACTTAACAGTTAACAAACCTCAGTGCTTCTCCAGGCAGTTGCAGGACAATGTTTAGTATGACATGAGCATAAAGTGATTATCTTTATTTATACCTGAAGGTATTAATCCTTGGTGGTACGGTGTTGCAGTATTTAGCATGGCTACCCCACAGCAAGAGGGGTCCTGTTTCAAATACAGGGTGGGGGAACACTTCTGTGTCAAGTTTGCATGTTCTCCCCATGTCAGCATGGGTTGTCTGCGGGTACTCCAGCTTCCTTCCACAGTCCAAAGACATGCAGGTTAATTGGTGACTCTGAATTGGCCGTAGGTGTAAATGTGAGCATGAATGGTTGTCTCTCTCTATGTTTCGGCCCTGTGATAGTCTGTCTTGCCTCAGTCATGTTGACCCCGCCTCTCGCCCGTGACAGGTGGGATAGGTTCCAGCAACCCTTACGACCCCCAACATGATAAGTGGTTACAGAAAATGAATCAATGAGTATTAATTCAGGTAGTCTGAGTATAAATGCCCGAGGGCAGACAGGCAACCCAATATGATATCAGATATAGTTTTTTTGACCTTTACACAAATTTTGGGGCAGCTCCAAAGGCAGCAGTGGAATAAAGTACCTTCTTCTAGGCCACATTTAATAAATAAATCAACATCATTATTATCAAAGCAATGTAGCAGGGAGGGAGTTATGTATCTAGGCATATTCCATTTACATTGTATCAGTTTAGATCTGGTGTTGATAGTCTGGCTTTGAACCTCAAGTCAGGCTCCATTCAGTCATCATCAGAAATTGTGATTTTTTAGAAAAGTTTGATGTTTTGAAAGTAAGAATAAGTCGTGCTGACTAAAACATGAAAGTAATTTTCCATGTCTGTAGCTTCTATCTGCTCTGAACCCTAGTTTGTGTGCTCTTGTAGGTGGGTGAGACCATCGGCATCTCAGAGGAGATTATGGGCCTGACTATCTTGGCTGCAGGGACGTCCATCCCTGATCTCATTACCAGTGTGATTGTTGCACGAAAAGGCCTGGGGGACATGGCTGTGTCCAGCTCTGTGGGCAGTAACATCTTTGATATCACAGTGGGGTGAGCTCCAAACCTGATGTGTCACGTTTTAAGGAAAAAAAATACTGATGAACACTTGTTTGTTACATTTCTTGGTCTCTTTGTCTCAAAAGTCTTCCAGTGCCATGGCTCCTTTACTCATCCGCACACGGTTTTGGTCCAGTGGCCGTCAGCAGCAACGGGCTCTTCTGTGCCATCGTGCTTCTCTTTATCATGCTCCTCTTTGTCATCATCTCCATTGCATCGTGTAAGTGGAGGATGAATAAGCTACTGGGCTTCACCATGTTCCTGCTCTACTTTATCTTCTTGGTGCTTAGCGTGATGCTGGAGGATCGCATCATCATCTGCCCTGTTTCTATCTGAACGTGTGAGCTGGAGCCTTCTCTACAGCAGGCGTTGTCTTCACTTGTGACCTGTAGCACAACTGTTAACCTGTACATGGACTGATCTCATGAGCATGGGTGTGGATATCTGTAGAAACTGTGCAGAAAGCTGCTGTAGTTGCTCTGCATTGTTGCAGCTGACGTGTGTTTGGTATGAAAGCAACAGTACACATATGACAACATTTTCTAGCAGAGGTGGGACCAAGTCATTGTTTTGTAAGTCACAAGTAAGTCTCACGTCTTTGCACTCAAGTCCCAAGTCAAGACCCAAATCCTAAACTCTGAGTTTTGGTTCCTAAACAAGTCATGATGCGCTCTTCACAAATGTAATGCCTTCTTAACAACATAGTAATAATACATTACATTTACAAAAATTGTGATTTTTAAAAAAAAAATTTTTTTTTTTTGTTAAAACAAGTGTGACTGAACTTAATCATAAAGAAGTAGTGCTGACATTCCACTTTTATAGTATATAGCAACCAAAGCAGAATGGATTTTATATGTTTCTGTCCTGTCTTGTTGTATTTATCTCATCTCATATTGGGCAAACATTTATAACTCTCTCTTCCCAAAATGGCTTGGGGGGAAGGTATCAAGTTTTCAAGTGTTTTCAAGTTGAAGTCACGAGTCACTGGTGTTATTTATTTATTTTGTCGAGTCTAAAGTCATCAAATTTGTGACTCGAGTCCAAGTCATGTGACTCTGTTTTCTAGAACTTTTTATTTTTAGTAACAATGGCAGCTTTTACATAAATTATTTGATTACATCAGGAGATGCAAACTGTCTGAAGTAGTGTAGGTAAGTGTAAAAGAATGAACACTAACAGGGATATGAACATTTTTTTACTGTTTACAAAACAGCATCTTTAGAATGCAATTAGAAATCTAGAATATGTGAACATTTTGGAAAATGTATGAAGTTTCTACATGTAAATTTTGTACAAATCTGTGCACCAACAACCGTTTTATAACATTTATTAATAGAGAACCTGAGCTTGCTTGAACTTAATCAGTTTTTATAAAAAAATAAATAAATAAAAAGGTCAGTCGTGGCAATAGCACTTTGGAAATAATCAGACGTGACATCCGTAGAATAAACGTGTTTATTCATAAATGAAAGCAAACTATAGATCCAGCCAGGGAAGAAATTTGATTTCTTTCTCATATAAAAATCATACAAATTAGTATCTGTGTTACAAATGATAAATAATACATCATAAACATTGTTTTAATTGACAAATTGTGTAAACAACATGTAGACATCAAATGTTTTGGTCATCAGTGTTTTTTTGTTTGTTTTTGTCACACATTATAAGGTGAATAAAATGCAAATATACATGCTGTGATATTGGTGTTTATTCCAAGCACACAGCCTCGTCTAATCCAGCATCGTGTCACCATAAATAACTGTGGTGAAGTCCAGTAATAAACTGTGAAGCTGCGTCACATTTGTACCGTACAAACAGAATGTAGGCAGGTTTTTGTCAGTTAAAAGTGAGAGACAATATTAACACAGTGAACCATCACACTCATTTTTGGACGTGATTTTGAAGCAGGGCAGGTCAGAGCTGTTCTCCTAACTTAACACCTTTCAAATTAATCTTTTAATATGCTCAGTGCAAAGAAACCTGCGCCATCATCTGTCCAAAGAGATTTATAATGTCCTTTTTTTTTGCTCTGTATTTCACATTAAACAGTGCATTGCTATACAAATGTCCAAAACTGACATGTACACCATACAGTGAAGACCAAAAGGAAATATACAAAATACTAGAATCAAATACTCTGTACATTTTTATAGATGCATTACTGTGTCAATAAATTAATTTCTTTATCAAAAATTGTGTCGATTTAACCAACAGAAAACATTTATTTTCAGTTTTTATTCATCTATTAGTTTGATTGTACTGTTTTTAAGGACATCTATCCTTGGTGGTCCCAAAAAACTCATAAGTCCTCACATTAAAAAAGGTATTGCTTAAAAAAAACTAAATAAATCATGAGATTCCCTTTTGGGTTATTTTGGTACATTGTACAAAAAAAGGAGTAATAAACAAACATTATACATTTACATTAACTGAGTTCTCCCTTGTTGAATCAGAAGTTCATTTTTTTTTTTATGTAACCATTTAATTTAGTGTATTCAGGCATATGAGCATGGTCCTGTTATGTTAGCAGGGTGCAGATGAAGAGGAATTTCTTTGCTTCCATTAACTGCATGTAATGGGACTATTAAACAGTGCAGTAAGTTCTGCAGCTGCCAAATAAAAAGTCACTTAAGCGTAGGTGGCTGGGCCACAGTGTTACATAAATGAAAATGAGTGGCAAGAGCTCATCTTGTCAAAGTGCTTTGTAAAAACACAAATGTCTAAAAGCATGTACTTAGTATACACACACTCGACAACAGTCTTGAACGAGGTCGCCAGGACCACTTACAAATTTGGACAACATGATGATCATACACTTACTTTTACGTACTTACTCACAGCTTCAACAGAAACAAAGTCATAAAATAGACTGTATAATAACTGTACAAACATTTTACTGGAGTTATACTGAAAATACAGTGGATTTTCTAAATATTTACAAACACAAGGCCGTCACTCCACGCCTCTAACAGTATACTAGAAACTCATGGCAGTTGCTTTACATTAAGTGTCATTGTCCCGTTGTGCTTGAGAGCTCTGCGCTCCAGTCAGGTGAGCTGGTCCTGAGTCTGAGGAGCAGTCCGAAAACAAACAAACAAACAAATAGAAGAAACCCAGCAGCAGTGACCGTGAAGGAAAAACATAATGGGACGGAAGAAGAGAAGTACTTTACAGACTGGGCTCCCCAAAAGTCCTCCTGCACTCCATGACCCCTGCTCCGGGGGGACGGTCACAGTTGTGTGTCAGTTTAACCTGGTTGGGGGTGAGGCGGTCATATGCCAGCTTGTACTCCCGGTCAAAAGCATCTGCAAAGAGGTAGACAGGTAAAGGTTAGTGAACAATGTGATAATGTGTCACTGTTTGGTAAAGCAAGAAAATAAGTCTTCTAGCTTCTGTATAAAGAGCAAGACTATTCAATTCAAATTCAAGACAACTTTTTTATCCCACTAGGGGCAATTAGCTAAAATCAGCTTGGTGTACAGACAAACACGGTAACATACAACAACATACAAACAAATAAATACACCAAAGAGCTAAAATGTGGAATAAAAATCTGTAAATAATGCCTATAAATAGCTTTAATAGCACAGTAAAAGATCTGATTAGTTGTGCTAGTGCTTTCGTGAGGCTGTACTAAAGTGCAGCGGTAAATGTCAGCATGCTAACAGGCTCGCAGTGTAAATGCTAACATGCTGACGCTTAGCAGATGTAATATTTACCATCTCTGTTTAGCATGTTAGCATACTAACATTTGCTATTTAAGCATTAAAGTCAAAGTACAGCTGAGGCTGATGAACATAGTAGGTTATGCAGGTATTTGTTTTAAAAGCCAAGTTCTGGACAAATTAAAATTTTTGACCAGGTAATGGCTCTAGATGAAAAGTCAGGGAGTCATAAACATGATTATAATTCATCCTGTGTGGGGCATAATTGTCTGTAAAAAACATGAAGAAAGGTCCGCACACTTAAGCTCCATGAAGTGCAGTTCATATTTTAATTTATTCAAAGTGAAGTTTCCAGCTGATGCTCATCTTCAGACTTAGAAGAGACATTTTGTGCCAGTCTATCTGGTAAATGTTGAGATATTCGATAGGATAAATAAAAACTTTGACATGCTGGTGGCACTGGAGAGAAAGTCAGGGATTCACTTAAGTCAGTAGGATTCATCTTCTAGGCACGATGGATAGCTGTACCAGATTTCATGGCAATCCATATAACAGTTGTTGAGATATTTCACTCTGGATTTAAGTGTTAGACTGAGCCTTGCACAAACAGCGAGCATAAAAACAGGATGCTTTTGTACTTACTGATATTTATATTGTTCTTTCCCAAAGCCACCAAAGCAAGGAACAACAAATCTCTGTACAGGCTCCTTTTTCAGAAAGAGAGGGAAAAGAAGACGAAATTAGATCGATTAGATTTTCCATCCGTATCACCTTTTACAAACAGCTTCTCACTAAACTCTTTATTTCCTCACCTCTGTCTCTTAAAGCCCATCTCTGGCCCCAGCAGCTGGATGATCTGGCTCATGGGCTGATAGACATCACTCTTCTTAATGCTCCTCACAAAACCCTGCAGTAGCTCCACAGTGAAGACTTGGCCTTCTTCGCACAGCCCGGAGCGAACCAGGGAGTTTGCACCTGCAAAGAACAAGAGATAAAAGTCACCCTGATCAAAGGCTCATTCATCTCCATCGCTCCAAATCAATTCTGAAAGTATAGCACTGTTAAGGGTGGCATGACTAATGGGAGGCCTGCACTGAATTATGCATGATTTTCTAGTTACTTCATATGCATTATTCAATTTACATGTAAATATCTGACCTTGATCAAACTTGCCGGCAAAATCATTTTCTGAAAATAATTTCACCTTCTGAACCGTATTACACCTCAGACTCAGTTAAAGTAAACGCTTTAGTGACTTACAATGTGTGTTCCACAGGACATAGCAGGGTTGAACTTTGTCTTTGTGCAACTTCAGGTTGTCCCACATGATCCTCACGAGCACCTGCTTACTGTCCTCGGATGAGACGCTCTGAGGAGTCTGTAAGGGGTAAAACACATGGCATATTAATCCCTTACTCTGTATGTTACAGCCCTTATTGTAAAATTTTAATTTTATTTAGTTTTAATACGTGCAAAAAGTAAAATAAAATAAAGAGACGTTCCTAGTGAAAATTCTAACTGTCTAAGCTTTATGCATTGCTCTGTTTTGTCTATTATTCAAACTACCACTAGGAGTCACCAAAGTTTGATTCTTTTTCCACACAAGTAGGAGGTTTGAAGAATACTTTGACATTTTGGGAAACACACTTTCTTGCCCAGAATCAGATGAGAAGATCAATACCACTCACTTGGCCCGGCTTCATACAGATATGAGAGTGGTATTGATATTTGCATCTAACTCATGCCAGCAAAGTGGAAAAGTGTATTTAACAGAGTTGATAAATGCTGCCTTTACGGTTTATGGATCAATCTACACACAGCGGTCTGTGGGGGAGCTTGACAGACACCTGCATGTTTACCTGGTCTCCATGGCTACAGTGCTGGGAGGCCAGGATGAGAGCCGGCAGGTTGCTCGGCAACTCCAGCCTTCTGAAGTACCACACGAGGTTCCAGAAGACAATTGGGTGTTGGTCGACGACACTCGGGGAGGAGATGGCCTGGTCGCCCTCATTTACCAGCAGGCTCTCCAGCTCCTTCCACAGAACCAGAGGGCTCAGGTAGGGCACTGTCACTGGCGCTGGCCCAGCACTCCTGCTGCTCTCCTGCTCCTGCGGGGGAGCTGCAGATGACTGAGCTGCACAGTCTGCCACAGACATTTTGGCCTCGGAATTGAGGGACGGCGACGTGACCTCCTCAGTAACAGGATTACTTTCCTTAGAAGACCTGAGGGGAGACACAGAGTGGATCTGTTTAAAGAGGCCGCAGGGATAAAAGACCTTGTGTCTGAGTGTGTGTGTGTGTGTGTGTGTGTCAGTCTTTTTCAGAAAAGTGCCAGCTAGCAGGACACTTTTACAATAGACACTCTAGCACCAGAGATCAAAGACATTAGACCTCATATTATCAGCAAATTCAGTGTGAGATGATAGAAGCTGCTGAATAATTGTTCAAAGCGTTTCTGTACTTTATGTGAATATATGCAGTGTACACACCGGTCTGTGTGATGGGAGCATTTACCTGCTCTGTGGTCTCAGGTCTTTGATTTCCACATTAAGGAAAGGCAGGAAGGCTGTGCCGCAGAACGGACAAGTGCTGTTGAGGTTGGAGTCGTTCGCTGTCCAGCCAGCCATGATCTCCTCATCGTACACCAGACAGTCACATGTCTTACATAGTGAACAGCTGGACATCAGCACCTATAACAAAAGCAGCAAACATAGTTTAACACTCAATCATGATAGTGCGAGTCATTCTACAGATGAGCCTCTGATAAGGGATTTTTACACGAGAGTAGCTTACCTCCATGGTGTAATTGGGAGTGGGTTGGAAGCGGCTGGTGTCGGGGGAGGAATCTGGAGTGTGAGGGGGTTTAAAAGGAAGTGCCAAACCACCTGGATATGAGGGAGGATTATACAATTAGACACACGAGACAAAGCCAAGATTTCATACAACTGTCAAAGCTGTATCTGGATTTGATACAGCAAAAGTGGAAAAACAAAAAGAAGCAGCAACTTGTTCTTTAACGTGAACAATTATTGGTCTTTTTCTCCTTTTTTCAGTGCAGGTTTAGCAAATCTGTGTGTCACATTAGTGTGTCTGAGAGTGTGCACGTGAGTGTGCATGCACGTGTGCATGTTCTCGTGTTTATGTATAGACTAGGGCCTGTGGCTGGGTGCAGAACAGCCTACACACTGAATCAGCCCTCACGCCTGCTGGCCTAGTTTCGCACAGAACAACACCCAACGCTCTCCATTACCGAGCCCTCTTACTCTAAATTTAGATCGTCAAAAAGTGTTCTGCTAGGAACCATTACAACGCTGCAGTTAAAACAGAAATTTAACAAGTAGAGCTGTAAGCCATGACTTCTACACAGTGGAGATGCTTTCATAAAGGCTGATGACTACTCTAAATAAATGTGGATTGTTTTGTTCATGTCAAGCAAACATTTCAAGGTTCTAACTAGAACAAGCAGCTTCGTTCCAGAAATATTTGCCAAGCAGACAGATTAAAGGATGTGCAACACACCAGAGAAGGAGTTGTGTCTGAACACTCTGTTGGGCGTGCTGGGGCTTCCCAGGTTGTTATGACCCACAACTGGGCTCCTCCTGAGCCGGGAAACGCTGCCATGCTGGGGGGAGGTGAAGCCATCTGGGTCCAGACAGGAGTCATTATCAAGCAGTGAGGAGCAGTCTGCCTCTCCTGAGGTCAGTGAGGATACACTAATCCGGTCACAGTTTGCATCCTGCAGGAGAGGAGGAAGAAAAAAAATCATTGTTGTCATGGTAGCAGTTATATTGGGAATATTATTTCGGAGAAAATGCTGCACTACCAACCTGTGTTAATGAAGTCTGGGAGGACAGACGAGAGTAGAGGCGACTGGCCTTCTCAGCCACGCCCTTCCCTGCTGATATGACGCTGCTCTTGAAGATGTCCAGAGTCGGGGTAAACAGTGAGTCCATGGAGAACGATGAGGAGGAGGGAGTAGGTGAGGATGGTGACACCAAGGAGGAAGGTCTCTCCCTGTCTTTTGTACAGACACCCAGAGGAAGAGACGGCGACGGCCTCAGCCTCTCCTTTGATTTCACAGGCAACGGGAGGTGTGTGCTAGAGCGGAGCAGGGTGGAGGGTCGCGGGGAGGTGTGAGGAGATGAGGCAGGGCGAAACAAAGGGCTCGAGGGGTTCTGCAGGTCCATGCTGGGTGTGCGACTGCTCAGAGGGCTGTTGCCATTATTCATGTACATCTCGATCTCTTCAGCGAGGTCACGGCGGGCCCTGTTTGTGCCGCTGTTCTCCTGATCACACTCTTGTACCGCATCTGCTGCCATCAGTGACAGGGGATCAAAGCCCCTCTCAATGACACCTGTTCTGCTCACAGTCGCAGCACTACAGCTGATACTCCTCTCTAGGAGCACACCTGGCCTCTCCTCTGCACCGCTGCAGCTGACGCTTCTCTCCACCACAGGTTTCTGTTTATCAGTCTCTGTCTCCTCTTCTTCTACCCCGTGCAGTCTGTCAGCAGCTAGGTGATGCTGCTTTGCTGAGCCAAGGTGAGGGACGGTGAGCCTTAGGCTTCCTTGTCCACCAGACAAGTCCAGAGATTTTGGCCTCTCTGACTTTGGCAGAACTCCACACAGAATGGCGTCACTGGAGGGACTGGAAAGCAGCCTGTTGCCATCCCCTGCGACAAAAATATAAGTGGCAAGACATTTAGCTCCATCTGTAGCTTTTACATATATTAATGATGGCTTTTTGACAATCCTCTTAAACCTACCTGCACTGACATCTGTTGATTTGCAGCTTCCAGAAGAAGGAGAAACGCTGCTGACTGGAATCTCAATCTCAGACGCTGCAGATTTAAATGACAATGAATCATCAAAATCTCCAAAATCAGTATTGTATTCATGCAAAATTTACACTTAATAGAGAAAATCATCAGCTGCTGGAGTGCAGCTGTTCATGCCAGCGTGACGCTATTGCAGTGGGGTGAATTAGGGTAAAATTGGCAGCTGCATGTATCCTTAAGGGACAGCTGTTAATCTTAAAATATGGCTGTCTTGTCCCAAAAAATTAAGTGTGCAATTAAGCCTGGGATGAAACACCCACATCAATTAGTGAGACTGGAACAGAGATTGCATCAACGACATGTTGTTATCAGCAACAAAAAAATTCAAGACTAATCCTGTCATGCAAACAATCACCTGCTTATATAACGCATCTATCCATCAACAGAATCTGTTTCTCAAAAACACCTAAAAATAACAGCAAATGGACGGGTGAATACACTACACCCACACTGCCATATGATACTCTTTTAAAGCAAGAACGTTCATTTTGCTGCCAGTAAGCGGTGATTCACTCCTGCAGAAACTGTACTAAGTGTCAAAGATTAGAGATAGAAGCTAATCCATAACTCACTGGACTGCCTCGGCCCTTTGTCTTCGACCGGTGGCACGCTGTCACTCTCTCTGCTGCACATCCGCTCCTCCTCTTTGGATAGTGAATCGTAACCCTGGTCTGACTGTCCACCTGGAAAGATAAGAGGCTTTACTCCTCTGAAAACCAGTGAATTATTTGGTTGTATTTTTCCTACCTAGCTTAGTTCCCTCTTTCAGAAAGAGCTGAGTGAATCAAAACCCAGCTATTTAGTCTCAGTGGATTGCTTTATAAGTGACAACTGATCTGAGAGTTTTTCTTGAACAGAGCCCGGTGACATTCCCTACAGCTTACAGCACAATGCTCCCAGAATAGAAAAGCAGGAGCAGCAGGAAAGGAATGGTGTCTTTGAAAACTTGCATCATATTCACAAGGTCAAACCGCAGGAAGACGTACAAACCGGCTCGACTGTGATTTATTTTACTCTCACGCAATTTCTGCTTTATTCAATTGTTTCCCTCTGAGGGGTGAGAAAAATGAGACAAGATGTGAGCCAGATTCGAGTCCATGATACTGTTAGTGCAAGAGCTTTATCCTGCTGACGGGCCACTGTAAGCCCTGTTGTCTCGACTGCCCTTTATCTGCAGGACATTTGTCTTAATGTGAGATGAAGGGCAAAAGATGAAACCAACAAAGTGTCATCAAGGCAACAAATTCATTTTTTGTCAAAGTCTAGTTTACATTTACTGCAAAAAGACAAAAAATACTATCTATCACCCATCGCCTGCAAAGATTTTATGGATGCATGTGCCTCCTGATGATTGCTTAGTTTACATTTGCCACAGTTACTTCTTAATGCCATTGCCTTAATGACATATGAACCCTCTAGGACCCTGAAGACATTTGGGGCCTGCCTACTGACCGTCCCAAGAGTCAGAACAAAACATGGTGAAGCAGCGTTTTGTTATCATGCAGCACAAACCTGGAATAACCTCCCAGATGATGTTGGATAAGCCCCGAATCTGACCATTTTTAAGTCAAAGCTAAAAACGTTCCTTTTTCAACTTTATTTTTAAACCCAATTCTACATCTTTTTATCTTTGCACTTCTTGTCTGCACTTTTGCTACTTTTTTAAAATTGTAAATCATTTACTAATTAATTTTACCTTTTATATCCTTTTTTTGCTTTACTCATTTCTGTATCCTGTATGATGTTTTATATTTTTTTGCTCTGTAAAGCACTTTGAACTGCTCTTGTATATGAAATAAATACAAATAAAGCTGCCTTGCCATTGGAATAGAATTAGCCTTGTTAACATTTGTTATTCTTTTATGATATATTTATATATATATTTAAAATATGATCTTCATAGTGTTTTTTATTTGTTAATTCATATTTTTGTGTGTTCAGATGAGCTGCTCTGACATTTTTCACATATAGAAGACACAATACTGATGCATTTCTTGGTACTGGAGACTCTTTCTGTGGGTGTCGAGTGATTGACAGAAACCAGAGTGTGCAGTAGTGTCAAAACAATTTAAATAAGTACAGTGACATTTAAGTAGAGAAATGCAAAATTGAAGTTAATAAATCATGTGGGTTGGCCACATTTAAAGTGGTGACTTTAATCAAATTAAACTGAGATTTTCTTTCCAGAGAGAGGCTGAAACACGAGGAGCAGCAGTGACACAACTGAAGGATGAGAGTGAAACAGTTCAAAGAAGAAAGAGTCGTTTCCTACCTGTACTGAATCCATCATCGCTGGAGTCCATTTTAGTGAAGTCAGTGTCGATGGAAGTGCGCTCGGCAGAGTCATTAGCACTGTCCAAACTGCCATGACTGACTGTGTCAAGATCACTGCCGTCTAAAGTGAGATAACAGAGAAAGGGGATGAGGATGATTAAAACAAATGACAGAGCACCAGCAGGATAAGAGCCCAGCTGCTATAAGGGCTCTGTGCAAACAATGCCTGAACGCTGCTGTAATCGTTACTGAAAAGATGCAGGAATGCTCTGAATGTCACATAGCTGTCGATGTGATTGAACGACATGAAAAGGATGCCAGAGTGCCGAAAGATAATCAAGGCTTCACTTTTTTGTTGTATTTTTAACTCAAAGGAGAGAAAAACGAGGGCTGAATAAATCACACTGAATTGCACATTTTTTTATTTCACCAATTGTACATTCTCAGGAGAATTATTTAGTGAAACAACTAAGATCATGCTACTCAACATGATCACATTACCATTTTGGGGAATTTTGAATAAAATCCTTCTTGTGAAGAGAATAAAATCAAAATGAACAACAAAAACAACACCAAGGTCGGAGCATACGATGTAAAGCATGGTGTTTTTTATCAGACCCCCTCGCACAACATGCCATTATGGTAATGAGAGTCTAACTGGGCTGCTGTGGGAATTAGGGAGCAACCTGTGTGTAGTGACTGCTGGGGAGGAAAACCTCTTCACTCTGTTTAATTAGTGTCATTACAGAAATGCAGGTTGGGAGCGGCATGTGCTGGTGGAGGCTGGAGTTGGGATAAACCTCCTTCTGAGACTGGTAAGGAAGAAACAAGTGCTCCCACAGGATCACACTCATTTGCATATCTATTTTTTAAGAACCAGTAAGAGAAGAAGTAAGAAAACTCCTTGACTTTCAGTCTCTTAGTTACTGAATTTGCGCCCAACTGAAAAGTAATTACCACTCAACTTAATGCAGTCTCAAACAACTTAGGCCCTGATTAGTCTTGGGTATAAAACAATGACTGGTTTTAGTATTTGCAGGCAGTCAATGTGGGAATGCACAATATACTGCGTCAGTTATCATATTGACATTGGGTGATATGTTTAAAAATATGTTACAGCTAATAAATCACAGTGATTTCATATGTGGATGATAAATGTGTTAGTGTAAAGAGCGTGATTTCATTTCTGGCTATATTGTGATATATGATGAAGAAACTGAAATGAATAAATCTAAGTTCACATCTAACTTTCTGTGTATTTGTTAAAACATAATAAATTACTGTAGGGAGCATATTTCGACAGACATTGTGGAAGTATTGCTAATGAAAGGAAAAACATCAGCGTAATTACAGCAAAAATTAACATGGAAATCAGGGGGTACCAGATCAGATGTCAGCAAAAAATATATATTTAATGCATCCCTCAGTCTGGACATTAGTATTCTTACCTGAAAGCTGAGGGTCTCTGTTCAGTGTCTGTTGTTTCCTCCCTGCTCGCTTGAACTGGAGCACACCCAGGATCACGTTTCTCAGTTTCCCCCACAAAAAGTAGCCTCCCCTGGTGGTGGAGGGCCAGGTGCTCTCTAACACTGCCTGCAGCAAAGAACATGTTCAACATATGTGGTCATACATTTTCAAACTGTCTAATTTAGAGTCAGATTAGCTTGTTTATTGCTTGTACAGTACATATAAAGAGCACGCACCTTGTTGTAGTACCCATAGGTGATGGCGTTAGGCTGAACTCCAGCTTTCTTCATCTCAAACAACACCCTGACAGCAAGGACTGGCTGGCTGTACTGCCCGCACAGCTGCAGCAACACACGGTAACACACCTAGGACAAAAAAACACCAGGATTTAAAAATCAATCTGCACCACTGAACATGTATATAGTGACATGGTTGTCTGACGCAGTTTCCCACCTCATCTGGAGCCTGCAGCTTCTTGTCCTGCATCTTCCTCAGCACATCATAAGCTGTACGCAGAGCGCGCACCTTTGAGTGGCAGGTGCCGACAAACCCTGGCAGGCAGATGAACCAAAGGCCGTAGCAGTGGCGCAGCAGACACTTGGACCACATCTGAGGCATAGATGAATGGGTTTTGGCCATCCTTTGAGCTGATTTGATCTCCTGAGATCAAAAAAAAGAAGATCACATGTTGAGATAATTTATCTTCTCGCAGCTAGATTTGCATTTACATTTATTACCCTATCCATCATTATGCAGAGTGAGTGCAGCAGTAAAAAGAGCTCTTAAATTAAAAATAGAAACACAGGCTCAAATAAGCATCAGATGTGAGAATTAATTGAACATATCTGCGTTTATTAATAATTATATGGTTTCAAAACAGAAAGAGCTAGCAGAAGACAGAAAATTTGGGTTTATATGTGGCATTTCCAGAAAAATAAATCATGATTCATTTCTTAGACTGAGTATGTTTTCAAGAAAATCTCACTACTCATACGGCTGACCTGTTTAGAGCGCCTAAAGATGGCCGTGGGGCTGGCAGGGCTGCTGTGGCGTGAGGCCATGCCTCCTGATGGAGGATTTGGCCCCTCCAGTGGCTCCAGAAGCTCAGCATTCAGCACAGGGAACCCAGAGTAGCTGCAGAAAGACATATATATTCACTCATATACACATATACATAAACTGAAATAGACATCAATCCCACATAAACACCGGCAAGCCAAACGACAAGCACAATGGTTCGGCTCTAACATCCTGGAAGCTCGAGCACTGACATAAGAATCCTAAAGTGATGTGTTCCGGCTCAAAATAATAACAAAGCCCTAAAGCAGTGACAAATTCTTCAACAACAGAGACAATTTACGCTGTGTCTCTCCTTCGGGAGCTGCTGTGTGCACCCAGTGTCGGTGAGAAGTGCTCTTGAAGTGTGTCTCTGTGAGATGCAGTAAAAGAAAGAAACAGCCTGTCTTGTAGCTATCATTAAGACATTGATCTGCAGTGTGGTACCTATAGCACAGAGGATGCTCTTCTCCCTTTGGTAGTGGAGGCAGCTCTGGAGGGTTGATATAGACCGTGTGCTCACTGCGGTGGGATTCATCCAGTTCGATCAGTCTGGTTTCCTCTGGCCGCTCACTGTCCATCTGGTTTTCAAGGGAAAAACACATTTGTCATTACTTTTCACTCTGGTCTTCATTTTTTTCTCTAAACATAAATCTATAGACGCTAATGCTGCCTCGGGGCTCATGGGCATCTGAAACTGTCTGAGTCCTCAGACCAGATCAGATATGAGGGTCAGTGAGGACAAACAGATGTCAGTAATGAGTCCATCTCCATCAGGAATATGGCCCTACTCCATCTACCAAAGGGCACTGCCAAGGCAAAGGCTTGATCCTATGAATCCTCCAAGACTAAATGAATCCAGGCTGCAGTGACCTGGACAAAATGGATGCCACGTTACTCCTGGGACATGAAACCATTAAACTGTACCGCTTTGGCAGCAATGCTCGATACTAAACTGCTACATTTTCTTCAGCTCAGAGCTGATTTGCTGCATGGAGAGACATGTGAGGATCTCCACTGTCTGAGAACAACAGCAGTATTCCTCTGTGCTGCATGGCAAAGTAAAGCCATGTTCTCTTCTAGGAGAAAATCACCACTGAATAGCTGTCTGGGAGATCATAAAAAGCCTGCTATGCTCATGTGCATTCACTTGGCTTATCGGAATCGATTACCAGCTTATCTCGGACATGAGCTTCACAAAAACGTTAATATTGTGGCAGCGGCTGAAGAGCTCCCCAGTGCTACTGCGTTACAGGGTTTGTTCCACTCAGTCAAGTAGATGATTCAGTCAACTAACTCTCACTGACCTATCTGCCCTCACTTCGATTCTGCTCAGTGTTTCTCTGCTTGTTGCCCTTCCTCTTACACCCAATAGGTCTTTCTCAATCACACACTCTTTGTCAAGCTCAGCAGCACTGACGCTGAATGAATCAATGCTTCCACTTCTCAATAATAACCGCAGCGACTGCACGTACAGGAGCTCCCACTGTTTATGCAGGATGTATGTGACTTCCTCATTGCACAAGTTTGCAAGCACAGAGGGTTTTTTTGGAGGAGAGGGCGATGTTTTGTCTTTTTTTGTGTTACAAAACATGCGTGGGCAGCTTGTGTTAATAAAAGCTGTCAAATCACTGAATGACTAACGCTCTTACTGACAACGAGCAGGATTCATCAACATCCTGTGGGATATTAACAACATAAAGCACAACGTATTGACAAAGGATAATCACACCTGCCTTCTTCTGTCATTCTTTTGTATTACATTCATAAAAATAGAATGATAGTAGACCAGATATTCCGATTTAAATCACTGTAGCAGGATGGCCATTTTTATTATGTTTTTATATGCCATTGCAACTGTTGTAGAAGGCTAACATGCGTCTGAGCAAACCAACTTGCAGTAACAACCGAATGAGCAGTGGAAAAGGATATTTTCAAATAAGCAATCCATTAAAATATTACTATAACTGTTTTGTTTTTTTTCTATTAATTGCATGTTTGTTAAAACATGACATAGGGTAGGTCTAGTTGCCTCAGAAGAACATGGGAGAGTCACTGTTCAGTGGACAGCTAAGAGGCAGCGACCAGATGGATAAACAGCATGCAGATCAGCATATTGTCACATCTAACTCTGTGAAAGGAGGGTTTATTTCGGCCAAACCAGAGCTGGTGATTGTTGGAACAGTGGATTAATTAACTAGATGACTAACAAGACTAACTGAGATGGTTTTGTCAGAATGAAGTGTGTTTTATGATGAGCTAACAGTTTATTGACAGGGAGAAAATGGTTGGCGTACTGTTGTGTTTCCCTGTTTAATAGGGAGAACAGATGTAAGAATAGGCCCAAACAAGGTTCTAAAACTAGTGAGTGTGACGCACTTTATGGCACCACTGACATGTCGTCACCATAACACCTGACAACAATCCCCATTTTCCTTAAACGACCACGGCAAACAGTTTAATGTCCGTTCTACTCTCATTCTATTTTTGCAATTATGTCAGGATAGTGCACAGTCACTGCAGTGAAAGGCAAGCACAAATACTTAATCTCACTATCTCAGCGTCCCATCACAGTCTCTCACAATTCTGCATAACCTCTTTGTGTGGTTCAATCTAATGGCACCTGGTTCAATAAAGCAGACTGCGGACACACACACTGACAGCTAATGCACTTCCTCACATTCAAGACCTCTCCTGCACTTTTAGCCGCACTCCCCTCACTTTGATTTATTCAGTACACACTCACACAAAACGCTCTGACCTGAGTCATGCGCAAAGAAACAATGGAAAACACTTTACTTTGGGGTCATACCTGATTCCACTACAGCTAAAAAAAGAAAATGAGTGCAAAAAAAAAAAAAAAACTAATTTACTCTCACAAACAAAAGAGGTTTAAACTACAAAACAAGCTCTGGTAGCTTACCTTGCCGCCAGTGGTGAATAGCTACCAGGCAGTTGCCAGTGATGACAAGCAGCGCAGCAGAAAAGACAAAAGGCAGAAAATCAGAGCAGAAGAAGAGGATGACAATAATAGAAATACCAAAAAAGAAGACAGGAAAGCACTTTTAAAAAGGACTGGAAGAACAGGGGACATTATAGATGCTAAAAGCTGATAGCACTGATGTTAATAAGCAGCTCAAGGGAGACAGAGTGTTAATTACTCTTTGTTTATTTATATTAGTCCCTGTTATTTGCTTATTAGCTCCTTCAAATTAAACCAAGACCCTAATAAGACATCTTAATTGAAAGGACAGCATGTGATTAATCTTCCCTCTAAATGCCTCAGCTTTGTTTCTTCTGCAAACGGGCGGAGGCCAGACTGAATACATTTATTGGAGCATTTGCTCCTACACAGCAAAATGATGCAGCTCTTCTGATGAATTGTCTCTGACACAGAAAATCCATAGTAAGGATTAGCTGCAAACCTCACCTTATCAACACACTCATCGAAGAAAGCCAGGCTGGCGTCTTTATCACTGACAAAGGAGCACTCCTCTATGAAACGGCTGAACATTTGAGTCTTGGTCATGAGGGAGTAAAACCTCTGGTGGGAGCGGTCTCTGCTTTTCAGGAAGCCTACAAAACAAAGCACATTATGTAATGACAAGCATGACAAGTGGGCATTAATATCAGATTATAAAACTGGACATTAACCTGTTTGAGGAATGAGAATGTTTGCGGGGTCAGCGTGTCGACTTAACCAACATTTACAGGAAATGAATACTGTTGTATGAGACAGTTTGTTCTCTGCTGCTCTGCTTGCATAAGAGCACACAGATGTGCAGGGACATTGTGCTATTAATCATAGCGCTGTCTGTGATTTGTCATCCAAGCCTAATTTCCAGTGAAGCTTAAGCTTAATCACCAGAGTCATTACAGCAGTAATTTAGGCCAAACTTTGATGCAGCAGCACTCAGATCTTAACCCCCTGACCTCCTATAGCACTGAATCACGTAAGGCACGGCAACAATAGCTTGTCAGGGTGTTTTTGTGACAGGCCTTTTTCTCAGCTGACATTTTGACTTGTCATAGTGGGAAAAGCACAGGTGAAATTGATAACATTAACGATGACTCAGCTCCATTAGGTGTATTGTGCAAGCCAGCAAGCACAATACCAAGGCCTCCCCTGAGTGGAATGCAGCTCTTATTAATACACCTGTGTCTTTCTTACAATGATACATCAAAATGTCTGCCGTGAAAAAGGTCTATTACACACAGTATAACATCACAGATGAAGACTCAAGTGTACCTTGGATGTCGAAGAGGGAGCTGGCATCGGTGGTCTTCTCAGAGGGGGCTTGGGTGATGGGCAGGAGGTAGGAGCGGTATCCTCGTAGGATGGCCGCCATGAAGCGCAGGAAGGCCTCCTGGATCTCCAGCTCCAGAGTGTGGAGACTCTTCCCACCGTTAAGCTCACTGTCAGTCACTGTGTGCTCCATCTGCACATCTTCACGGTTCAGCTGACCACCTGACAGCACACAATAGTAGATTATGTTAAATATATAAACACATAAACAAATATTTGCAAATTATTGTGAGTGCCAGAGAAAGGTTTGTAAGCATTTGTTATTTTTCTGGTATAGATGGGAAAGAAAACGCTAGCGTGGTTATGAAAAAAAAACCCTCCCTGGAACACTATTATAAACATCTAACAGCAAGCAATTAATTTCTGGGTGTTTTTTTGAATGCCTCAGTATTACCAGCCAAAAATAGACCACCTGACATTGCATCATTATATTTTCAATTCAGCTAAAATGGAGTGTGATAGGAGAAAACATCAAAGGTAAATGTTAATCTGTTGCAATCAAAGAGCTCCTTTCTAGGCTGGGATTTATTTTGCATCAATGTTTAACCATCACAAAGAAAAAAACATGACAGTGGAGGCAGACATTTCTGCAGCAGACAGACTCCAATAGATCTGATACATCATCGACCGAATCACAGTAAATTTGTAATCTAAGTATATGTAGATGAGCCAGGTTGAGCAGAAGTGGATACAGATTAAATTACACTTCCTTTCTCCTGGGATGCACTAAACATCGACCAACAAAGCTGGTTTCTTATAACACTGTAAGCATCCAATGAGTTTTCCTGTAAAATTGACTGTACACGCTGACTCAACAGAATCAAGCAGCTGACATCAATTATTCATGAAACCACAGATAAAATGACACAGCATCAAACTGGACTCACCCTCAGTGAGCTGCTGATAGAGCTTATTCAGGGTGTTCAGGAGATGTTTGCAGGCTCTCCTGGGCAAGATTTTCCACGTTAGAGCCTTCTTGTCGTCTTTTCTGAAAGCACACCATACGGTTTTCATTTACACGGGAGGACAGTCAAGAAACATTGCGAGGAGATACAAGGAGGGAGACAAATTCACTGACATCAGCACTGACAATTTAATCTCACCGCAGCTTTTGGGTTGATGAAGGAGACCCAAATGTGCTTTTATGTCAAGTAAAAATATTTCACATTCCAGCTCCTATCATTACATAAGAGGTTGAGTGATACCGATAACCTTGGGGAGAACTTTCACCGTTAGACCTACTAAAAGTTAAACCATTAGAATTTTTTATTTCTGAAGGGGGTGTCTTCGAGTTGAAGGTGGCCATCTATCACAGAGCGGTTGCAGTTAAAAGGCCACTTACTGGGAGATTGTGTTGGTGTCCAGATCCACACAGCTGATGTCAGCTGGGGGCACGTAGAGGTCAAAGTACCGGGAGTCCACACCCACGATGAAAGGACATGGTGCACTGAGGACACCGGCCAGAGCAAGAGGGCACAGGGGGATGTAGGGGCATGGCCAGTGGAAGGGAAAGATCATCTGAAAGGGAAGATCAATACATTATAATCGATATAGAGTCAGTGCAGAGATTTAAAGGAACAGTGTGTAAGATTTAGGGGGATTTTGTGGCATCTAGCGGTGAGGACTGAAGATTGCAACCAGCTGAAACTTCTCCTGGTTAGAATTCCTTTAGTGTTCATCGTTCAGGAAGTGAACCAAATTATCCACAGAGGTCTCTTCCTCTTCAAAACAAAGGGACCAGGTGATTTTTTTGTTTGCTTTGTCCATTCTGAGCTACGGTAGAAACATGCCGGTACAACCAGGTGATCTCTGTACATGCGGACCCACTCCCTATGTAGACATAAATGGCTCATTCTGAGATAACAAAAACTCACTTCTTATTTTCAGATGATTACACACTTCAGAAAACATGCCAATTATAGAACTATTATATTCTATTTCTGTCAATATATCCCCCTAAATCCCACACATTGAACCTTTAAACCGGGAGCTAGTCAGAAATAGTTCCTCCCATTTTCTGAGAACTCATTTAAAATACCAGAGGGTCCTCTTTGATGTGATTATAGGTAGTTGGTTCATTGACGCTGCAGCTCATCCACCATTGTAGCTATAATCACATTAAAGACCACCCTGTTTAGTGGTTTTATCAGGAACAGTGGAAAGGAAGGAAAAGAACAAAAGACTTACAGACACAAGGGCCTCTGTAACACTGGTGAGCACAGCTGGACGCAGGGAGTGAACCAGGATCTTGTGCTCTGTGACAGCCAGCACCAGCAGAGTGGCTGCATTCTTCGGGCCCAGATTCAGGAGTAACGTGGAGAGGCTTCCACCGCTGGACACACAAATGGACCAAATTAAGACTGAAGCAAATACAGCATGTCTTTATGTTTTGCATTTCACTGATGTGTCTCTACCTGAGAGGCAGCGGAGAGGACACAGGCTGGCTCAGTATCAGGCTGTCGTGCGGAGACAGCTGTGGAAGCAACACAGGAGAGCGTTAGAGCATTAGAGCGTCAGTGGGTGGAGGATTTAGCTCATGACTACAGCGTGGTTAAAGAAATTCCTGTCAAACCAAATAAAGCAGCCATGCAGAACTGAGGTCATTACTTCACTCATGAAATTTCACATTTTAAGCTTACCTGCACTAGGATGCGTGGTCTCTGAGTAGAGGGGAATGGCACATTTTGCATGAAGTGAGAGATGTGCCTGTGGGTAAAAAAAGAACCACTTAAAAAGGCAGTAAGGGCAAGACTAAGAATAGACTTTAAACTTTAAACCAGAGAGGATGGGTCTGTAAAACATTGCTAACTTTTCAATAGGCAGGGCATGCGGTCCAGAGATGGAGTATCGGTAGAGGAAAGTAAGAAAGCTTCTGAAGGACTGGAAGAAGGGCCAGTGGGAGAGCAGACAGATGCTCTTGTTGCTGTAAACACTCCTGGTCCCATCGGGTCCAAGATCAGAGCTTGGCAGGCCGAGCTGCGAGCGCTGACGCTCAGACAGGTTCTCCTCTGAGTAAGGCTCATAGAACTGGATGGCTGCTCCGTACACCTGCAAGCAAAAGGATCACAATATCAGTGTGATGATCTGCATAAAGAATATCCAGGAGTACACGCACAAACATCCTGAAGCAACTTAACAAAGACACAAAGCACAGTCATCCTTTGGAAGAACTTATTCAGGTAAGCTGTTGTGGCAGCTCCACTGGAGAATTTTCATCATAATAAATCAGCTAAATCACACTCAGTCCTTTGAAGTTGTTCCTCCCAAATAGATAAACAAATCATACCAGGCATAGAGTGCCAGGAGACTAGTCTGCAGACTAGAGGTTGCAGGCAAGGAGTGAGCACTGAGGCATTCAGCATTTAAAACTTATGCACCAGCCCAAGTGGCGCATGAGCTATCCATTATTCAAAAGATGAGCTGCAAAAAAAATCTTTTATGCTGCATTGCTTTCAAAGACTTAAAGCGTTTTAGTATTCCAAACACAGCCTTTGGACCATTTTTGATTCCAGTCAGAGTTTAGAGGTTGATTAAGATTGTCTGGTATTCCTAGAAAAACCACTGCAGTTCATCAACAAACTAATTCATAAGGGATCCTAAAGTACAGAGAGAGAGACAGAGGGGGGATAAAGATGGAGAGGCTGGCTGAAATTAGGCAATTAAGGGAGAATTTATGTATTTAAGGGCAGAAAACTGATGCCAACTTTGGGAGAACTGCCTAATTAATGATGATGTAAATGAAAGTTAGCAGGACTCTGAACAGAGTGGTGGTTTCCTTGGCAAAATCAGTGGGCATGCTGTAGGCTTGTTTGTGTTTTGCAAATGCACAAAAAGGCAAGTGATTATGAAAGATTATAAGAAACAACATGTTTTTTCTGTAAGGCTAATGTAAGGAAGGGGTTTTACCTTTTCTGCAGAGGCACCCGTCAGTACAAATGTGGAAAAAACAGGCAGGGAGTGTTTGGTGTGTGCCGGCCAGCACTCGACTGTTGCCCCCATAGGCAGGCAGAACATAGGCACAGACTCAGGCAGTGGGAAGGACTCGTAGTCCTCTTCAGGATACCTACACAGCAGACCTGCACAAATGCACACAAGCACAGTCGTTAATTTACGGTCACCTTGTTTGAAACTGACATCCCCTCAATCTGATTATGTATTTGAGCCTTCTGAATTTGGTTTAGCTCATAATAGAGATTCTGCACACCACTTTACCTGCTTTGTATGCGATTGTGTTTGTCTTAGCCAGAGACTTCTTATAACAAAGGTAGACTGAGGATCCCCACTGGAATATGAGAAGAGACATCACAGATCAGTCAAAACCTGCATTACTATACAGACACACTAGAAATATAACAGTGTTCTCAGAGCTCTTTCCCACCATGCTGCTGTTGAGATTCTTGTCCACCTTGCAGAAGGTGTGAGGGGGCGTCTCGCCCTTGCCGGGGATGATGACGCAGACATCAGTGACAGCCAGTGAGGTATGGGGTTGACTCTTCGGTGCACGGCGGTAGGTGATGTAGATGCGCTGGGATGACGAGTTGCTGATGTTGGCAGGGCGACCTGAGGGGGTGGTCTGGACGATGTGACATCCAGGCTTCAGCTTCTCTTTCCACTCATACAGAACCCTGAGACACAAGGCAGTGTTAAGTGGTGTGTATATGATCCTTTTGTAACAAGACTTTCTTGGGAAATATTACTGGAGTGCTCTGATAATGTATTCATTGAAGAGATGTCAGAGTAGAGGATGTGTTTAAGAGCAGATTATAGTGACCCAAGGCAGAGAAGTGATTAGTGGTGCTGGGTGAGTAAAGGGTCAGTGACTGAGGATTACTGCTTACCCAAGATCTGTCAGTGGAGGCTTATCTCTGCCTCGCTTGAAGCACAAGAATATCTGCGGGCCCCTGAGGCTGGCTCCATTGAGCTCTGCAGAGAGGCCTGAGGGGGTGCTTTCAACACAGGTGAACCCCGGGGGTACTTCTTCACCCAGGGAGCGAATCACCACTGCTACGTCGGTGATAGGGGCTTTTGGTTTCACAGACTTGGGACCGGCATCATCAAAGTGGAGCTCCTCCTCCAGAGGCTTGGATGAGTCGGTGAGGCCGGCAACCACAAAGTAGTCGGCTACACGAGGCCCTTTATCCTCCATCATTTCCCATTCCCACACTGTGGGCTGAAAAGAGAAGAGGACAGGGGGGAGGGCTTTCATTATGCATTTTAATCATATTGCTAAAAGCTTAAAAACAAGAGAAAATGGGCCTTTGCCACCAGGAAATGACCTGGCTGAGCAGAATATCCTGGCAAAAACAGCATCATCTTTAAAATCAGTCTCTGAGCACACTGTAATTATCGTCCCGCTGCTCCAATTGTTGCATTAAACACAGATTTACAGACTCCATGCAGCATGTAAAGTAGACATAACCTATATTACAAATGCATGCCATACTGAAGAAACAACAAAATATAATGAGAGCATCTGGAAGCATTTAGTGTGCATTCCTGTCTGCAAAAACACCATATTTCAACAAGAAATATGGGAGGGTTTAAGACCAATGACCTTGGTATATGCCATGACCGATTATGTAAAATAAAACACATGCCTTTGTAGAAAAAAAGAAAGAAAAATGTGCAGAGAGGAAAAGTACCAGAACTATAAGTGTGCATTGGGAAATGAAGACAGGGTGCACTGAAGTGCAGCAAAGAGCTTTTTCGGAGCTCTCAGCAAGGTAATATTCAGACGACATATATTCTGCGCTCAACAATGTCGTGTAAAAGAAAAGAATAGAGGGAGCGCCTGTGAGTCAGCTTGTTATAGCTTTATCACAAAGCATTGAGCCCTGGAAGCCCTCTCAGCACTGGGGCAGCTCATTGTGCTTCAGCTGAAGAGCCTGCTTTATCTCTCACAGCAGTTCCTCCACACTCGCTGGCAAACTGATAAACAGCTGCCTATTATTTCTCCCACTGGGATGCGAAGGAGTTAGCATAAAGTTAGTCGCCTCGTCTGCACTGGATGTATCACTACTAGGGACCATGGCACACAAGAAGCTGTGACCATATCTCACCCACTTAGGACTTTGGCTTCCACTGGCTTTAAAGCTAATGGATCTGTGTCCCATTCCCTCGTGTGGCCGAGTGATGGGGCAGAACGCTAAGCACTGCTTACAGGCTTAGGGCATGGAACGCACCACTAACACGAGAACATGGAAAAAGTGGGATGATCTATAGCAGCAAGCACGTTTCTGAGCCTACCAGAAACCATAAGACCATCCAAAAGAAATGCCCCACCAAAGTTCAGTCATATATATTTCCTGTTGCATAAGCTGTCTTTTTAAATTCTGACTCATCATCACAAGGTTGCTCATGGTCTTGCAGTGTTTTGGCCTCCATGTGTTTATGAGTGTTTTCCCGATTAGCTGGCGGCTGTTTTGTTGCCAGTTATTTGTGCTCTGCAGTGTTGAGCCTTGTGGGCATTGCCAATGACTCAGCATGCCAAACTGCAAGAAAAGTTTTCATCTTTTCCTAATTTCATTCAATACTGCATTTAATTAGATGACAAACTATGCATGTATATATTGCAGCTGCACTTACAAAAGACGGGACTTGTTTTTCTCATGCAGCTTTTGTTCACTGGGGTTTTCAAAATTGATTAAAATGATGGCATGAGCTGTAGAATCGAATTTGGAAAAACAAAAAGGTCCAGGAATTGAAACGCTTTCAAGATGTTGTTTTCACAATAGATGCACATTTAAAGTGGCTGCTTAGCTATGCTCTTTCTCCACATTGCTCCACTTGTTCCACTTTTCTAGCACTGTGACGAGTGGCACCAAAAAGCAAAACTTTTGCACGCTTCAGGGTCAACAGGGGCACAGGAGAAGACCATGGGCCTGACTATCATAGAACAAAGAACTCCTGAACACTGTGTGCTACACTTGCAATAATAGTACATTTAATCAGGATATCTTACAAGACAGTGGGAGAAATGGCTTGAATGGACCAATCAGATCTTATTGCAGACTGAGGTCACTCATTAAGACAAGTGTCACAATAATAATGTAGTACAGAATTGGCAATTATGATTTTGAGGCGGCATACTATCCAGAATCCCAACTGGTCCAGCCACAGCGTCCAGATTTCTCCTTAGTCATTAGTTCAAGGTCCACACAGTTGAGTATATTCAGTGGTATACTTGTGTTTGGCTACGTCATCAAGCTAGTTTGCGGTCTCGGTCAGGTTGCTGTTGATTAGTCACTCACTCTACAGCAGAAAATTACACTTCAAAAAAGCTCTCTGCTGAAAAGTACTGCACTTAAAAATAAAGGGTGTTTTTTTTCCACTTGTGGTCCATTCTGACTGCTCCCATGACCCCATTTTGGACCACAACCTACTAGTTGGGAACCACTTTGCTCGAATGTTAAGCTTCCACCAGGCTGCTCATAAACACAGTGATTATGATAAAGAATGAAAATCAAGAAGGATATTTTTTGTTATACGTTTACGATCCATATCATTTACTGACCTAACAGCCAAAGAAAGTTGATCATTTTTCAGTGGCTCCACCTCTTTTTTAACATGACACACACTTAAGCCAGTCCGTAAATCACCTGCTCTAAGTGGTGTTACGTGAATGTTCCTAAATATGTACAGCTGATGCCATGGCAGATGTGTCGTATAATACTTGGAAGGTTCTGGATTAAATATAAATGTAATCTCCAGTTCCAACCACAGTGCATCCACTGCGTCTATTCCTCCCACTCAACAGGACGTAGAGGCCTAAAATTATATCTAATCCTCACCATAGCAACAAGATTGAAAGTGAACGCTGAACTGAAAGACTGAACGTTTCTCACTCTGATGCTGAAACAAGTTGGAAACATTGCTCTAGTTGAATACAAGTCGGCTAATGGCCTGTGTCTGTACCACAGAAGTACTCTGTTCAGAGAGTGTCTGAGACAGAGTGTAAAATGTGAAACGAAAAATGAACTAAAGCTTTCGTTTTGTCTCTCATATTGTTTTCTTTTTGTTCTGACCTGGCAGCTCATCTCACAGTCTTTCCCTGGCAATGTGTTTGTGAATTTCCACTTTGTTTTCCATTAGTGTCTAAGGTTGATGTTACTGGGCAGGCCGCACTAGATTAGACGATTAGTTACGAGCCCTTTGCTGTCATGTGTTCTGTGCTTTGATTTGTTTGTTTGCACACAGTGTTGCATCACTTTGATTGTTCAGTACATCAGTCTAGAAAGACTTATAAAATCCTGTGAGACCTGCTTCAGTGGCAAAAAAAAGCCTATAAATAAACCTGGCTCCAATACACATGATATTTCATTTTCCACATAATTTCAACTCTCCTCCTACTACCTCACTTATTGCAGGCAATCCTGTGTTCGCCCAGGACTGGAAGTGAGTCACACACGGTCTCCCCAGAAACTGCAATTTTTTTCATTCACCACAGCTTTCTTCATAAAAGCCACACAAATAAGGACATAGCGGATTTCCTCTTCTTACTAGGGAACGGGCCAACTTCCCTGTTCACATCCACTATTGTTTTTATGAGTCAAGTCCAATCAACAGCTTCGCAGAAATGACAGATTTGTCAGAAATTTGTTTACCACTTGGGCAGCAGATTTTCCCCACACAGTCTGAGAACATCACACCTCACATTTTGTATCTGCTAGCCCCAGGACTTCATTTAAAATACTGCAATATGCCTTTATTGGGTGCACCATTGATAAAAACTGTTCATCACTTTATACTATTTTCCTTGGAGCTGTCATATTTGGTATGTAGGGAAACCTTTGAGTCTTGACTGTAATCTAAAACACACTTCTCTGGATTTTTATCACTACTTGTCCACACAGAACTAGTTTGTAAAGACAGGACTGCCAGGTGGAATTTTGACAAAATTACAAATAATGGTACAAATAATAGTTGTTTAAAACTTGAACTGTGACAGAATATGTCAAAATGCTGGCTGGAATAAGATTAAACACCATATTGGAGCTATGATGGGAGCTTTTATCATTTTTTCATCCACGCCGTTTGATATTTCTTGCAAGGAACATTTATTTTTCAACATTTTCCTCCTCACAGTAAGGCAGGATTTTGACATGAAACCGTCAAAAATAATTGACCCTCTCTCCACACTGCATGTTATTTTGTGATGTGAAATAAAGGCCTTTTGACTTTTGCTTTGAGCACCACAGTGTTGTTATAATTACGGCCCCAGAGACAGAGGCAGCCGCTGCTGGACAGTCAGTCTCAGGCTGTGCAAGGATTAGAGGGCTGTGTTAACAGCAGGAGGGCAGGGAGGATGGGCAGTCTGATCTGGGGAGGGAACCACCACAACATTTCACTCAGCATCTGTTCCCTCTTAGCCATGAAGACAACCCTCACCCTCATCAGCCATTTGCATTCCTTATGTTTGACAGGGGGGGACCCTGGCTGCTTGACGAGGAAACCACACACGCCCAAGATAAATAGAGCAGAAAGATGAAGGAGAAAAATACTCTGAGGTGGTGCTGGAAAAATACTAAGGAACCCTGCATGATAAGCTTGCAACGCTTGCATTTTGTGCATAGGGAATATTTGGTTTAGCTCACCACAAAGCCAGGATATGTTCCTTTGAAAAACACAACTGACCATAGCAACCACAATAGTACAGAGGGGGTTTCTCATATGCCCACACCACAAGGAGCCATCTTATGGAACATCTACTCGGGATGCAATAAAATAAGCCTCCATATGACTTCTTTGTAACCAATGGGCGCACTGTAAATACTGGGAATCACGCACAGGCTGCGATGCTCACTATAAAGCATTCAGTTACGCTTGTGATGCATCCAGCAAGACGACAATATTATTATATAACATATTATCCGTGTCGGTCAATTGTCCTAATAAACCACCCGACATCAAAATAACAGGTTACATCAAAGGTTTCCGTTTGTAGCGCTCACACACACAATCACGAATAAGATCACAACATATAAAAATAAAATAAACACGTGAAACAGCTGAATTATAAAAACTGGGTGTGTGGGCGTCGTTTGTTTTTATTCTCAATAAAAGAAGAATCTACTCACATCTCGATTGAAAGATGATCTGTCGAGTATGAGTCGAGACAAAAACCGAGATTTCTGTTGATTAGAAATATTATTCCTCAGTGCTGGCTCCGTCTGTTTGTTTTTATTTTACCTCTGTCTAAATTTGTTATTATAAAAAAATAATAATTCACACTGGGATGGACGAACCCGAATAGCCTGTGTAGTCCCGAGCAGCGCTTTATCCAGACCTGCGCGGCTCACGTGACTGATTACAACCATCGTTGACGTCACTGATGACACTGTTATCAACGTCTGAAGCTGTGAGGAAACAACATTTGGACTGATGTGCAAGTTTACACTGAAGTGCAGTAACTGAGCACAGGAAGAGTAAAAAGTAAAGCCTGTGGTAATAATAATAACACTTAAATATTATTGCTATTATTATTAATATAAATGTTATAAATTCCATCTTACTTGAGAATAACAATATTATCAGCATTTTATATTTAATTTGTTCAGCTGCCTGTTTAATTACATTTTCTTTGGCCATAGAAATGAAAATCTTTATACTAGGGCTGCAACTTATGTCTAATAATAACTTATAACTGATTAATCTGACAATTATTTTCGCACTTTTTGCTTTGTCTGTAAAATTCAAGCGTGAAATAGGCCTGTTATAATTTCCCACGGTCCAAAGTGATGTCTTCAAATGTCTTGTTTTGTTCAGCTGATGGTTCAAAACCAAAATTGTATTAAATTTACTTTCATCAGTGACAAAAAGAACCATATCCTCACATCTTAGAAGCTTTTTTAACATAAAAAACATGATTTTTCGGTTATCATAACAGTTATTGATCAATTTTCAATCATTTGTCTGATTAAGTGTTTCAGCTTTATTTTGAAGCCTTCTCCCTAACAAGTTCTGATTGGTTTTTGGTGACCTAATAATAAATAATACTGCAGTCAGACTATTAAATATCCCACCAAGTGTTACTTTGTTATTCTATAATGTAAACATGCCCAGATCACAAACTTCCCCTAAAGTTCCAGTAAAAGTAGAGGACATAAGCACAGTGTTTTCAATGGTAGCTAAGATACTGTTTGATTTAATAATAATAATAATATTGCTTATAATAAATGACTTAATATGATGGTGCCAGGGGTATATTATGGACCGAGCCTACCAGGCCAAGGTCCAGGGGCCTAAGGGCTCTGGAGTCCCCTCTGTCAGAGCCTCTGTGCGACGTTATCATTAACTTTGTATTCTTGTCAAAGACTTCAGTCATGATGTCAGTAGCAGAGTTCCTTTCTATCTATCTTTCTGCCCAAACAACATGCACATGCTTATTGTAATTGGTCTCCAAATCCCTGCTCTGGGACAATGAAGAAAGATTTATTATTGACATCTACAGTCTGCAAGTAGCAGAATCCTCCCGACATTACTGAAATGATTTAGTAATGTGGTGGTCTCATCTGTGAAATGTTAGAGGTACAGAGCATAAGAAATACAACTAAACTTTCACATAAACCTCTTTGTTAGTTGCAGTCAATAAACCCAGCATGACTCATGGTTGGATCGGTGCACAGTGCCTGTGGCCAGAGGCAACATGGCCTATTGTCTTGCCCTCTACTGCCCTTGTGTGGTGATCACCAAGACATACAGTTCTGATGAAATTTACAAATGACCATATTTGTATACCGGAAGATCGCAGACAGCTTGGAAGTAGTCCTGCTCTGTCTCCAGAGATTCTGCTGTGTCATCTCTAGTGCTGTGGTTATATTTTTATGATATGAAATCAGCATCATATTGACACTTCAGGTTTGTGGTCACGACAATCGCTAAGTAAAAGACAGAGATTTAAAGAGATGTAAGTGGAATGAATCTATGAATCATGCCCTCACTTTTCAAATTGTTCCATTTCAGCTGATAAGTTCTGGTTGAATAAAGAAAAGTATGAAAAATATGGGCCCAAGAAATTAACAGGAGAGTCTGAATGACAGCTTGAATACTCCAAATTGATTGCCTAGTCAGCAGCAACAGACAGTGTCTAGGCTTTTCCATTTGTCTGTGTGAGATTGAATCATACACAGATTGAAAGCCCCTGACTCGAGTCCATATCTGTGCAGAAAGAGAAATCATCATCTGAGGCTTACTCATCAGACAGAGATGTCACCTGGGATTTCAGATGCAAAGGTGTTCACAGGAAGTGAGACAAGGTGATAGACAGGTCCAATCTCTGACGCTACAAAGATTTATATGGGGTTTACACTATTTGCTCATCATGCGCAGGGGTGTGCTTTGCTTCTACTTTACAGAAATGTCCCAACATCCCACTTGATCTCACATCCAGTCAGACAGGCCTCCAAATCTACCTTGATAGTGGTGTCTGGAAAATGAAGTCATAAGTCATAAGTTTGTCTTGGGTGCATTGGTACAATAGACAAACAAGAAGGGACGGCAGAGGAGGTATCTGCACACCAATGTAACTGGGCTAGAAAGACACAAAGAGATCCACACTTGATAAATGCAAAAATTTATTTAAGATAGAAAAAGGTGCTCGAAGTGCAAAAAATGATAAAGAATGCAAAAAAAGAGGAGCAAATATTTCAGTCCTTGACTATCATCAGTGCTACTTACATGAGTGCTTCACAGAACAGATAAAGACACAGACAGATTACTTCTCAGTGTTAAATCGATCAGCTGGTGCCACTAATTAGATAAGAGCAACTCTGAGAAGCAGAAGCCTGACTACCAAATCACAATGACCTGTCATATGTCTCTATTAAAAACAACCTCAAACACCAATATATGATGGCAGACCGTTAGAAAATCCAAATGTGGAAATGGATATCTGTATCTTTTTGCTCCCGTGTATCATTTGTGATATTCCAAGACTTTTATGATTGTACCATTGCTTTAAATGCAAAACTATTGGGTCTGTGTGGTGAATCAGGTTCAGTTTTGACCAAGATAGCAATTCAGCAGAGGTCTCCAAATCTACCACAATAATGTTGTCTGAATAAACAAATAAATAAACTCAAGAAAGAAGCAATTTGTTTATTTGATATGTATGTCCATTAGCTGACAGCTGTCACGTTTGAATGGAGTGTTCTTCTCTTCCATTATGTCAAGATCAGAATGATTTTGTGCCAAAATAACAAATAATCTGCAACTAAAAGACATCACATTTCGGGTGACATCGTGATGTAATGCTTAGCACTGTCGCCACACAGCAAGAGGGTTCAGGATTCGAGCCCATCATCTACTTTGGGGCCTTCTGTGAGGATGTTCACCAGCTTCCTCCCACAGTCCAAAGACATGCAGGTTAATTGGTGACTCTAAATTGTCCATAGGTGTGAACATGAGTATGAATGGTTGTGAATGGATGTGTCAGCCTTGTGATAGTCTGGCGACCTGTCCAAGGTGTACCTTGCCTCTTTCACAATGTCAGCTGGAATAGGCTCCAGTCCCCCCTGTGACTCTGAAGCAGTTACACATAATGGATGGATAAAAATCACATTTGATATTACTGAAAAAGAGACCGCAGCTTAACTGAGAAGCTAGATAAATAATTTGAAGGTATATGAAAAATGAAGGGCTGCCTGCCTTTCTATACGACCTAAAAGACCAGTCTGTCTTACAACAATATTCACTTTACAGCATTCCCTCCTAAAGCACTTCCAGTGTAGGCGATGAGGGACAATTCTGTGCAAATGACGTGCAAAAGTACATTCAAAAGTCTATCTGAAGGTAATATAAAGTCAGACAAATCAGGTGGGAATGTTCCAGCGTTAAAGTCTTTTTCCTTCTTTGTGTTTCCCAGGACAGTTTTTCTTTGCCGAGCTGCACTGGAGGGGTAAAAACACAAAGAGGGAATTTTGTACCAAAAAGACTTAACTTGATTCGTCTCACTCTGACGATTGAAGCTTCATATTCACTTCACATAAACTTTTAAATACACTATCGCATGAAATGAGGGGTGTGTTTTGTCCCCCAGCACTTACACTAGAAGCAGGTTAATAAGAGAGCTCTAATGAAGAGGGGGAAAGATTACAGCAAGAAAAGGTGATTATACCAATATTTAGTCATTCATGATCTCTGACTTCCTATAGTAAGTGCAAAATATTCTGCATTGGTTTTGATCTAAAACATGAGCAATGACGTGACTACCCCTGCAGAAACATGAATATATGACACATCATTTGACTAGTTTTGATCTCGCTCAAGAGCTGGAGATCTTCTGTAGGCGTTTCACTCCATCACATAACAAGGAGGAGAATACAGATGAAGCCTCTGATGAAGGCTTGTCAATACTTGCGCTGTCAAAAAGGGGGAAACAATGCATCCATGGCAACAGCCCTTTTTGAAAATACAGAGTGCCAATTGCGAAGGAAAGAAGGACCAGTTAAAGAGGGTAATCTGAACAGTCCGAGCCTCCTTCTCAAACGTGACAGACGGAGAGAGGGAGTTTTTACAGGAACATCATCTTCTGTTCTCACACAGGATATTCACAAGGGGCTACATGGAAGAAGGAAGAACCAGTTGTGTTGGGGGTTATTCTGAGATTTAAAATCAGACCAATACTGGACCAGGGGTCTCATCTAAAAACACTGTGTACGCACAAAATCACGCCTGAAAGAGGCGTACGCCACTTCCCACGCAAAACTTGTGATCTATAAAAACAGACTTGATGGCGGAAACTTTTACTTATGCTTACTAACATGTTGGAGACATATTTTTGGTGCAAGCCATTTTTGGCTTTTGTCCATACGTAC
The DNA here is from genome assembly GCF_006386435.1 of Epinephelus moara. NCBI lineage: Eukaryota > Metazoa > Chordata > Actinopteri > Perciformes > Serranidae > Epinephelus > Epinephelus moara. Next base: position 26,816,552 of record NC_065525.1, read on the forward strand.
ATTTTCAGTATGGATCCTACGCATTGTTTTATAAATGAGACCCCAGGGGCGTAAATATAGATAGTGCAGGCAGGGCGATTGCACTGGGGCACCTGTGGTGGAGGGGCCTGTGGAGAGAGCGGGCCCTTGCAAGTGATTCAGATCACCACCTTGGAAATAAACCTGTTTATTTTTGAATTTGAATTTTTAAATTTATTATTTATACTATTAAACCTATTCAATTAAATGATTAATTTCTAACTTTCTTTGATATTTTTGTCAGATACGCAGTGGTGATTGCTGGGTAACTTTATTTGTACAGTAAATACAATTTGTCATCTTTGAGGTGTGAGCCAACCTGTCATTAGTTATGATTTATATAACTCTATGAATTATACATAAAGATTTAGTCAATATCCTCGCTGAAAAATACAGATAAATAAACCTTATAATGGGGACTACACCATGAATCGTATGAGTCTATTGTTGATGGTAATGACATGGTCAAGAAGAATCAAAAAATGTCATTTAAACTGTTGAAATGAGCTCCAATAAAGCTGCTGAACATTTATCAGTTAGTCTGATGTGAGCAGCTGAAAATATCATATCATCATCACAAAATACAAAAGTGCTGACAACATACAAAAGTGCTGACAATATGTCATGCAGGCCGCACCAGCTTTATGATGGCTTAAAAGTTTTCAAGAGTGCATTATTTTTGAAAGTGTGACCGCAGTTGGTCTTGACCCAAGGGTCATATAAGACTGAGTCATGCAAGACTGGTGCACCGAGGAATTCACCATTTCATAAATAATAAAGCTAGTTTCATCCATAATATCAGCGTCCTTGCTGCTGCCCTCAAGTTTAATCTTGTGAAAACAAAGTCAGTTATTCAGTCATGCAGTCATAAAGTCATTTCAGCCTTCATCGCGAGTGCCCCTAAAATAAATTTTGAGTATACTACAGGCCTCTTTCTGTATATATTATAAATATTTTTCAATCAAACTTTGCTAAGTGTGTGAACTCTGTACATGTACCGAGAATATTTCTTAATTAAACGTTGGTATGTGTGAATTTACACCTTCTGTTACATGAGTTTTCTGCTCTCTTTTTATCTGCACTCCTTTAACTTGCAACTGCTGCACAGCAATTTAGCTCAGGATAGATTTTTATCTTGTTTTATATTACCCTGTGCATGAACTTGCTTTTGTGTTTGCACCAAAATAAATATGAGCATTACTCTTCTAAGTTTTGGCAGCCAGATATCAGAAATATCAGTCACTTAAAAAGTTTGAAAACAGCTGATTTTCACAATATAGGTCTCCCCAAAATTTGAAAACAGACTGCTCGATTCAGAGTCCAGAGTGCTAACTATTACACCATGAAACCACTACTTAAGTAATGTCAATCAAAACACACCACACCACAGACACACCATGTTCTATGATTTTAGGAGGCGATCATGGAGAGGCACCCATAAAGAAAGAAAACTCACTTGTACTGACTTGCCAATGGTTTGATTTCATTACCAACTCTTACACTCAGTCTGCCCCCTGGCGGTCAGTAGGGAGAACAGCAATGATTATCTCAACATATTTCCTTTTTCTTTTGTTTCAGTCCACTTATTTCCAGTAACTCTGTGCAGGACTTTTAATTGTATAATTAATGGAGGGTGTAATGATTAATGAACGCCATTCATTATAAGGAGTTTCATAACTCCTTATAATGAATGATATGTCATTAAGGGCTACAGCCTGTACAGTGAGCTTTACCTGATGATGACTAAATTTAGACTGTATTAATAATATGACTTGGTACAGGATAAACTTTGGCCTACAAAGTGGGCGAACAAGTCAAACTCAAATGAGCCAAATAAGCATTCAGTTGGTCTGTATCAGGTAATGTTGCTGATTAAAATTTAAAAAGGAACATTTAGTTTGTACAAACTGAGTCTATGCCCTGCTCTTCAAAAAGGACGGCTACGCCTCTGTGAATTAATCATCAGTCTCTCCCTGAAAACTTCACCTCAGTAACTTGGCCCACCACTGTGAGTTTATAAATAGGAGATGACATTGCTAAATTCCTCCAAAACTTGTGACAAGCTAAGTATTAATCAGATTTTTTAACATGTAAAACACCACTCATTATCAATTTTAAAAGAGGCTTTTCAGATAAATGTCTGTCTCAGCTTTGAACTAATGTGGAAACTGACCTCTGTAATTAGTCTGATTTAGACAAATCTTTTCTTCATAAAACTGCTCCATACGTGCTTTGTTAGAGGGCTGATTATTATGTGTGTCAAGGTACATTTTGATGTGAATATGGGAGCAGTTATAGACACAGGAGAAGTGAAAATGATCAGCCTGACTGGGATGAATACTGATTATGCATTAAGAGTGGCTAAGTAAAGATCCGGCTCTGGTGTGATGGATCCTCACAGTTCCTGTAGCGGGACGTGACCGCAATAAAGATCTGCAGCTGAGCTCTGCTATGGACTCATCCACAGCAAAGTGCAGTCAAAAGGTACATGTTTAAATAAAAGCACTGTTAAACTAAACACTGATTAAACCCCTGATGACAGTAATGCATCTGGAAAATATAAACTTTAACAGGGTTAGTCATGTGTCAGTCATTTTAAAAAACATTTTGTCTTCATTTTTCCTCACCCCACATAATTCTACCATCCCCCGGCTCTAAACAGTCGATGTCAGACTGAAGTGAAAGTGACAGGTTACCCAGCAGCAGTGTGGTCAGCATCCAGGTGCAGCCTCTTGAGGATAAACCAAAGGTGCAACTCTGTCAGAGCATTTAGAGGTATAGCCTCTTCCCAGTGGCAGCCTCTGTGAAAAACAGCTTCGGCTGAAAGATATAGCTGACAGGCTGACTGCAGCAGAAAGGATTATGCCCAGGGCCTGCATTAGTAAGGGAAAGTCCCCGCAGTTCTTCTTTGCCTCGGCAATATTTTACAACATTTTAATAATCAGCCTGGAGACAGTCCTACTTTGAATTGATACATTGTGCAGGTTGTTTTCATTCAGTGTGTTGCACCTCTGCTGTATGAACCCATCGAATCATATTTTCATATGAGACCAAGTCTCTTCAGGACTTGGTCTGATCAGAAACCAGGAAACTTTGTGCTAATGTTGATTATTGTGCTTCAGATTGATACTACAGTTTGGTAGACATTTATATGGTAAAGACTTTAAGCACTTATTTCCATGCAAACCATTCAAATACATACTGATTTATTTTATGTACATATATCTAGTACTGTGCATACAGCACTAAAATTCAGAGTGTTGCAGTAAAGTCACACAACTTATTTCCATTGTGGGTCCTGAAGTCTAGGCAGGGAGGCAGGCAGGCAGGAAAAGCGAATGACATGTTGGCTATAAGCTATTAATATCCAATTTTACACTAATACAACTAATAAAAACACAGTCATAAAAGACAGACAATAAAAAAACACTCAAATTTGGAAACCAGACCAAAATCTTTAAACTGTTCTGTAAAGGATGTTTCACTATATACTGGCTACTCAGCATTCAGTTTTAGGGTTAAAAAAAAAAAAGAAAATCAGAAAATGAGCAGATTTAATTTCATTTGGGATTTTATTCCACTCCTCCCGCTCTGTGTAGAGGAATATGCTTCTCCCTGTTTAACTTTTTACACTGGGTTGTTTCAGATAATATACACTAGGCCTCGTATTCAGGACAACAGAGTCATGAACACACTGAAAATGGACACAGACCTTGTAAAATCTTAAATACTAATATTGATAATACATTTTAGCTTTGAATTCTGATGCAGAATAGCCACCGCTTCACCCAGCTCGGTCTTGGCAAGGTGCTGGAAACACAAATAAGTCCAGATTGGTAGAAAAAGATTCCCACACACTTACATCTATGCAGTATTTCACTTTATTGTTGAGCTAGATTATTAGACCTTCATCAGAGCAGACATGAGGCAACAATGGACAAGCTGGTGAAAATAACCAATCTCAGTCTAATCACTGGCTGTATGCAATACACCTGTGTGCTGCCTTCAACAGGGGGCCACGTCAACTCCTTAAAATGGACTGGGCTAATACAAGTTCTTGGACTCATATTAAGAATGACCTTTAGTTAATTCTGGGCTTTTTAAGCTTATTTTTTATATCATATATATAAATAAATACTTGTTTGGGAATTTAACACATACCAACTTCCACTTTTAAAAATCCTCTTGAAAGAATGAGGGTTTATTGATATGTAAATTGCAGATTCACACTGTTTGCTGTGCTACTTTATGTGTGTGGATGTGGGGTTCACTTTTCTTATTTCTTACAGTTGAAGTTTCTCCTATTTTACGTGTTATATTGTCCCGTACATGTCACTTGTTGCTTTGAGTATTTCACTGTAAAAGCAAGTTGAGTTTATTTGATGAAATGTGCTGAGTTGTCTTGCCTCATTACGGCGATGGTTCGGTATGTAAATAGTGAGTTAATTAAGTGAAAATATGTGACAAACTGTAGAACTTCAGTATTCGAGACATCACACTGAAATGAGAGCGTAAACAGAAGGAAGGGTTTTTTTCTACTTTGAGGATTAATTTTGTACCTAAAATGTAAATGTGCAAGAAAAGAAAACAAGTCCTTCCTCTGCAACAGTTGATGCTGTTAAATTAGAAAGGATGGAGAGTGGTCGTGTTCAGACGTTGATGTGTCTGTGGAAATCTATTAATCTAATGTGCTTTGCATTGAACCTCAGTCCATAATGATTGGTCCAGAATGGCTGAGAAGTGTCAATAACTCAGAAATCTCTCATTTTCCTGTCACAGTGACTCAGTTGAAAGGCAGCAGCGCCTGCATTTAAACACAAGTGGTAGTTTTAGCACCTTTTTAGTAAAAGGTTGCACTGGAAGACATTTGGTTTTCACACAGTTTGAGCTTTTCGCCTTCCAGTGTCTGCCCTGCACTCCATCTGACATCGAATAATAAGTTAAATAAAATCTCTGGTTTGTTGCTGTCTTCCACTCTCTGCCCCCTCTGAGCTGCGAGAAATCACATTAATTGTTGAGAGGGTATTCAACAAGCTGCAAAATCGAAATCTTTCTCGAGTGCTCACCTTGCTGCAGTGTGACCTCGTCTTTTCATGCTTCTCTCTCTATCTGGCTCTCTCTGAAGTGCTCGGTTGTATTTGGTCCATTAGCTTCTTGACTTACTGGCTGCATTTCCTTTCAGTGGGGCATCGCTCAGGGCTTGTTGGCTGTCAGGTGGGCAGCATGTCCATCGTCTGCGGAGCCCAGAAAACCTGTTTCTTACAATTGAGGAACAATCAAGACTCCTCTACTGTAGTGAGCCGGCTCACTGCAACTTCTCCCACTTCCCATTTCAGTGAAAACAACTTTCTTATTAACTGTCCACTATTCCACAACATCTCTTTATGTATCAGACCTTGTTTGGGTTCAACTTAACACATTGTTTAATCTACATAAGATACATGTTTTCATGATTACAGGTGGTGTTGGTGTTGCGGCTGAAGTCAAAACATACCTGAGCTCACATACATATTAAATGCTCAATACAATATGCTTCTGTTTCTATCATGTCTTGTCTATGTGGCTGTTTTATGTTTGCACAGTGCACAATCTAATTCAGAGCTCAACAATTTAAAAAAATGTTTGAAATCAAATACAGTGTTGTCAATTGCACATTTGTTAGACAGGAAATTAAAGACTACCTCAAAAGGATACCTGACCCAAAAATGACCATTTGTGTAACAATTACACCCCCTGTGTTTTGTTTAATTCACGAAGAAAACTTCATTGTCCTGGCATGCCACCACACTGAACGGAGAATCCAAACACAGGCGAACAACTTCATGAATTGAAATAAGTGGGGATCGTGTTAAAAACACAGCAAAACTGTATCAAAACACCCGCTCACAAACTCTCACACACCTCATGCAGTATAATCCATGTCTCTTTTGTCTGGTTGTATGCAAAGTACTTCCAAAACACATGCATTTTCGCTAAAAACATGCTATTTAAACACCCCAGTCTATGAGTAGTGTGCCCTGAGTACCGCTTGAGCAGAGTTCAAATGCATGTGGGTGCCTAGGCACACTGCTTCGTTGTGCATGAGGCGGTTTGTAATGACGTGCTTTAGCTTAAATGAATGTCTGGGAAGTACGGCTCATATGACTGGATAAATGAGACTTGCATAATACTGTATGGGTTGTGTGAGAGTTTGTAAAACCATGTTTTAATATTGTTTTACTGTTGCTAAACATGGCCCCCATTAATTTCAATTCATAAAGAATGTTCACCTTTTTGTGACTTTCTGTTCACCGTAGAGGCATGCCAGACAAAAACTTAACACGTGGTGAGTAATTGATAAACAAATGATCATTTATGGGTGCAGAATTCCTTTAATACCCCCTAAAAAACCTCCAGTGGTTTAACTTCTCACCTTGCTGTAACAGGTGTATGCCAGGACCCCATGACACACTGTGGGTGTGGTTAAAGGAGCAAAAAAGCACATTTCTGGGCTGTGGTCAAAGGTCAAACGAGCTTAAAACTTTCAACCAGTAAGGATAGCAAAATACTGCCCCTCAGCCTGGTGTTAAGTTACTCTTTGGAGGCAGATGGCTGCCCACCTAGAGCCTGGGTCTTTTTCCTCTCTGCTGTCCCTGAGTGCTTGCCCATGGGGAAATTGTTGGGTCTCAGTAAAAACAAAGGTGTGGTCAATGAAAAGTGTCTTGAGAGAACATTTGTAATGTTTTAGAGCTATATAAAATTCACTTGACACAACTGACTTAAATTATGCAAAAGACAGTAAAGTAAAAACAGCAATACCACAGTGTAGAAATACTGCATCACAAGTAACAACCCTTCAGTCAAAGTAGACATGTATTATCAGCAAAATAAATACTAAAGGTACTCATCATGGAGGATAAATGGTCCCTGATATATTTTTATGTATCATATAATTGCATTGATGGAATAATATTTGAGCAGGTTTTTAATAACTGGTCAAGGTAGAGATTTTAATGACTTTATACACTGTTGGGCAGTTGTATATAAAGCTATACATCATATTTATCATATAATTCATACATAAAAATGTTTAGAGAGAAATAAAATTACATCTTAAAAACATCTTCACAGACCTTTAAAACAATAAAATGCTGTTCAAATCACAAGTCGTACACAACTGTGAAGCCTACCATGTGTAAATCTTGTAGTTGTCACTCCTCTGAAAAGCTTATTTAAAATGAGAGCACTTTGACAAAATGTCCCTATTCATGAATCTGGAACATGTCTAATAAAAATAATGTGTGACCATGATTTTCTTCACTTTATATAGACTCTAGACAACATTCTGGCACCCACTAACACACTTAAATAACATTTCTTATTTGTTAGAGTGGAATCTTTCATTAATCTTGTCAGCATCCACTGTCGTGATGTTTCAGAATTCACAGATATATCCTGTCTAACCCCTGAAATGACAAGTAAATTCCTCGCCTATCTATCCGGGGTATTAACCTGACCCAAACAGGTTTCTGATGGCAGAATAGGCTTTTAATTTGAAACTTAAGTACCAAAACAACAAGCAGCATTGATATGACAGCAACTGGAAAAACCTTCCTCGGAGGAAAAATAGTCACATAAAATATGATCCACTGTCACCACACTGGTCAAAGATGGCATAATGTCCAGCACTAATGAAACGCTGTCTGGGCATCGATTGTCAACATGTTATTGCTTCTACAGAGGGTGAAATGGAATTCACATAGTGAATGAATAAAGTTAAATTAATAAATTAGTTAATTTGCCTGATATAAACATAAAATATTTCAGAAATGGACTTTTTTTTTTTTTTTTTACATACAGTGTGGTTCCGTTTGTAAATACTGCACAGGGTATTTGTGGGTCTTTGTGAGTCATATGAACCCTTATTTTCAATTTACAATCTGACAGAGAGAGAGAGAGAAAGAACATTTTAAGTAACTTCAAAAAACACACACAAAATGACACTGATCATCTCACAAGAAGATAAATTGTGTGTTATCTACATCGGTGGGTATCCATAATCTGATCATGCTCATCTTTTTTTTTTTGTTGTTGTTTAATTCTAGTGTCACATTGATAAAAAGTCACCATCACTAATATAAATTAATAAATAAAGCAATTAGCTTTATAAATACAAAACGGAAAAAGTCAAAGCAATCCCTTCTTAACACCCAATATTTTAAAAATGTAAACTAAGACATTTGCAAGAAAAATGCTCTCACATAGAAAACAACACAATATCTGATCACTTCATCAGTGTGGGGGGAAAAATCTGAACTTGAGACCTACTCTATGTGTTTATCTCTTAATAATGCCTTTAAAGGTCCAGTGTGCAGGATTTAAGGGGATTTTGTGGCATCTAGTGGTGAGGATTACAGATTGCAACCAGCTGAAACTTCTCCCGGTTAAGATTCTTTCATTGTTTATTGTTTATGAGGTTTTTACTGGGAGTTGAATTATCCGCAGAGGTCTCTTCCCCTCCAAGACAAACGGATCTCGTAATTAAAACCATTGCACTAGCGTAGCACCTGCTAATCTGTGCTCACCGTTTTTCTCTGATAACTTAAGATCCAGATCTTTAGGGGGGTTTTATTGGGAGCTGAATGATTCGCAAAGGTCTCTTCCTCTCCAAGACAAATAGACCTGGTGATTAAAACTGGTAAAAACACTGAATAAAGCAGTTTGACTTTACAAATCAGTGTTTCTCCTACACAGTTTGGCACATCGCAGCTGGCCGCTTGCCCAGCACCTGCAAATGCGTGCTCACTTATTTTCTCTGATAACTTAATGTGTGCACAGCTTTTTTGTGATCGAGGCGTTTAGTCCGTTTAGCTCCGATGCTATTTGGCATGTCAGAGACAGGCAGCTAACGAAGCACCTGCTAATCTGTGCTCACGGTTTTTCTCTGATAATATCAGATCCAGATTTTATCAGGGGGAAAATTATTCACAAAGGTCTCCTCCTCTCCAAAACAAGCAGACCTGCTGATTTAAACCAGTACAAACACTGAATAAACCAGTTTCATGTTAAAAAAATTGTGTTTTTCCGATGCGCCCATTGCAAAAGCACGAAAACACCAATGGTCCTATCTAGAGCTGGTGTTTGATTTTTCCATTCTGGGCTACAGTAGAAACCTGGCGGGGCAACATGGCAATCTCTGTAGAAGAGGACCCGCTCCCTATGTAGATATAAACGTCTCATTCTAAGGTAACGAAAATGCAGTGATTCTTGTTTTCAGGTGATTATACACTGAGGAAAACATACTTATTATTTATTTCTGCCAATATATCCCTGTAAGTCCTACACATTGGACCTTTGACGCTTAAACACTGGTGGCCTGATTGTATCTCCAGACAGGCCTCATTAACACTGCAACTTAAAAGAAGCTACTGAGCTACAGACAGTGATCATCTTAGTATTTAGTGTCTGATCATTACTGGATAACAGTGAATAAAGGACCATTACAATAGTTTACTATTTATCCATGCTTCAGCGGACTTGGCTCACTGCTGACCGTGTGTCTGTGTTTAACATTTAGAGCAGAGAATAATCCACTATTTGACTGAACTCTTCTTAACCTCAGAGCAAATGATTGTAATCTCTTCATGTCAGCTGTACTGTGATCTGCAGCTGCTGCACACAGTGACAATTCATAAACTCTGATGTCTGTATGTTATAAATCTTCACCTGCTTTGAAACGGTCAAGGTTGCTATATCTTCCTTCCTGTGGAGAAAATCACTTCTGTTTAGGGGGCATTATAAACACTCGGCTGCCCTTGAATAGTAAACCTATATCATGGGCTAAAAATGAGCGTGAGGATAGCTCTCTCCCTGTAAATAATCTGTCCACTCAATCCACGTATGCTGCCCTTAGCACTGTTTGGAACCATTATGTTCCACTTCAGGAGGTCCATAAAGAGGCCGGGCAGCACCTTGAGTGATCAGTTCTATAAGAAAATAAAATGGGTGAATGGTCGCTGGTGTGTGGGACACTCTTTCCTCCCCTCCCTCCTCCAGGGCCACAGAAAGAGTGTAAGTGAGGGAGCCAAAGAGAGCAGGGTCCAGAGGAGCTGTGGCTGTCCCTCCATCTCAACATCTCAGTATCTAATTGAACACACTCAGAGACAGAGGGAGGGCCGTTGGTTGAAAGTTGGCTGAATGTTGCCTGGATGCCGGCACCCTGTCAGAGCCAGGCGGAGGGTGTGCCCTCTAGAGCAGAGAGCTGGGGCTTTCTGGGGGTGGCGGGGGTGTGTGCGTGGGGCTGTGACGCATGGGCAGTATGTCGTAGTGACTGGGGATGTGGCTGCTGCGGGGGAGGTCATAGGGGCTCTGGGAGAAGCCGGTGGCCATTCCATTGGGTCCCTGCAGGACGCTCACCGTTGGCTCTGTGATAGGTTAGGAAAGGAGGAAGGAAAAAGTAGGAGAGATACATAGGAGAGGAGAGTAGGAAAAACGTAGGAGAGTTATGTAGGAGAGGATAGTAGGAGATAAAAAAGTAGGAGAGGTACATAGGAGAGGAGAGTAGGAGAGAAAAAAGTAGGTGAAGTACACAGGAGAGGAAATTAAGAGAGAAAAGGGTAGGAGGTACATAGGAGAGGAGAGTAGGAGAGGTACATAGGAGAGGAAAGTAGGAGAGAAAAAAGTAGGAGAGGTACATAAGAAAGGAAAGTAGGGAAGTAGGAAAAAAAGTAGGAGAGGTACACAGGAGAGGAGAGTAGGGAAGAAAAAAGTAGAAGTACATAGGAGAGGAGAGTAGGAGAGAAAAAAGTAGGAGAGGTACATAGGAGAGTAGAGTAGGAGAAAAAGAGAGGAAAGGTAGGAGAGGTACATAGGAGACATAGGAGATGAAAGTAGGAGAGAATAAAGTAGGAGAGTTACATAGGAGAGGAGAGTAGGAGAGAAAAAAGTAGGAGAGGTACATAGGAAGGTAGAGTAGGAGAGAAAAAGGTAGGAGGGGTACACAGGAGAGGAGAGTAGGAGATTAAAAGTAAGAAAAGTACATAGGAGAAGAGAGTAAGAGAGAAAAAAGTAGGAGAGGAGAGTAGGAGATTAAAAGTGAGAGACAAAAAAAAGTAGGAGAGATACATGAGAAACGCTGAGGCTAAATAGCGGCAGACACAGGCTGATGAGACAGTGGACAATGAGAAAGGAGAGGTGCATGCAATAGAGAAGCAGCTCACATTTCCTCTTATCAAGGCTCACAGAGTCTGTACAGGCTCACAACAGGGGACACGACCAGAGAGGCTAGAAGCTGCAGGACCCTGCTGAGCTCCACACACCAGAGCAACAACGCACTCACCAACATCATAGACATTCCTGCTCGCACTGCCCAGGAGGGTGGCAGTGCCTCCAAAGGGCACTTCACGGTGGGAGGGGGACTTCATCTCCACATAGCTGCTCTCTGTGTGCTTGCAAGCCAGCCCTGGTGGGTCTCTAATGGTGGCGTATGGATTCTCACTATTCAGGGAGCAGGAGCTGTTGCTGCACATGGAGCCCTTGATGTAATCTGCAGTAGCCGCGAGACAAGGACACATTCAGCATCAACAAAGATGTAGAGATTGTCACTGAGTGGTATTAATGCAAGACTCTGATATTGCCACTAAAATTTAAATAGACATCAGAGTGTGGCCTGGAGAATGGCAATGAAAATCGTTACCATTCTGAAGGAGTTGTACTTCTTTTGTCTCCGACAGGTGACTAATGGTGGTATATAGTAATCAGAGTACAAAGGGGAGAGAGTGGAAGGCTCATCTCATCCATAACAGTCTCATCAGTCTGATAAGAGGCCTCATTAGAGACCGCAGCAAAGCTCCTTCAGACCACTCTCCACACCCCTGGGTCCCTCGCATTCACCACTGACTGCACAGTGTGGGAGACAAAATGACGTATCGGGCACTGAGCCATAGAGAGCAATTACCGTTGGAACAAAACCTCAGCCCACCATGATCTTGTCCAAAGTGCACCGAGTTTTCACATAAATCACGGAGAATATAAGGATATGGGATTTGGGGTCAGATAGTCTCTGAGGGGAATAGAAACCAAATGGGGAAATTGATACATGGGATGTTGAGCGTAAAAGGATTTTGTAATATTGCTGCTGGTGAAGCTGAACAGGATTCCACATGAAATATGTCTGCCCACACACACAGCGCACACACACACTGCTACTACAATTAATGATTTACCTTTTTTGGAGCCTCTCTGCGTCTGCGTCTCCCCTTGTTGAACATCTGCAACAAATGTCAAAACATGAAAGTCAAACATCCCATGAATTCCCCCGATGTGTGAAGGCTGACAGCAAATATCTCATTAAGGTACAATGTAGTATGTCTTTATTTAGAGCGATACGAGGAATGTGAATGTGAGGAGTTTCTGAATGTTTCTCCCGCATGCTATCACATTCCCCTCAAGGCTTCCGAGCTTATATAATCAACTGCGATGGGATATTTGCCATTACAACCAACACCACATCATGAGGAGAGGACAACATGTTTAAGGCTATGTCAGTCTATGACTTGAGTGCAGCAGGATGAGCAGCCAAGACATTGTTTTCTTGAGAGGGACTTGTCATTATGATTGATCTGCTTTGTGCTCTGAAGAAATACATCACCCTTAAAATGACCATTGCTATATCAATCACTCAGCCCGTGTTACCTTGACTCTGTGAAGAAAAATGTGTTTTATTGTGGCATGCCTTAATGGTGAACAAAGACTCCACAAACACCCAACATTCTTGATGAATGGAAGCAAAGGGGACCTTGCTCAACAGCAGCAAAGCTATATCAAAACATCCACTTAGAAACTCTCACACAACTCATGCAGTATAATCCAACTCTCATTCATCCAGTCGTATGCTCAGTACTTCTCAAACACAAGCATTTTACTACCTTACTTTATAAACACTTCAGCATGAAGAGTGTCACACACAGAAGAGTAACGTGCCAGGGCAACTCGGTGGAGTTTAACGCATGCACTTGCCCATGGTGTGTGAGGGTAATTCTCCTCTCTGACAGACTCGGTGTGAGGAATCAAGTCTCTTTAATACATGCTGCATGGAGAGAACACCCAAGTCTTCTCTGCCAACCCTCAGAATGTACAGACTTATATATCATACTGAAGCTCCGATCCCAAATTACACCAGACAGCTGCACTCGTAAAAGAGATTGCCCCCCATAAAACAGATTCACCAAAACAGGAAACCCAATAGGTAGAGGGACATTCCTCCAAGATATTGGAAATTAGCCCAGTGCAGATTCCTGAATAATTCCCACAGGTGTTGAGCATATTGGGAAGTATTTTAAACAGTATGGTTTTAATGAAAATGTTTGGGAAGTACTGAGCATTCGACTGGATAAATGAGAGTTGGATTATACTGCATGGTATGCATGAGAGTTTGTAAATGGATGTTTTGATATAGTTTTGCTGTTGTTAGACACGCCCCCCCTTCACTTCAGTTCATCAAGAAAGTTCACCACTTTTGGATTCTTCGCTCACTGAGAGAAAAGCAGTTTTCTTCACTAATTCAACAGGGGTTAGTAATTGATATACAAATGGTCATTTTGTGGCTAGAGTGTTCCTTCAACACAAAATGAAAATGTGCAGATGATAAAGTCTGACTTGAAAGTCTAGCTTGACTTAGCAGTAATGAGCCTGTAATCAGCACACAGGCATATTTTTCATATCAGCAATACAATATGGTATTATCAGTCTCTGTCAGTGTGCACCACCATAAACCAAAAGAGCTGTGATTTATATATCTAATATATAATCTCAACAACCCTATACTTTACACCCCCTATTTAGCATTTATAAACACTGTATTAACTGTAGCTGTAAGCAGATACGGACATTTTTAAAATTGTAAAAATGCACAGTATGTGTCAACAATTTTAATTTCTCCTTTGAAGATATATTTCTTTTTTTTTTTTTTTTTACTACAACCGTGTTTTACTCAAGCGGCAACCTTCAAGCGGGCTTCATTATTCAGCCCCAAAGGTTGCCACTTGAGTAAAGTATGGAAATGCCAAAAACTTCTAATGGCAACTTGAGGCTGGCTCCGAAAAGCAATCCAATCCACATTGACACCCATGTTAAAATGCGCAATGATACAGCAGAAATAAACATGTTTACAGCCTGGTATTGGTCTCTATAGCTAATTTCCAGGTTCATGACTTCATACTGGGGGTGAATTTTTATATAGCTTACCCGTTTTCATTTTATTAAGGCTTGAAGTTATGCATGATTGAGGGTGTGGCAGCTTTGAGTGACAGACTGACTGTGTGGCGTCGCTACAGTATGAGTCAGATCCACCCCTCGCTCCTTGTCGAAATATGGTCACCTCTGGTTCCAGAAATCCAAGATGGAGATGTTCGAAATGCCAAACTTAAGGCTTCAAAAATCCACCAGTCCACAAACCAGTGGGTGACAACATGGTGGTTGCATCCATTATTTTTATACAGTTAATGGTTTTACGATATTATCATTCATTATCTGTTTATCCACCAGTCCCAACTTACGGATGCCCACAGGATGAGGAGTTTTAGTTGTCAACAAATACATTAATAACCTATATCTGCTCACAACTACACTATAGATGTGGTGTGTTCTAAAGCCTTTAATAAATGTTCATGTACTGTTTATAAAGGCTAAAAGATGAGCATTGGAACCAAAGAGTCAAGCTATTATGAAGCAATTTTGCCGTCGGACTTAATTCCCTATAATTCACAGCCCAGGAGTGCAGTATCTGACCCAGTGTAAGCCATCACAGAGAAATGTGCCACTGGGGGGAGTGAAAGAGGACTAATGAGCTCACAGTGACCCCTATTCACCTCCTCACCACAGCTTTCTCTGTCCCATCCGCATATCTTATCAAAATCAGAGCAAAGGTTATGTCTAACAAGAAACCCCTGGTTCATCTTCATTCACAGCAGGGTAGCTTCGCCCAGGCTGGGGCCTATATGAGGACTGTACTAACGACACATGTGCCTTTGCCCTTGAAGTAACCATTCTATAAAGTACAAAATAATTCAGGCTGCGTGTGGTGTTTCATAGTAAATATGAGAGGTTAACTGACCTATGTCGTTGAGGTTGCAGTAGGCTCTCCATTCTGAGCCATTTCGGCTTTTCAGAGTGCTCGACTGTGAAAGGAAGAGCACGGTTTAGTGTTGCTTTGTAGTATGTTGTTATTGAATGTTAAACTGTATGTGAATATACATGGTGAGTGGCCATACTTTGAGGGTCAGAGTGCCATCCAGGTTGTTGGAGATGGTTGAGACAACATTACACTGGGCCACAGTGTGGTAACTGGGGTTGGAGAAGCATTGGCCACTGCTGCTGCCGCCCTGGCTCTGACTGACCTCAGCAGCGCTGGTCCTCATCGCTACAGTACTGCCACACTCTGAGAGTTCAAACATCAGGTTATGAGTATTTGTTACTATTTTGTATGCCAATATGCAATAAGATTTTAACACATATGCCTGTTTTTGCCCACAATTAATCATATTTAATCAGAATAAGTGTATAATTGATGGATATAACACTGTAATCTGCTGATTAGTTTATTGATTAATCGTTAAGTCTTTAAAATGTTGAAAAATAGTGTAAAAAAGACTCTCATAATCTCCCCAAACCCCAAAGTGATGTCTTCAAAATGCTTGTTTTAACCAAACAACACCCCAAATCCAAAGATGATAACAATATATTCCTCAGGATTGTCCTGAAACAACAAGGTACAAAATCATACAAGAGTAATCCCTCTCAATCATCACTTATGACTGGCTAGAAGTGTGTGGCGGTGTATTTATCTGCAGGGACTCTGCCCTCTGCCTGTATTTTCAGCTTATTTTGCTAAGTTGGGACGTTCCTGGGCACAGAGCACAGGTGAGGTCAGGACTTTAAACAAAGGTAGCGACCAAGTGCCAAACTATAAACAGCACACATCCAAGAGGAAGCAATGAAAATTGTAGACACAGCACCAAAAAAACACAAACACAGCGAGGCGAAACGCCAAGTGGTTGGCTTTTCCTTTCACTTTCACTGGTGATACTGTTAACAAACCGTAGCCGATGATTCCTGCATAGTATACCTTTAAGTTTACGATCAGATAAGACAAAGAAAAGCAGCAAATCCTTTCATTTAAGAAGCAAAAACTAGGAAATGTTTGATAATTCTGCTTGAGAAATGCCTACTTGACTTAATAATTAATCGACTAATCGTTGTAGCTCTACATATGTCCATTGCAGTGTGTTGCACTCGACCATAGTCTGAGTAGTTTGTAAAACAACTTACCAGACAGGGAGTAGTCTGTGTTGGTGATATGCATTGCCTGTGTGTAGGACACACTTGGCTGGATCTCATGGCCTTTATCTCTCTGCCTCTGTCTGTACCACACAAACAGACTGAGCATGGCCATGATGATGAGGAGCAGAAAGATGATGCCCATGACAGCCCCTGCAGACTGGCGCTCCGAGCCTCGCGCTGGGCTAATCTTAGTGTACGGGTTCAGCTCCTCCATCATCAGAGCTGCTACAGAAAAAACACAGGATGTGGGTTGTTTAAACGCTGTGTACACATCTGTGTTTGAGCTGTAATATAGTGGAGTGCGTCGATCCTCCCGATCACCTCTCACCTTGATCACAACGGATGCCTTTATATCCGGGGCTGCAGTAGCACGTTCCAGTCACATAGTCACAGGTAGCGTTGTTCAGGCACTCACACAGCTGCTGGCAGCCATATCCAAATGTACCAGCAGGACACTCTGCATGGGAGAGAGGTGCATTACTACATCCATCAAAATTAAAGCACTTAGAGAGTGGGAGCCAAAGTGTTTATAGAACACACACACACACACACACACACACACACAATCTCACTCATCCACAGGGTAATTTTGCTCAGTGCTAAAATGTTTTGGGGCCTACTCAACTCTGCTCACAGCTCGTCCCGATGAAGCCCGTTCGACAGGCGCACTGGCCAGTGATGTGGTCACAGTCGGCGCCGTTTTGGCAGCGACAGACTTCAGCGCAATCCCTGCCGTAGAACCCTGAAGGACAGCCTGGGACAGAGATGTATAAAATGTTGAGGTGGGAGGGGTGTAGAAAACAAAGAGAGGTAGACAATGTAAAGAGTCAAGGTCATATTGCAGGGGAACACGGAAATCAATACCATTCAATGTCTCTGCAGCATACTCAATAGGGGACAGTGTGAATGAATGGAAATGAAACGTTTCCTGCTTCAGCAGAAAATCTGGTTATGCCGTTATCATGACACAAGGGTGGAAATAAAGAACAAGACAACTGGAAATAGTAAGAATCTATGTGAGGGAAAAAAACAGTTCAAACAAAAGCCATTTCCGTGCAGAAGAGCAGGAGCATGACACCACAAAAAAAGACTGCATAAAACCCTTGGGGTGATAGATAATGGGATTCAAATTAGTGGACTGATGTTGATGATGTGCACTATCGCTGGGTGAATGACTGGAATGTATAATTAGCAAATTAATGAAGTGACCATTAGTGTTATTTTGATGCTACCCCTCCATAAAAAACTGTAAATGAAAAGCTAATATCATCCAGTTGCTCAGTTGTCTCTGAAAAAAAAAAAGTCTCACACTTGTCATCTGCTGCAGTTTTGTGTGACTGCCAGTAGATGACACTGTGTGTCTACTAACTGGATGGGAGAGACTCACGCTGCGTGCAGTAGAGTCCGGTCCAGCCGGGGCTGCACCTGCACTCCCCATCGTAGGCACTGCACTGGGCTCCGTTGTGACAGTTACACGAGTTGAGACAATCAGGGCCCCAGTGCCCAGAGGGACAGGCTGCAGACGCCAGAGACACAGTTAAGCTCATGGTCACACACCCTCCCACACATACTCTGTGTCCTACGCATGCATACATGAAGCACATATGTTTGAGGACATGACTAACTGCTCTCCACAGACAAAAATATTTCAGTATCTCAACACAGATCCTGTCATAACATCCCTCAACAAGCCCATTTGTAATATATGAGCATGTCAGGTTGAATAACCCTAAGTAAAGCACTGGTAATGTAACATCCATCTGATCATAAGTTTTTTTTATTTCAAGTAGTCAATGCAATAAAAAACCACACATCAATTTCCCATGGCATGGCAGCTCAAAGCTCTGCTAATGATCTTTGGCCTACAGTGCTGTAAATCAAAGAGCATAATGTATTACAACAATCATTTAAGCAAGCTATCAGTTTTACATCAGCTGGGGCTGACGGTACTTCTTGGAATGTGTAGGGTCATGAAAATGATTAATGTGTATGGAGGTAAATGTGGGGGAGAAATTAGGAGTGGAGACGGACAATGAGAGGGGAGAATCAAAGAAAATAAGCCAATAAAACAGGATGAAGGAGAGAAGCCATACCCTGAGAGCAATCATCTCCTATCCAACCAGGGAAGCACTGGCAGGAGCCATCGATGGGGTTGCAGGTGCCGTTGTTGGTACAGAGACAGATCTCGGCGCAGGCCCTACCATACCTGCCACTTGGACACACTGCAACACACACAACAAAAAAAACCAACATCACTCTTAAAACAATTATGATCTGCATATTGTCACTTGCGTGCAAAGACTAGTAAAATCCATTAACATTATGACATCAAACTTGGACACATTACTGCAAGCACATTTATGCAAACAAACTAATTCTGTGAAAGGTTGTGTAAACATATTCCTCTAATGGATGATATTGTTCCATTGGAGTGGACATGAAGTGAAGTGATCTGTTTTAACAAAAGGAGGAGTCAATCACTGCCTCCAGTGGCACAACTGCCCCATTTCCACTCACTAGAGTGGAAAGAGTGATGTGCCACAGAATTAAAATAGACCATGTACACAGACCACTGTATACATTTTTTATGAAATTAATATTTCAATGCTCTCCGGCACTCTTCAATAAAAGATCTCATTTCCAATGAAACCTCCATTGTGTTTTCTTGTTGGCCCATGAGACAAATTGAACCAAGGTGTATCTAACCATCAGGATCAGGGAGCTGCAGCGGCAGCAGATACATCAAAGGTCTCATATAAAGAGAATAGCCCAGCGTTAGAAATATCAGATAAGGTGGCTGGCTGTGAAAGAAATGGGTCTGACTCATTTTCATGTGGGGTGATTTTAATGATTACATTTCAACTGGCTTTCCCCTCTTCTTGAGAGCTCTTTCAAGCTCCTTCAAGCAGGTTGTCATTAGGCCATGAGGTTGGCTCCCCCATACTGCTGCTTCTGGGGATTCAAGCCTCAACACACCGGGAGAGCTTCATTAGGCTGGGACTTTGTGTGCTGGACAGAGGACAAGTGAGGACGCCAACGGGGCTCAACAAGAGGAGAATGTGCATGTTGTTGGCCACCTTCGTCCCTCGCGGCCTAACGCCTGCTCACCAGTAATTACAGTCTGGACAAATTAGGGCTCTCATTTTTTTTTTTTTTTCAGTCTCCCTCTTCCTTCAGCTAACCTATTAAACTTTTATTTGTAAGACATTGCTCAAAGCCATGACAGAGAATTCACAAGTTCTCCGTTGCCTTTCTGTGATTTATAAAATAAAAAGGTGAATCATTAGGAGTAAATTCCACAGTACATTTAGTCAGTGAGGAAACACTAATAAGACAAATACCAGTGGTCACATAAACCATCACACATGAGTTAAAATTAGCTCATGAATAGACGGAGAGCGAGGGGACCAAAAAAATACATGATACTCAATGTGTCAACACACATATAGTTGACATTTTACATGCAATCTCTTCATAAGTTTCCTTTTATCTTTTGAGGCTTTAGTATGTCTGGCAAGTCTGCTGGCTACATCACTAAACACGTCTTTTTACAATTAACACATTTGTGATATTGTCAACACATTATATGGTAATTACAAATATTCTAACACTGCATTGCCAACATGTCCTATATTTGAAATGTACATTAGATGTGCTAAAAAAAATGACTCACAAGTTCTACAAGTGCAACATCCTAATCAAACACATGTGAGGATAAAATAAGGAACTGTATGGAAGCCAGGATGTTTTCTGTCAACAAGGCGGCAACACACAGAGAAAAAGTTTGCCTTGTTTGCCTTGAAATTAAATTTAACAAGACGTTCGTTCTGCTCATGTGTTGTTTCTTTGACTCTGTGTGTACGTGTAAAGCAATTTGCATGCAGCTCTCAGTGCAGAATTATGCAGAGGGACAGCAACATTTTCTTGACGTGTTCTTTGTCTAAAAAAAAAAAATGGGTCTCAGCGATATTCAGGATCCTGTTGAAGGTTGTTTTTTTTTCTTTTTGGTCTGGGGTGCACTGATAAAAGCCATTATTCAGAGTTTCAAGGCTAAGATGCCAGTGGGAGAGGCAGCAGGTCATCCGTTTGATCTTATTAGAGCCACTGAGCACAGCAAGGACTGTAGGAAAACGTACAGGTGTCCTCACAAAATGCTGTGGCACAAGGACTTTATCTGACATATAAATGAACCCTGGAATATAAAGGTATTATTAAAGGCATCAGCAGATAATAACTTTCAACACTGTATCATTTCTACTCTGATGTATTATGCATTATTTCTATAATCAATGTTATTTCCAAGCCATTTTGTATTTCCTGTCAAGACTAAATGCCAGGGCATTTTCAGACATAAACTGTACTTACCGTTTTCCAGTAGGGATGACTAAAAACTTTACAGTGAATGAATTCGACAGTAAGTGAAACAGCAGGAAAAGGTCGAAGGGACACAGAGGGCTACTTGCCTTGGTTGCATAGAGAGCCAGAAAAGCCAGACAGGCACTCACAGTGGCCTGTGACATGATGGCACGGCCCGGTGCTGTGCACACACTGCGGACACGACTGGCTGCAGCGATGCCCGTAGAACCCTGGAGAGCAGACTGCAGTCGGCAGAGCGTGGCGGGAGAGGAGAGGGAATCAGTCGACAACATTGGATGGAACAAGGGGTATATAATAATGAAACAGGGCATGACAAGAGTGATCAAGGGAGTACAGAAAAATCAAGGCCGGATGAATTAAAGCAGAGGAGACGAGGAGAGACAGCAGAGGGAGGGAGAAAGCAGAAAAGTCCGTCTTTATTGTAATCACTCCCATTTCATCAGCTGCCAGAGATGGAGCAGTAAAATAGTTAAGAGAATCGTGAAAGTCTCTTTTATGTCAAGTCCTGATGATCTATAAATGTCAGGAAACACACAACTGTGCGTTAATAATGCGGATTTTATTAAGAGAATGTGGACCATTAGGATATATTCAAAAGGCGATACAAAGGTAATTATACTATCATTTTATACAAAGAGCATTAAAAGTGCGACCATGATAAGAGACTGCGATTTATATTAAAATAAATATTTTCTAAGTAGGACAGAATACACACTAGCAGATGTGTATCTCGCAAGCCAAATGGCTTAGTGCTCTTTACTGGAAGAAAACAAATAGATTAAGTATTAAATAATGGATTAACTATTAATTATTGTATTAAAGAAGATAACTTACATTTTGAAAAATAGACAAAATGTGTTTGAGAAAATCTGGAAACCTTTTATTATATTGCTTCAAAGCGAGATGCCCTAACATCGGCCGACAGTTTTGCAGTTTCTTAAAGAATGGCACATAAATATTATAATATAATATTATATTTTTTTCTATATTTATTTTGGTACTGCTGTGTTGTCACTGTTTCTTTATGTCACACATTTGTCTTCTGCTAGTTATATGTAATTGTTACCATAATGTTTTGTTTTTGTGTTAGTAGGAAGGATCATTTGTACTGATGAAGTACAAATAATGATGTTTTTTATGGTTCCAGCTGTACTGAAATGAATATACAGTATACAGTGTGTTATGCTCCTATTTTCCTAACTGGTGATTTGGTTATATTCCTACTCAAATCATCATTGTCAGGAGACAATCATGTATTTCTAAAATAAGAAACCGACTAGGAATAGACAAAAACAGCCTTGGTTGTTATTTGACAACCATGCAATGTTAAATTTACCCCCGTGGGTTTTGATTTCATTTAAAGCAGCAGGTGTGATACACCTTTATAAGCCCCCGGAGAAGCATGTAATCCTCCAATTAAAGTTTCAACAGGAAAAACAGCAAAACTGCAGCTATGAGGGTTTCACCTGATGAGAACATTATCTGTGTAAACATTGAATTTGGAGAAGTAATAACATCCTCCCTCTCGCACACAGTGCTTGTTTAAGTCTCTGTCTTACATTCCACTCAAATTGATGTTTACAGGTTTGTGACTGTGAATTTCGCTCCCAATCAGTGAGCTCATCACTTGAGAGCGGCCCCAGACAGACCCCATTCAGAAACCAGAGCTAGCACTCCCAGCGAGCACGCCCTTTGATGAGCCTTGGGCGAGAACTGTGAGTCTCCCGCTGTGAGTTGGCTGTTGAGGACAGGGCAGGAGGGTGAGGAGTGTGTGTGTGTGTGTGTGTGTGTGTGTGTGTGTGTGTGTGTGTTGCTGTAGGGGTAAAGACACTGTGATTAAGTGATAGCAGTGATGAAGGGTTTACACTCAAGCAGTTATGACGACAACTAAGTGCTTCTCCTCAGCAGGCTCACCCTTCAACAGTTCTGCAAAGATCAAAGCAAGGTCAATACTGTGATGGAGTTTGCTACTGTGGCGCTCTGAGGCACGTGCTGTTATTACTTAAAGGTTTGGATAAAGAGAAGGAGGCTCACTTCTTTTGCAGGATGTCCCTCTGTATCCAGGTGCACACACACATGTACCGTCCTCTGGAGAGCAGGATCCTCCGTTCTGACAGGAACAGCTGACTGAACAGTTGGGTCCCCAGAAGCCTTGTGGGCACACATTATCACAGTGGATTCCTGCAGCAACATACACGAATATTCATCGAATGCACACTAAGAAGGCAAAGACTGGTATGCTGAAATATTCTAAACAGCCTGCCATCTGTAAACACGCATCATCAAAGGACGGCATTCACAATGCCTGATCACAGTAGATCTGCAAAGGGTTATTCACCCAGCATGGATCCTCGATTGATTTCAGTCCTGAATAAAGAAGCTGCCGTTTGGAGTGCGTTTTTATTTTTTAGTTCAGCCCATCCTTTAAGACTCTGTTTCTCCATTCCAAATGTATTTTATTTTTGATCTGACTGGGGCTCCCTGCCAGTGCACTGTGTTGATTAACAGGGTTGGGTCTCCAGAGGGGCCCAGCTTGTCTCCCATTCTCTTTCAGCAGAGCCGGGGTAGTGAACAGCGCCGAAGGGAAGAACTCAGGCTACACGAGCGCAGTCTGGAAGTGTCACTGTGTGTTTGGCGCCGCTCCAGCCGCAAAACGCAAAACACTGCATCTATACAGTTCTTTCACTGTGCACATGAATGCATTAACACATCCGTCCAGCCATACCCATGCCTTCAAAAACACAAAGGGGCAAAATCACATGTACTGTACACACGATGGCTCAAAATAAAATATATCGCTGCAAACACTCGTGCACACTTAGAGTCACATACACACACACCCGCACAAACTCTGCAACCTTTCATGCACCAGCCCTTAGTTCGAAGCCTCATTTGAAATTTTCTTTGAGCGAGAATATCTGAGAATGGTGTGGCCATTAAAGCAGCATTAGTGCAGTACCTTTGAATTAAACCTGGGCTAAACTCTGGGGACTAATGTTATACAGTAACCAGGGCGCCTTAGGGCTGCAATAGAGGAGTAAAGGAGAGGAAATGTTAGTGCTGATGAGGAGGGGGCATGGTAGCAGTGATTTAGTCGGAGGCCCAGCCATGGACATCAAAAGGAGGGCAAGGCTTGTGCAAGTGTGTTTGAGGTTCTGCTAGGCCAGGCAGAATATAAAAAAAAAAAAAAAAGAAAAAAGAAAAAAAACTGTGACTGCCTTTACTGTCAGAAAATGAATGCGGACAGAGCATCACACTTTTCAGTCTAATGGTGACAAACAGAGGGGCTTTGGATGCCTAGTGAGGGAGAAGAAGAAAGAGTGAGAGAAGCCAGAACTGAAGCGTCTTCAAAGGAGGCTTTTCGCTGAGAAGTGCCAGAGGTCCCACTATCCAATTTGTACAGAGTGAGCAGAGAAAAGCAAACCTCTCTCTACCGCTTTAAGTCTCTCTCTCAGTGCATGTAAACACACACTCACATTACCTGCTCTGTGACATGGAATCTCTTCAGAAATAAAAGGTGAAGTCCTATTTAACATGGACCAGCATGGAGCGCCTGCATCAAGTGTCCAGTCACAGCGCTCCCTTTACATCTTTGTAGGCTGATGTCAGGCTTACGACAGTTCAGAAACAACTGTGTGGGTCACAGACGACTTAGCCACTTACACGCACATACTCCTAGAGTCAAGCTTCTTGACAGTTTATGCAAAACCCACAATAAAACAAACAGCAGGCTGACAGCGAAGTAGGGTGCCGTACCAACCTTTGGAGCTAGCAGTGATATGACAGTGTTTGCGAGAAAAAAAATAGCTCCAGTATTTCTGTAAATAGCCATTTTATTTCATCCCTGACTCAGTCCTGTGACGAAGCCCACATATTCCTCTCTCTAGGTGCTCCTTCCTTTAGAGAGCCCATTGTCAAGCCTCCGCGATTCAAGTACGTATGTATGTGTGTTTGTCCGGCCCGATGGGCTGCACGCTGCCCCCAGCCCTGCACCCCGGTGACTCAATTAAGGCTGACAGATGGTCCCGACCTGTGCAGGATTCAGAGCATGAGAGGCCCGTTTTGCCGGCTCCGTTCTTGCAGATAATAAAACCCACATTGTTTCCCAGAATAAATGCCCTAAGCTCAGGAGGCTGAATGGAGTGGGCTGCTGAGAGCTCACAGGCTTGACCTTTCCTGCTAAATCTATTCCCTCCCTGACTGCACCTCTCCACCCGGGCTCAGAGACCAGGTCCTCAGCTAGCCCCCTGTATTTGACATTCAGATGCGATGCTTCATTTTTGAGCATAATGATCCTCACCCTTGCTGTGACATTCACACTCTCCTACCTTCACCTCTTTCCCTGTAAGCAAATGTTTGAAATGACAAGAAACAAAGAGCAGACACATGTTTACATAAACCTAAGAATTTGGGTATAGAGGGGATCGGAGTTCAAACGGATGATGACTGAGAAAGAGCGAATCCCCCAGATGAGAAAAGATGGCATTTGGTTCAGTCAGATTTCACAACAACCTGGAACTTTAAATAATTAACAGAGCCAAAAATAAAAATATCAGAGGCCGTGTTTAAAACTCATGGGAGCATTCTGGGCCAATGATTTGATTCTGTCTCCAAATATTTATCTGGTGAGTCACTTCAGACGTTGTGTATAACCAATAATGGATGCAATATAAGCATGATTGCATACCAGCATCAAGTGTGTTAGCCAAGAGAATTAATTTAGAGCTCAATTCTCAGCATTTCTCATTCACATACCCCGCCGGCTCAGCGGCAAAACAAATTGAACATTTAATTAAGAAAACACTGCTCAGACATTCTGTAAACATACTGTAAAACACAAACCATGAGTGCCCCAGCATATTTTCCTGTTTCGGTAAATAAGTGCGCATGACTAACATCTCATGTCTTTGATCTGATGACGACAAAAAATGAATACAGAGTTTTTTCTGTCCCTGATGTAAGCCAGCTCTGATTATCATTTTTTTTTTAGAAAGCAACACTCACCTGTCCAGCCGGGGTAGCAGCGGCAGTAGCCACTCACTGGATCACAGCCATCAGCATGGCTACAGTCACAGCGCTCACGACACTCCAACCCATAGGTGCCATCCTGACAAGGATAAAAATTCCAGTTATAACTCCACACATGGGCACATTGTGACACTCCAAGTTTGTGCTTCAGTTAAAAGACAGACTTACAGGGCAGGATTCGTCACAGTGCTCTCCCCTCCACCCAGGTGAGCATGTACAGGTGCCATCTATAGGGTCACATGCAGCTCCATTGCCACATAAGCATGTTTGATTACAGCCCAGACCCCATGAACCACTGGAACAGAGGATGGAGCAGTCCACACCCTGCCAGCCTGGGGTTAGAGAGAGCAGAGGAACATTGAACTGGTCACATTTATGTAAACCAAGTATGTGGATACAGCTTGTGTTACAGTTATAATTTTACACAAATCATTGTATAGAACAGAGGCTCCCAACCAGGGCTTTGAACCCTAAAGATAAATCTGAGGGATCGATTTAAAGCTGCAGTCAGCGATTCTAGTCCAATATACTTTTTGTCAAATTCAGCGAATATCTCCTCACGGTGTGAGCCAGCTTTCTGCTCTGTGTGTGTGCTGAAAAAAAAAAAACTGGTGTTCACGCACTGCCCTTGCTCTGTAAATAGGGAACAAACAAAGTGGACTGGACCGAGCCACACAATACTGTTCCAGCCAATCAGCAAAAGGGAGTGTTCATGCTCATCCACAGGACAGGGGAAAGGCCATGGATGTATAAAGCCGAATTCATACTTTCCACGCCTGTGTGCCTGCAAGGGTCTGCGTAACATAAATGTCATCATCTGCCCACGCAGCCCCATACGTGACATAAATGTCATCATCTGCCCACGCAGCCCCATACGTGGGTGTCCATGTGCAACGCAAATTCTGTGACAGTGTGGCATGCTCCAGATCACTGATGCACATCTATACTTCTCATCTCCATCAACAATGGACTGTATTCTGCGTCCCTGGTCCTTTTCTTATTAAATGGTTACACATAATTTTTTTTTTCATTGTTCAGCCACAAAAAACAAACACAGGAGCTGCTCTTGCCGTTGTGAGGTCACCGTTTTCTTGCCTAATGCACATGCTACTCCCTCGTGATTTTCATGGTGTTTGCCAAAGAACGCTCTTATGCATTACTGCCACTAACTGGAAAGTATGAATCGGGAAATATGCATGTGTGGAACACCAGACTGACAGGGACCCTCGAGTATTAATGGAACTGCATGTGTGTGCGCACAGCTGGTACAAGTACGCAGCTGTCCACAGCAAGTATATACGAGTAACAAAAAGGCAGTGGGAGCAAGAGAGAGGGGAGAGGGATGATAAAACAGAGCCTCTGAAGGAGCACTGACGCGAGGGTTATATTTGTTTGGTTGTTCAGTTGAAATATTAACGATCCTTATCCAGAATCGCTGACTCCACCTTTAAGGGATATCATTCAAGGGATATGAAAGAAAAAATTTATTCTGTAGAGCAGAACTGTATTTGTTGCTATGGATGGCTCTAGGGATGGCAATGTCTGTCTCTTGGTCAGTTGGTCAGGAAGTGGTAATGGTATAGCCCCTTTCTAGTCTTCTGACCACTTAAAGCGCTTTTTGCACTACGAGTCACATTCACCCATTCACACACACATTCACACGCTGGTGACCTTGCTACTCAGTTTAACACATTCACACACAGATGGAACAGCCATCATGTGCAATTTAGGGTTCAGTATCTTGCTAAAGGATACTTCGACATGCGGACTGGAGGAACCACTGGTCTTCCAATTAATGGACAACCCGCTCTACCTCCTGAGCCACAGCCACCACAGCCAGAATCAGTCCACCACTTTGGTCAAGACTAAATTATCTCAACAACTACTGTGCCCCCCAGTTTTCCTGTGTAATGACTTAATGTGTCCCAAATGAACTGGCAGCAAATTTCATTCATTCATTTTAGGGCTGCATGATATGAGGAAAACATGCGATATGCAATAATGTTGTTGAATATCGCGACAACTAAAATACTTGCAATAAATAAACAGATATTTAAGTGTAGTCATTTCTTGACCGTGCTTGTGCCACGACATCTTTTCTGTATCCAAAATATTACCAGACAGCTGATGAGTTATTTTTCATTTAGGCAGTTCTTCAAGTTCCTCTCTGGCATTTCATCTGCACTCATTTTATCACACTTTTCTCCTCCAACCATGCAGAGTAGTACAGCAGCACTAGTCGACTAAATCTACAGACTCACGTACAGATTCTGACCAATCAAACAAAGCCTAACTGCATGGGCTCAGTCTGATTGGCCGGAGAGTTAACAGCATGGCACATATCAGCAAAAATAGCACCTACAGACTGAATGTAATTTAGTACATTGTTACTACAATCAATGTGCAATATTAAAAAAGCATATATTGTGCAGCCATAACTCATATCATCATTAAAAACAAAGCTGAACATAGCAAGTGGAGATTAAATTAAAGAAAGGGTTCATCTGGCAGTTGTGTGTAATACAGTGTGCATACAAAACAACCTACTTTATGTTTTAAGTCTTACATTCTTAAGCACATAATGTAAAAGGACTAAGAGCAGAAGTACATTTTGTATGTGTGCAGTATACACTATAGAGTGCAGCCAGCGTACTATATCTCAAAGCTCAGGAGTTGCTCTAAACATTTTACCATGAGTCAATTATACTGTACCTTCCCTGCAGATGCAAGAGCCGTCGACTGGAGAGCAGGAAGCGTGATTATGGCAGGAGCAGGTGGACATGCAGCTTGGTCCATATAGACCAGGAGGACACACTGTAGCACAGTCCTCACCCTGAGGAAGAAGCAATGCAATAAGTCATGAGGCAAAGAATCAGCCTGGCAATAAATGCTGACTCTGGCAGACCAAAAATAGGAATAATATAGTCTGAATAGATGCAGACAGAAAGACAGGGAGGGTTCACTGCACTCTCTTCACAGCTTACTGAACTGTTTATTTAGACCAGTCATACTGTGTCTGTTGTACAGAGTGCGGAGCAAAGCAGCTGTGAAACTGAATGGATTTATGATCTTAACTGAAGTTCAAGAGGAAGGACCCCCCAAAGCTATCCCCTCCTAGCTTCCAATTATGCACTCTATATATTCTGACAGCACCTACTCCCAGCCACGCTTGGCTTTCTGCAGCCACGCTCCACCCCATCTCTCTCTCTCCATCTCTCTCTCTCCCTTTAGGTTGCTCTTATGTGGGGTCTCCACTTTTATCAGTGGAAATATTGGCAGGACTCCAAAGCCAGAGAATCCAAACTCCTCCCATCTTAAACCAAGCTACAACCAAATCTGCCCTCCTGTCCAACTAGCTTTAGTTCATGATAGGCTTGGGCGGAATCTAATTTTTCATACTTTCATACTTTCCTGACATTTCACGGTGTATGATGGTACTTGTGTTAAAAAAATAAAAAACTTGAAAGCTGAGATACTGAAAATAGAAGTCATTGTAGCACGTATGCCATTGTCTAGCCTACAATGCTGTGCTTCTAATATGCAATTAGCCTTCTCAGACAAGTCTTGCTGAGTTTAAATACTAATGGCACATAGAATAAAGAACAGATAGGGAATAAGTGCCTTTCTCGCTGAAGGACCCAAAGGACACTTGTTGCCGCGGCGGACAATCAACACATCAATACATCAGTGGGCTGAATAGATGATGTCTTACATAAAATCATGCAGATAATACCCTGCTTTTGTAGTTGAAGTATTCATCTCAATATGACATTGTATGTGGCAATACTCCTAAATAGGGGCAGAGCCATATTTCTTTTTTTCACTAGGCCTGTAACGTTGTCCCCACCTCTCGCAGTCGCGATCTTTCTAAGCTCAGTTGCCTTTTCCACGAGTAGAGGCTGACCTCTGGTGGCGTGTGCTGTGCATAGCCTCAATACGGCATCTCCATATTAGTTTAAGAGTACAGTCATACATGACCGAATGAAGGCAACCGACCATCACCTGTCGAGGTTATAATGTGGGCAGCGCTGGGTGTGGCGTGAATGGAAAGTTAGCTTTCTAGCTAATGTTAGCTAGCTTGCTAAATACCGCAAAATGATGTAATAGGTGCATTGCCCATTTACTTATTATTTTATGCCGTTCATATTTCCTGTCTCTCACTGCCAGCCAGGCAGCATTACTTATGTGGGACAATTTGTATTTTTTATGGCCAATATCATAGAATATCAGCTGGTTAAACATGGCAGCAATCAGTGTCTCCTTCACACAAACTCCTTTGCTATTGGTTGAGGATGTCTTCGCCAGTCAAGGTTCACCAAAGTTAAACTCCATGTGATGCAAAGATGCAAATTTGATTTGCCACCAGAGGCGAATGATTTATTCACCCCTTTGCTCGTACTGACGGAAGTGAACAAGGGGTGAATATATGTTAATTTCATTCATGTGTGGCCGTATCCTTTTAGAAAAAGGAGCATATGTATTTTTGACGGAACAGAAAATCATACCATCAGGATTTCTAAATTCTCTAGTATACCATAATACCTTGATACCGCCCAAGCCTAGCTTATTTAAACAACCATGTCTGTCCTAAATAAAGTCAAGTTGTGGTTCTTCCTTCATGAAATGCCTGTTGGAAGACATATAGATCTGTGAAACAGTACACTGTGGCAAAAGCCACATTTCCACCAAGCACTTTCGGTATGGTACCTTTGGAACCAAAGGTTACCCTTCAGACATGGTACCTAGGCCCTAGGTCTGCTTAGTGTTTCCACCTTTAGTAACAGTAGTTACTCAAGCCTTGAAACCAGCCACAACTTGGCCTTGAACGAGATTAACCGTCAACTGTTGCCCAATCAACAGATGGCAGTGTTCACCCAACAGAAGGGTGACGTTACGGTACCATCCACAACTTTTCACAGTGGAAATAGAAAAAAAAGCGTACTGAACTGAGCCGTACCGTACCGTACCGCTCAGTGGAAACAAGGCTAAAGATATTGCAGACACAAGTAAATCCAACAATCAAGAGTGATTAAATTCCAGGGTGAAGCGACACAGTGATCACGACCAGGGTTCAAATCTCCATTTTGTCCCTACATCCTGAAGGACACAACAGACAGTGTTTGAGGATTATGGCGTTGTCCCCTAATTAGTGACTTCTACTGGTTTGTTGGAGGCGCCTGCACAAAAGGGGTTAGGATCTGAGGAGAACACTGTAAACCACCCCGTGCCAGAGCAGCTGGTAACACCATGTGTATCTGAGGAAGCACATGGCTGTCTACACCTGCTTCAGGCCAGCAGTGGGAGTTCGCGGTACGAAGAACGACAATATGATGAAACCAAACTGAAAGGAAGCAAAAACCCAACAAATAAGCTCCACGGTGAATTTGGTGGATGGGGGAACGGCAGGATCCCAAAGACTGCAGCCAACTCTCAATCTACTTTTAATAAGCACACCAACGGGAGATCGGCAGCCATGCTGGCACAGCCTTTAAGTCCCTTACCACTGCATTAGAGTGAACTATCTGGTAAAGGACATGCAGTACTCCTTCCCTGTCCTCTGCAGCCCGCTGTCATTAGAATTTCTCTGCTTTGAAGGCCGAGCACAGCCCACCTCCACTAGTCTCGTCCCTCCCTAAGATGGAGATCACAGCCAGTCTATGGATTCCCACACCCTCCTTTGCACACCCTGCCTTGAGTGACAGGTGACACAATGATTTAGAGTTCCAATTAGTGGCCCAGAGGAGTCCTGAGTGGCTCTTGCTTCGCTCACCAGAGCACTGAGGGACTGCTGGCTGCTCACTGCTCTCATTATCATTTTGAACTCAGTTTAAACAGGAGGCAGGAGGAGATGTGCCAGTGGACGCCAGGGGCAGAACACACATCTTAAAACTCTCCTCCCCGTACACCACATAAAAGCGTCTGTCTGTGAATGAAATTTTTATCAATCGGTTGCAATAACCTTTGTTCTGCCGAAAACGACAGCTTCAAGACTGCTAACAATAGCAGTTCGGTTACAGTTGTTAAGTGAGGGGAGAAGTTCGACCAGCCAGTGGGGGCTGGAGGAGTGGGAGGGGTTCAGCCTGTCTTCAGAGCATAGGCAATTTACTGGTGACTGGACTCATGGATAAAACGTCATGCAGCCACAAATGACCACATGGATTTTGCTGCATCCTTGGCTGCGTCGGATTCCACTTGGTTTCACCCACATGGTGCCGAGACCAGTAGTTGGTCTGCTCTCAAGAGGGGAAAGGCAGCTCTCTCATTAGTTGACTGATTCATATTCCTTCTGAGCCGCGAAGGATAGAAGTCTGTATGTGGAGAATCATTATTAATACACGGGCTGTCAGTCCATCGCACGAGAGCAGCAGGACCTTACATAACTACACAGCCAACGGAGGCTGCTGAGAGGCGGCCAGGTCGTCCTTGGCCAAGGCACTAAATTCATACCTATTAGTATCTTAATGTAATTGGAGAGCACTTTTTCCAGAAAGCCTCTCGCTGACACAACATTGATCAGCCTGGTTCCCATTGAGACTAGATGCAAATGGCACCACTAATTACCAATCAGTCTCACTCCTTAACAGTCCATCTAACTACTGGA
Source organism: Epinephelus moara (assembly GCF_006386435.1). Taxonomy (NCBI): domain Eukaryota; kingdom Metazoa; phylum Chordata; class Actinopteri; order Perciformes; family Serranidae; genus Epinephelus; species Epinephelus moara. The sequence goes on from NC_065525.1 coordinate 26,848,893, forward strand.
TGAGTGACTGCAGTTTAAAATTCATGCAGCAAGACAGAAAATGAACCTCTGAACCTTTTGATGAGGCTAGAAAGCCCTGAGAGATAGGAAAATGATTTGTTTTCACCACCTACAAAGGCAGACTGGAATCCGTTCCTAATGCATTCATATTTCAGATTCAACCATATCAACAGAATCTGCGCAAACTGTAGTCACACTGGAAGTATTTAAGGAAGAAATGTTACTGTGAATACATGCTGCAGATTGTAAGGGACAATGCCTGAATAGGTAACATGTAATCACTTTGTCCCAGTCAAAAAGAGCATGTCCAATTACTAGAGCTAAATCAAGCGTGCAGGAGCTCAGTCTGCTCCAACACTTTGCTTGGTTTGCCCCCCATTGGGACTCCAGAACAAAGATGCAGCGGGGAGGCTTAGTCCTATCAGCTGTCCCCTGGGGAAGTGACTTCACCAGCAATCACAGCCTCCACGCCGTCATCAATCACATTTTTAAAAAGCCCCACTGCGTGATAATGATCATGTGGCATGCATGTGACAAAAAGTTACACGCTTTACAGGTAAGAGTTGCGATCACAGTTCGAACTTTCTAACAAAACGTCTGTGTTGTTTGCACAGCAGCAGCTTTTTCCTTTTTTTCTGGTCAGAAAACTACCACGTGTACTAACCCTCTCTCCCTCTCCTCCCCCTGAAACACACACACATACACACACACACACAAACACACCAATCCTCCATATGAGGTGTGTCTGTTCCCATCTGACTGCCTCCTTTTCTATCCAGCTCCTGCCCTCTAGGTCTGTTTAATGGATCTGGCAGCCCTTCCCAGCAGCCGCCAAAGAGAACAGGTGGAGCAAATTAAGACACAGTCTGCGGCCCCGCTCGGTAGCTCAATTCACCACAGTGGCCCGCTGTAAGACACAGGCAATTTCCACTGAAATGTAATGTTGGCAGAAATGTACCCTCTCGGTCTCTGTTGCTCTGTAACTTCAGATTGCAGGACAAGAAATACAATGGGAAAACTGATTGAAGTTAGCCAACTAATTTGACAGTTGTAAAAAGGGGACAATATGGCTGCACAAAAACTACTAAAACGGAAACGTATATAGGTCAAAGATTCAGTTTTCTCCCATTTGGTCTCGGTATAGAGATCCAAGGTTGCTGTCTACTTGTCTCTGTGATGCCACAACTTAAAGCGTCTTGACCGTATTTGTAAAATACACACGACTGATTATTAATGTCTGCAAAGAGCTGCACCGGAGAATGAATCATTTAGCAAGGAATTTCTGGTGCTGCAGTAGAGCACATCCATAATAAGGCAATAATAAAATGTCTCACCTTGCTACTGCCTGCCTGTGTACAGAAAGCTTCTAAAGTAACACCGGGACCACTTCCAGAACATTACGACCGCAATGACGCAAAACATTTTACTACGGTCACAAATAACATGAAATATAAATCACGGCAACAACCTTCACAAATAAAGGAGCTATATTAGAGATACAATACGGACACCCTTACACAGACCTCCTTTTATCATTATTATTTAATGAAACTACAGATTTTCACAAGTGTAACAAAAATTACAAGGAGCAAGGTTACAATGACAATTAACCTATGGCAGGTTTATGAAAAATGAATGTAACCAACAACATAATTACAAGTTGTCGCTCCGTAATTACTGCAGTGATTAAATTAAAATAGAGAGCAAAGTGGCAACATGTTAAATGAGTTTAAACACAGTGTCATATTAAAGGGGAACTATTGCTATTTTCAGAATTTATATATGTACTTCCTATAGTCTCAAAGAAGTCCAAAAATGGAAATGAACAAGAACAACTCTCTCAAATCCAAACGCTCAAGTGCTTAACGCAAAGTGTGAAGTCTGGAGCTGCTCCATAGACAATACATTTGGAAAGATGTTACAGATGATGCTGAGAGCACCCAGGGAAATGATCTGAGTATATGGGAACGTTTTCTGTTTCAGAACTGAGAACACAACGAAAGAATGAAGCTCGTGTGGGTATAAAAAAGAAAACAGACATTCTGTGTGTCCACAAAATCAGTCTCCAGACTGTCTATAGAGCAGCTCCAGGCTTTATACCGTATGACATCACAAATTTGACACTTTCTTCTCTGGTTTCTGGCTCAAATATTGATTAACTTCCTGGGCCATGGAAATAATACATTGGAATTTTTTGGGGGGGGTTTAATGTGTCTCCTTTTTTGTTTTTTCCAATTTTCCTTTTCTTCTTCTTTTCCTAACTCCTTCCATCAGTGAATATTGGCTCTTTGTTAGTTTGTGTCCAGATGAGGATTTAGATCTTCCAAGTGAATGTCAATCCAAATAAAATAAATAACAACAAACATACAATATTGAAAATAACACTAAAACATCCCCATGACAGCAGCCACTGACCTAAGTATAAATAAATAGCAGCGAGGGTATGTGATACTCACCATGAACCCAGGGGCACATATACAGGTGCCTGTGACAGGATGGCAGTCGGCTCCGTTGGTGCAGCTACAAGGCAGCATGCATCCCTCTCCGTAGAATCCAGGAGGGCAGGTCTCATTACAGTAAAGCCCTGTCCATCCCGCAGAGCAGGTGCATTCACCAGAAAGCGGGTGGCAGCTACAACATAATGAGAAAGAAAGATGGGACAACAGCAGGAAGAGTGAGGCAAAGTTTCAGCTCGGAGAGCATCAACACTTCATTCGTGAGCAGGGTCAAAGTGTGAAGTCTGCGCCAACAGCAATTCATCCATCCATGTGTCTACGTGCTTGTTTCAGATAGATGAGGTGTCCCTTTTCTCCTTCAGTCTGTAATGACTTCTACGGTCGGTGCCCAACTCCAGCCGGAATCAGAGCATTAACATTGCATTAACTATGAATGCTGCTGAGAAATTATGAATGAAGCAAAGGTCGCGATTAAAAGCTAACTGGATGACATGGCTAAGAGGTGTCCAGACTTCAGAATGAGTGCTGGCTTAGAGCTTAGATGAAGCAAAATTGGAGTTGGAGGAGTCTTAATTCATAAGGAGCTACGAGGGGGCTCCGCTTCAGGGCTCGGTCAAAGTGAAACTGTGTGCGGCCTCGCACTTATGTCTCACTTACCTCACAGTGTTGGTGGTATTACAGGGGCAGTACTTGTCACAGATGAGGCCGTAGAGGCCTGGGGGACAGAATCTCTCTTGGCAATTAGGGCCTTTAAACCCTGTTTCACACAGACAGGCTCCATTGATATGGTGACACTTGGCTCCATTCTGACACTCACACTTCTGGTTACACTGCGGACCAAAAGTGCCCACAGGACAGTCATCCTGACACCTGGAGGAAAATGACACTGTCTTTTAAATTGGGGCAGTAAAAAGTACATAAAAAATTGAGTAAGGAGTGGTTACATGAAGTGCCTTTGTACATGTGATACATTAAAACACCAGAGCTGAAACAACTGTTGCTACAGCTAATTGTGCTAATGATGTAATAGAACATGTGAAGTTTTGCTCATTTCTCTGTTCTATATAATGATAACTTAAATAATTGGGTTTTAAAGTGTTGGTTGGGCAAAACAAACAATTTGTTTCAACAAAAATAACTCCAAGCCACTCTCTTTTTTATCAGACAATTAAAATGCCTTTATTATCATGACATGGTCATGTTAGACTTAAAAAAAACAAACTCAAAAACAAACAAAAAAAATATAGGCATTTAAATTTTTTAAAAATAGAGTGCCTTGGAGTTTTCTTGTGATTTCCATGTCTACTACCTAAACATTTTTTTAAATAATTTGTTTTGTCTGACATCACCTTCAACTCTGTCAAACCATGACAGTGCATTTTTCTTTTTTTCTTTTTTGTAATTTCATACAGTTAATCAATAAAATGATCAGACTAGTCAAGAGTGGCTGTTGACCAATTGTTGGCATAAAAAAGTACACATTTTCTATCATTCATGTACATGAAGAAAGACTGAGGGTGATTATATTTAATTTTATTCATGGCATTATTGCCCCTTTTATTACACCACCACTGCTGTTACTGCTGCACATCTACTACTTACATATTACTACAACTGAAACAATAATTATCCAATTTGGAGCTGAAATTCTTTGTGTTTAAAAAAACTGTTGTTGTTCTAACTTCTATAAAATATGCCTCTCTGAGAGGAGGGAGTAAAGTAATACCTGTAACTTTCATGACAATGATTTTGTACAATGCAATGTCTCTGCAAGTATTTGAAAACAGAGGCTTTTTCATTTTGGAATAAAACTTTTCAGCTGTGATTGTAAAAAAAAAAAAACTTAGATTATTAATAGTCTTTTTATATTTCATAATTAAAATAATGAATATTTAATTCAAAAACATTTTCATAAATCCGAGGCTGGCGCGGACAAATTTAAACGAGTACATGATGGGGAAGCCCTAAAAGCAGCCCCATGCTGTCAGCAGGCAGGACTTCTCCGCGGGAGCTGGACAAGACTTAGTAATCGTCATCAACCACAGAAATAACAACTTCTGAAGAGTTTCTCCTTGTGGAGAACTGAAGTAGATCAGAAAATGGATTTTATCTTCACTTAAACATACTGACTTAACTATAAATCCTGGTGGAGTATCAATCTCAAGAGTCTAACAAAGCTATTACAAATAGCTCAATTACATTACAAAATGGGCGAGTTATGTTTCATGTTTAAATTACCCTGGCTTTAGTTTTATCAGGGGACAATGGTATTATTAAACTAGACAGGAGAGGGTGGGGGCTAACACAATCTCAGATTATTCCTGGCAGGTTAATTCACCTGCCACTGACAAAATGAATGAGGGCAATTTTACAAAATAATAAAGTAAAGGAAAGGTCTTGTCGAGGAAGTGTTTCCATCCAAGAGACAATTGCTTTAGCTGAACTAATAAACCCAGGCTGCTCTGGGCTGCTCTGGCAGGCATGGGGAACTAAAAAGATCTGTGGATTTCAATGAGACCTTAATATAAGCCCATTACTTATAATTAATGAGCAGAATCCAAACAGCATGTAGCCCATGGTGAGATCAATGGGCAGGCTGGGAGTGGAGGAGGATGAAGGCTGAAGACATGAAACCTTGCTGGCCAGCATGAAGTATAAGATTAATTAAACATAAACACCCCTATTAAAAGCTTCCATTCCACCTTCAAATGGACTAATGGGCATTTATAAATGCTTATTTCTCCTGAGCATGAGATTATAGCATTTCCTTTCTCTTTTTAAAGAACAGCCAGGTTTGCACCTCATTTGGACGTCAACAAAGAGAATAGGTCAATGAGTGACTGTTGAATGTTGAACGGCATGAAATCATCCCTTTGCATTAAATACCAATATCAATAAATCATGCCATTGTCTGACCTATTTTCAAAGTAGGAGCACAAAAGTTTGCGCAGAGCACTTCACAAAAGGCTTTTGTGCATAACAATTCGGCCGCCTCTCTGCCAGAGGTGTCATCTGTGTACCTGCGTCCACTGAAGCCAGCTGCGCACTGGCACTGCCCCGTGACATGGTCGCACAGTCCGCCATTACGACAGGAACAGTCCTTGCTGCAGTTGATGCCGTACTTGCCAAGAGGGCACGGCTGGGCGCAAACTGAACCCTTTGAAAAACAGCCAGCAAAGAGCCACATGAGATACATCGCTCACGACCTCGTCAGGACAGAAAAGACCAAACTTTCACACCTCTGTTTTACTGATATTTGGAAATGCTGTTTGTAATTTCCTGTCTGTTTCTGGCATGTGCCTGATATCCTCCTGCTTAAAGCATAAAATACAGTTTTACATTACAGAAATAAGCTCAACAAAACAACTCAGTTCTTCTTTTGACACTGTTTTCATTATCTTCAGACAGCTCACATTAATGCAGAATTATTTTTACATGAGATACCATGGTAACAATAACATGCAAACGAGCCCAAGAATATCTTTATTGAAGTGGTCAATCAATCATCGTTGCTGTGATGGCAAGTAATTGATTTAAAGTAGGGTTGGGCACTATGACGATATAAAGCACGCAACAACAGAAATGTGTTGACCCTCAGAGATTTTATCACACTGTTTATATCACAGTGTCTGTCCTTTTAAAATCACCAATTGCTTTAAGTAATTATGGGCTGTGTTACACGTCAATAAGCAGGAATGCTCGACAGCAAAATTGTATTTATCTACTTTCTTTTAATGAATTTGATGAAGTCCCTCAATTTGTCAGGTATTTAATTCACTAAATTAGCTGAAAACAGGCAGTTGTTACTGGTTCTTTCACAAACAATCAGTTTCTCTGTTGAATTTCCATGACACATAAATACTGCAATATAAAATCATGTACACCTTAAGAGAAGATTTTATCCATATTTTCTACCCCTGATTTAAAGAAATGCCAAAAAGTGGACAGTGCTTTAAAAAGCTTATCTTTTTGTTGGCATAAACGTTTCTGCAAACCACAGATATGTAACTTTTGTACAATATAGTGTAGCGAATATGTTGAAACTTCATGTTTTTTTACGTCACAACAACACTGTGGTTAATGTGTGATTATGTTGAGGCACAAAAACACTTTTATGGTTAGGAAAAGGTCATGTTCTGGCTTAAAATACCAGTTTTTGGTGGTAAAAGCTGCTGTTGTCTCGCTAAAAAATAACATAGTGATGGCATCAGAGTTGGGAAGGTTACTTTTGAGTGTTGAAATGTTACCCTTTTTTAAAAAAAAAATACTTTAGTAAATGAATATAGCTCTCACATTTGATTAGTTTACTAACAAATGTTTTAAACTGGACAATAAAGCTGAAAAATGTCCGAAGATGGGGTGTGCCAAAAGAAGACGTTCCTGCGTGATGAAAATAAGTACAGTCACAAAATGAATGTAATGCTCTACATATAAACTTTTTACTAAAAAAGAACATATTCGGATGTAACCTCTTTGTAATCACCAGCAACTGTAACTGTAATTTAATTACATATTTTTTCTTATATTATACATCCTACTATTAAATGGAGAAACCTCTGTCCCTCCGTCCGTCTGTCATCATCCGTTTTCCTCCTCACTGCTTTGACCTATTTCTCTGAACTTGCACATAGGCTTTCATCTTGGTCATGTGCAGACAGCCACGATGCTGCTTTTGCATTTTTCCCACATTTCTACTGTTTATATCTGCATTTTTGTCCACTACCCATTCATACTGTGAGCACCATTAGCAGCGCGAGCTGCGCATGCGCGGAGACCACTTGGAAAACACCTGCGCTGGGACCACAGTTTGGCTGGGAAGCCTTTATCTCCAACACTTGCGGATCAAAACCACTTGTAAAACACCTGCGCTCGGACCACAGTTTATGGCTGGGACATGCAATTTCAAGCACCAGCACTTGCTGAAGACTAAGGTAATTATTTTACTGAATGAACATGCGTCTGTGTCTGTGTGTGTGCTATGCTCCATGTAGTTTACCATAAAGCATATTTCTAAATACAGTGTGCATTGTTTGTCTTACATTAATATTTATTACAGATGATTTTGCATCTCCTCTAATATACTGTTTTTGATTTCTATGGACTAGTATATTTTAATTATATGTCATTAGTTACTCCCCAACACTCACACATTCACCATCCCCTCCACCTCCCAATGACATAGTCAGGTCATTAACCTGTAATCAGAACTATGACACCTGAAGACACGGATATGATACGTATGAAAAGTCAGATGTAACATATTAGTGGTTTGCAGAAATGTACAATGCCAACATTTTCCTCTGTGAACTGGGCAGGTTTTGTTTTTGCTTTGTTGCCTTTATTTAATAGTTTGACAGTAGAGACAGACATGATGGTAGAGCATATACCAAATGTCTTGCAACAAAGGTCCCCAGCTTGAGTCCAATCAGGGCAGTTGCTTTAAAACTATAGGCAACTGGGACGTCCCTAAACTAACACTTTATACTGTTAACTGCGGGTGGCCATGTTCACTTGACATTACGTTGTGAACTGAGGTTTAAGAAAGCATGCTCAACCTCCCCACCAGGAACTCCAATTCTCTTTTTTCCCTCGCGGGGAGTAGAGAATCCCACGTTCTCATTTATAATTGAACACAGCATATTGATTCTAAGGTCCATGTTCTCAACATGTCAGTCTCTGCTGTAAAGACTTCATTAGAGATATAAACGTTTTTTTTTTCCAGAACACCCAACGATATCTAAGTCTTTTCATCTCTCAGGCCTTACACCTTTACTTGTGTGACCTACCGTCCACCCGGTGGGGCAGGAGCAGTCTCCAGTGATGTGGTGGCACGTCCCTCCGTTCTGACAGGGGCAGCGCTGCTCACACTGAGGCCCGTGACTACCGGAGGGGCAGCGCTCTCCGCAGCTGTCACCACATAAGTCAAGTCAAGAGTCAAACGTCTCAGACACATAACTTATGTTTGCCTGCAGCTCTTTGCATCAACAAAGAACGCTCAGACAAACAACAGTATATCAGTATATTTCCATAGACACCAAAGGAAAAGTTGCAAAGGAATAAATATGTTGCCGGTACTCACAAAGCCCCTGAGTACCCCGGTGCACAGATGCACTCTCCTGTCTCGTGGTTGCAGGTGGCACCATTGAGACACTGGCAGGGTAGTTGGCATGCCTTGCCATAGTAACCGTGCTCACAGAGCTCCTCACATCGCCATCCCTGGTACCCATCAGTGCAGACACAGGCACCTGTGATGGGGTTACACTTAGCCCCATTTTGGCACTGGCATCGATTACTGCAATGAGGTCCCCAGTAGTCACTCTCACAGCCTGCAGGCACAGAGAGAAGTGGCATCAGACAGAGCAGAGTGACAAAACAGAACAGGAATATGCACCAGCATTTATCCTTGAAAACATCTGATATCATATCAAATAAATGCCAGCAACTGATAAAATTGCTCATAAATGGATTCCTTTAATACATATAATGGTTCAAGATGAATAGTGGATGTTTCTGTAAATGACACCACTCAACAGTGCTCCACAAGCTTGATATTCTTCATGTTGATATTCAATTTATACCTATATCATTAATTATTAAGGGTTTAATGTAAATGTGTTTTTTAGCTTAAAGGATAGGTATCTTAGAAATCATTTTACTGTCAACAAATCCCACAAAAAGATGGAAATCCACAATGAATTGATCCTACAAATATTGTCAGTGCAGCCAAAGCCTAATGTAGCTTATTCCTCTGTGCCACAGCGCTCAATTGTCATCAAAAAACTATTAAAAACACATCAATTAACCACATTGTTGCACAGGGTAACATGTCTCTTCATTATCAAGAACATGGGCTCTGTAGCTGATTATGAGTCAGTCTCACAAACACCATCACCAGCTCATACTCACTAGTGGACCCAGCGCTGGACCCAGCACATTCAACACCAAAGCAAGCTTCCCCCGGTGCCATTATTATATCATTATTAGTATTATTATTATTGTGTTAATTACGAACAAGAACAGGAGCTAATGAGAAATCAACACAAGTAAACAACTTGGCTGACACACAATCAGAGAAGAGGGTATTTAATATTCTTGTTTTCGCCTTTTCATTTACTGTCTTCCACACACACTGCACCATTTCTCTTATGTTTATTTTTTTTGAATGTCAATGTCATGGGTGGCTGCCTATGTCACTCTCACTCAGTGGCTGGAAATTCACTTTTTTGAGTATTTGCTAAAAGCTACAGTGTCCAGCTGTTTAAACCACGTAACATTACTTCTAATATGAAAAGAATAAAAGCATATATTCATGACCCTCTGACCCTATCCACATCTGTAGTAAGAATAAATGAGTCTGGGGCTGAGAGCCACAGACAAGGTGCAGAAGTATAAAGTGTCGAGAGTTGGACATGTTGTTATATAATCGTAAAAAAACCCCACACATATATAATACAATAACACCAGCTATATCTTTAAAATTCATTCACTGTCTTCATTCCTGCTCAGGGTCACAGGCTGCAGGAGTCTATCCAAGCACGCCCTGAGCGAAAACCAGATGTTGCTATCCATCACTGAGCCAACATTGTCAGACAATCGATCGCTCACATTCAGAGTAATAGACACACAAACCCAGGAAGAACATGCAACAACTCCGAACAGAAAGGACCCGAGCCAGAAATCAAAACGACACCGTGTGTGTGTGACCCGAGCTTCTGTTTCACACCTACAAACACTCCTCCGGTATATGTGCAAAGCTTCTGCGAGACAAATATAAAGCCCGAGACATGGCAGAACAAAATTCATAACGCCTGTCAATATGAACCTTCCAAAACATTAATCAAACTGTAACCAAACCTGTTGGTACCCCAGAGAAGTGACGAGAGAAAGCTTCTGGCTGAAAAATACACTGTGTAGGACAAACATTACAGCTGCTTCACAGACAGGTCGCTCAATCAAGTTGATCATTTGTCTTTCTTTGAGTCACTAAACATATGTATGAATTGGACATGTGTATATGGGCAATATAAACAGTTATAACAGCAAGGTTAATCACATACTTGTTGATTTTATTTTCTTTCTGACTTATTTGAACTAAATATCATGGTCCTCTATAGGTGTTGTTTATTCCCTGAACAGAAATATCACAGTTATTTAATTACAATACATACATTCCTATATTTACCAGCTAACCTTTAGTCATTAGGTGCTTGGTAATTAGCACATAACTGGTTTAGCTGAGTTTGTTTGCTTTAAGAAGCTGTCTAAAGGTTGATGAGAGCAGGGCTGCGACTATATTTTCATCCTCAGTTAAGCTGCAGATTATTTTCTTGATGGTTTAATCGTTCGTTCCTCGAGACAAAGGTAATGCCTTTAAAGTGCTTGTGCTGTCCTCAATGGTCCAGAACTCCAAAGATATTAGGTTTGAGATTAAATGAGGCTCAGGAACACACACGTTTTAACATCTAAAGGCTGGAAGCAGTGCATTTTGGGCATTTTTCCTTAAACATTGACCTAAACAGTGAAGTAGTTATCAAAATAATCGCTGATTCATTCTCTGTCGATTAATTAATCACTACTCTAGTAATGGAGCTCAGCGTAAGTTTAATCAGGAAGACTATCTTCAAGCTTCATTCATCACAATTCTCTGTCTGTTTCTCACTCCCCTGATTTCTTGCTATCAGTTCATTATGGGCGTTCGCACCTCCAGTTAAACCAATCAAATTTTACCATGATCTCTATCAGCCAATCATGTTGCTGCTGTGTGGCGCATCTAATCTGCACCATTTCGCTACAGTTAAACAGTCCAACAGGTTTTGAGGTACGTTTACTTGGACAATGTAAACTTTTGTTTCCCCTGCCGATAAAGTTCTCTCTCTCTTCTCTCTCCCCCTTGGACTAAATTGAATTCAACCCTGCTGTATCAAAAGGCAGTGAGCCTGCATAACACAACAGGGTGTTCCACGCACCACTGTTTCTGTTTTAGTAAACCTTTTGTTATGTTTTGTCAGGGCTGAACGCAGCACTTTTCTCCCCTCTGCTGCTGTCAGCTGTCATTTTAGGCGGAAACATCGCACCCTCCTTCACCCCATTCACCTCCAGTCACCTAATCCAGTGTCTAGGTGAAGCAAACGCTCCTCAGCACCCTCTTCATCTCATCACCACCACCACCACCACCATTCTCTGGACCCCACAGGTGGGTTTTCTATTCTACTCAGGCAGTGATACTCACCTTACAGACCCTGGGCCAAATCCGGCCTGCGATAGGATTGCTGGGTGGCCTGTCTTATTTACAGTGAAAATAAATTGATCCACACCGGGATCTTTTTGTGCTTTGAATGTAAATAAGATGCCAGAGTGCATTAAAAAGTATCAAAATAGAGCTTGTTTATCGAAAAAAGTGCCAGGGAAGGACATCCTGGCAGAAGTCCTGAATGTCCTCAAATCCTAGAACCACCCCTGCGTGCGCCTGACCAGTGTGGGGCTGCTGCGACTGAATTTGCCTTCAGGCAAAGTTGAGTAAGGACAGCAAATGTTGAAAGGTTGACTAAAGGCAATTCATTAGATATTATTAATGTTTGTTTATTAAGTGCCCCCCCTCTTCTCCTGTCATTTTCCAAAAGTGGCCCCCAACAAAGCGAGTATCCCTGTGCTACGGCTGCACCACCCCCCTTAAAATATATAACATCATGATGGGGTCTGATTGCCAAAGACTTTTCACATTTCACATACTTCTTTGCATGTGTAAATGAATATTCTTTCACTCAGAATGAGTCTCTCCTGATTGAAATCATTTTCATTCAGCCCTGAAGTAAAAGCCCGGCACTACAATATGTAAAAAGAGGCTAAAAATCTTTGTAGTATAGGATGGAGTTTAAGTGATTTCAGCATTATCAGCATTACACATTAAGTCATTAGCTTCAGTGTTAATATCAAAAATATTAAAGCAGGTTTAACTCACATTCCTGGCTCTTCCCCTGTAGTAGGGTGACTTAAACTCTACATTACCAACAAGTAAAATGTTACGTGTGCAAACTACAGGTCTGTCACTCTGAAACTGGTGAAGATGTATACTGAACCAGACTGAGAGAGAATATGTGATGTTGACACACCACAACCAGCACAGAGGAAGGCATGAACAACACCCTGAATTTAATCTGCAAAAAAGGGACGCTAATGTGCAAGCTGTTCACACCTCTAGATGGAAGAGCAAAAGAGGATGCAAAGATTATGAAGAAGAACAAGTGATATTTATATGGAACAGTTTGTTACTTGTGTGTCTTTTAACACCTTTTTTTCCAGGTGCAACTTCAGCAATCAGCTGTCAAAAAGAAAAACTCTTATCAGAGTACTGGAGGCAGTGAAACAAGCTGCTGCAGCTCTGGTGACAAATACTTACTTCTCAAATTTTGCTAAACTTACTTTAAGCTGACTAATTGTATTGAACTTGGAGTAATAGCGCAGAAAGCTTCAATTTGATGGAATAACACCTGGATGAGACAATGTTCATCCTCTGTGACGACTGTGCAAATATGCAGACCCCAGAGGTGTCATCCCTGAGTAACAATGAAGAGCAAAATTAGCTTTCCCAGCCGTATTGTAATATTGGCACTCGAGAAAATTGGTTAAGTTATATAACCTAGCTGCTTTACATGGGTTAATGTAAATAGCTCAGTGACATTATTAAGTGGTACCTAAGGGAATGATGTAAAACAAGCAATTCCCACTTTCCTCGGGGGGATGTCTCTGTTTAGAAAAACTCAATAAGTCCCATAAACTGCGAGCTAATACCTAATCTTCAAGGTTAAATGAACAGCCGTCTTTTATGTGAAGAACAATCGGCGTGGAGCCTGAGTAGTAGGCAGTCTTCCCTCTCACCAGGGTAATTGTTCTTTCGAGGATGTAGTGGTGATTTAAGTGATTGGTATGGCCTTACGTCTCTCCGGCAGCAGCAGCAGCAGCAGCAGCTGTATTGCCTCACATAAAAGCCCAGCTTGAGATCCAGGCCGACACAGCAGCCATGGCAGTGAATATTCCACTATTGATTCTCACATCATCGCAGACTCCGTTGTAAATGTAAAGACACTGCTCCCCCTCCTTGTATGCTCGCTCTGCCAGAGCTGTGATCAGCCAGAGTGGGAGCTTAATGAACCCTGTTTCATGGTCGGCACTGAAGCTTGTTTTTCCAGGTGCACAGCAGGAAGATGATCAGCCCTTCCCTGATACAGACAGGTCTGCCCTGAAGGGGGTCCTGAAACTCTGGGCTAGTGCGGTATTACTTCAGCGGTCGGACAGACTAGAGGCCACATCACAGGGCTCACACTGATTTGATCTAATCTGCTCCTGGCCTCCAGTCTGGCATGAATGAGTTCCCTGAAGGTTGAGCTGCTGCCACGCAAACGACCCTGGCACATTAAATCTGAGGTGTGTGCGGGCGGCCGGGGGTAATGGATGAGCAGTTTAGCTGCAACTTGGTTTAGCACTCTATAAGCACTCATCAGAGCTCCCTCAGCTCAACAGTGCTCCCTCAGCACAGTACAAAAACAGGCAGTGTCTAAATAACTGGAGGCATCATCACCTCTGGTTTCAGCTTCAAACCTTGACCACACTAATAAGGAATGCATTTTAGATTCCTACATGTATAACTCAAAATGTGATGTCAGTAAAAAAAAAATAAAATAAAATACCCGGAGCGGCAGAGAAAAACAGAAATAAACCAAAATCTATCCAGCGCTTAATTTGCAGACTTTTCTGGTGCTTAGGAGCTCAACAAATGTTACCATTTGAAGTTTTAAACCTTCTTTAGCTTGCAGTTAGAGGCCTCAGCACATTGAGAGCAAAGCCCATTATCTCGCTGTCTCTCTCCTACACAGAGGTTCTCAAACTTTACCCAGTAGTCTCTCACTTCCCAGCTCTGACAGCATTTAACTGTGATTAAGGAGTCAGAGTTCATGATGAGCTGTGGGCAAAAAAACAGAGAGAAAAGGCAGAAGAAAGTAGCATGTAGCATGAAGGCTTCAGCTTCTGGAGAGTACAGCTAAATTGTACGAGATGATGAGGACCCCCTGTGGGTTGTAGTGTGTAGGCAGTGAATCCCACTCAAGTCTGAAACTAGAGAGGCTGCAATCCTGCCCATTAACTGGACTGGTCTGGGTCAGTGAGCCTAACCAAAGGACACATACACTAGTCAGCCCGGACTCTCAGAGCTCATAAGGCATAACAGTTGGAATGTGGATAACCTCACACACAGAGAAAGGTCCAATCCCAAGGTGCTGGGTATAATCCCCTTGGCTGGAACAAAACAGATCACGTTGAGGGGTACCGGCAGATAGTAAACTTCTGAAGGTGATGTCCAAAGAATGGGCTGAGAGAGCCATCGTGGTGGTGCTGAGCTTTGAAGTGTGCTCAAGAGTCTGCATGATCAGGGGCTGGCTGCAACAGGATTAAAACCAAACAGCTTTCTGCAAGCGACTTCATTCAGAAGTTCTCCTGAACTTGGCCTCTTCAGCAAAATGTTTGTCACTGTTCTCTATGACAGGGAGTCTGTGCCACAGAAAGCCTCTCAAAGCTAAATTCAAAATGAGGGCCTGAGTCAAGCTCTTTAAAACGCGGGATATATCTCCCCATTCAAATGGCTCCAGAGTTTTAAACTTCATTTATTCAGCTGCTGGACGCAGGGCAACAGCAAACTTCAATTTGAATCACGGCTGGTATGAATGCCGGCTACTCGAGGTGGTGGGTGCAGACAGTGGTTTGCTGCTTTGCCAGCTCTAACTAGGAAAACCACATTACTGCTATTGGAATATCTGGCACTCAGCCTGAGTTCAATCCCCACTGCCTGAGTCACTCACTGTCACATAACTATTATTAACACACACTGTTGACACTCAGGGAATAACTCAACTCATACAAGACATTAGAAGGCAAAATGCTCTGGCTCCTGAGAGCCTTTTACTCCTCGCTTACTCTTTAGCAGAGCTTGTGGCAAAGCAAAGCAGCGTGACTCATTGTCTTGACGAGTCTCCTGCATCGCCTCATGAGAAGAGTGCACCTCTGAGTTTCATATTGTCTCATTCACGCTTTGTACCACTGAGCTTTGTTCTTGTTCTTTTTTTCACTCCTTGACAGATCTGAATTTTCAAATTACACTCCATGACCAGAATTAATACGGGCGAGTCACTGTTTTTCAAAATGGCATGAAGAGACGGGCTTTCTTTACAGATTTTTAAATGTTAAGATGATAATTCTTAAAAGGAACAATGAAACAGCTCTGCCTACAATTTAGCTGACACAAGAACGTGTTATATTCTGTTCTTCAGTCAATATGAGTTATTTGTAAAAGGAGTTATTCAATAAAAGCCCGACTCAACATTCAGCTATTCATCACAGCTCCCCGACTCAATGACGCAGACTAATAGAGTGAAAAGACGACAGGACTGGTACCAGGGTCTTGAGGGAAAGTGATGATTGTTGTGTAAAGTGGTAAATTTGCATTGAGTGATAAATGTCTCTCAGCTTTGTTAGACTTGTGGCTGTAAAGGCTGCCAATACGCTACAAGACAGGCCCCTACTGTCCCCTCCATGTTCTGCTGACACCTATTACACTGTTATTTATTAGTCCTCAAAACCCAGACACGACAAGTAAACAGTTTAGATGCATCCCTGTGAGCTTGACAAATGAATTTCTAAATATACAGAAGAAACTGCCAATAGTCATGGGGGCAGTTCTGCTGAATTGGAATAACAGCGTGCTGCAGCTTCTGCTGTGGGGCGTGTCGTTTGTCCTGCCCTAATTCATCTTACCCGAGCCCTCGTGTGTTCACATTCCCCTGGGGCGAAGAGCAGCACAGGACCAAACCCACAGAACAACACGGAGACTCTCTTAACAGAGTTTGCTGCTCAGACTGTTCACCATAATGCACCACATGCTCCCTCCTGATACCACCTCGCAGCTGGATAAGAAGTAACAAGATCTGACTGTTGCCTACTTGAAACCACAAACTAATGAGTGAATAACTTAATTCTTTAAAGACTATACATTACTGATTAAAAAGTCTGGCTTGGTTGTTTATCCCGAGGAGGATCTGATCATTTGTTCAAGTTCTATTCAGGATGTGAACCCAGATCAATAGGAGCCGCACAGGTGCCAGGCGGTTCCTCTGCAGCGCGGCTCTAACGGGGTTAACGGGGCCAGTGGTTGACCAAGACAGACAAGCCAGGTCATCACATGCTTATTCAAAACAAGCACTTAAGAGTGATGTGACTTTAAGAGCAGCCCCTCTCTTTCTAATAAAACAGGCCGTGTTGAGCGGTAATGCAAGCAGGCTGCGAGAGTTGCTTTTTGCCTCAGTGCAGTAAACCAGTCAGTTGTTCAACAGAACCTGACACGGCTCATGAAAGCTTCTGGATCAGCAAATTGTTACACAGCCCACTGCTCCTTCCAATTAATAATTTACCCTTCACCCTGTCCTGCAGAAAACAAACCCTCTGCTCTCTTGCCACGGGACAACAACAAAAAAGCAATCAGAGCAGAGGTGGACGTTTATCTACAGTACATACCAGCACACACTGACTGGAGTATAAATAAAGCCACGATTGTACCGCATCACAGACATTACACACTACAGTGGCTCAGGCACGGGCAACGCCGCGGCCGCTCAAAAAACAGTGTCAACCCGATAAAACCAACTGTTACCACACTTAATTTGCACACATTGATTTCCTATTTTCAATTATTAATTCTAATTAGGATGAAGTAGAATGTGCCATGGGGCAACAGCAGTCGATGTGATGGGGTGCGGCCACACAGTGGAGACTGATGTACGTTCATATAATGCCAATAGGGGCACCCCCGTCAGCATCATGAGAAAGTCAAAGAATCATCAGGGCAATATTTCATGAATGTTTGCTGTGGCGTTGATACAGCTGTGTGCATGAAGAATTCAGAGTCTCTCTGCACAAGAAATAACTGAGTCCAATACTGTATTGAAATACAAATCTAAGGTACTTGTACTTTAGTATTCCCATTTAATGCAACATTAAACATCTACATTTCAGAGGCAAAAATTGCACTTAGAGTCCATAACATTTATGTCACAGCTATAATTACCTTTTCATCTTTCATCAGTTAAAACAATATGATGCACCATCATAGATAAAACTACCAAACAGCATGTAAAGCAGTTAAAATCTACCCCACCTCAATCCACCACAACAATAAAGTACTACTTACATATTAATGCATCAATTATCATGATCCAAGAATAACTGCATTATGAGTACTTTCAATGTATTTGTTTATTTGCAAATACTTCTGTACTTTTAGTTGAGTAAATCTTTTTAATGCTGGACTTTCACTTGTAATTGAGTTTATTTAAAAGTGTGGTAGTACTACTTTTACTTTAGAAAATTATCTCAATACTCCCTCCACCACTGAAATGTCTCCGATACTGCCTTAAATGCTGGATCAGGTATCGGTGAGTACACAAGTCTATGCACCAATCGGACACCAGGTAATTATTAATAAACTTTAAAGTAGTTTCACATCACAATACAACATCTGTTTCCCTGGAAATGAGTTCTTCTTCACCACTGTAAAACAGTATAGCCTTCACAAAGAGCTGTGCTGTGCAGCCACTGGGAACTACTGTTTTAGAACAGTGAAGAAGAATGGATTTCCAATAAATAGTGTAGCATTAGCCGTTAGCAGTATGTCAGCAATTTATCAATATTTTACACTGTGAAGTCCCATCAGTTTAGGGTTTAACCTGAGCCATGCTGTACAACAATGGCAGCAATCATGTCACATCTATACAGGGTTGGTGGTTTCAAGTTGTTAAATGTTTTTTTAACACAATGGTATTGGATCAGTACCTAGTATCAGTCAATACTTAGGTTTGAGTATCAGAATCGATATTGGGAAGGAAAAAATGGCACTGTAACATCGCTGACTTTAAAGTGCAGTTTTCTACTGTCACTTTCTTTCAGCTAACTAATAAAAATCCATGAGTGCAATATCGCAGCCTTTCGTGGTGTGTTTATCATGCAAGTTGACAATATAATTAAGATTAAAAAAATATATATTGTGCAGTCTTGAGGTAAATGGGAAAACCCTAACCCATTTTTTACCACACCACATTTTGAGAGGGCACAGCCTGTTACCCTGAGAAAGCCACAGTTGATGTATATTTTCATATATACAATAGATACGGTAACAAACAACTAAAAGATGTTCCCTTCACTAACCCTCGCCTTTGAAATGTGAGACGATGAAATAAATTAAATTAGAGATTCCCGAGATTTCCTGATGAAACAGAAAGCGAACTAAAACCTCAAATTGAGATGAGATGAACAAAACTTGGCGCCAACACTTCATTTCACAGCTTTTTGTGGTTTATAGTGATAAAATCACAGTGTGCTCCTTCACCTGCGCTCCTTCATTTGGAGTGCGAGGCTGCAGTGTGAGGGGCTATTGTTGTGCCTCAGGTATTCTAATTAGAGAATTATGACTGACTTGATTTGCATAAGTGGGCTTAATAAATGAGGCATGAACTAGAGAAAGCTGCGGCTGTTAAATTTGTGCACATGCTACTAATTAGTGCACCTCTATGTGCATAGTATGAGTTCCAGAGTTATGCAGAGACACCGAAAATCCAACTCGGCCTATTAACAGTTTTTGTAAATACTACTGTATAAGGAGAGTTTCATGTGACACAAGTCCGTTCCTCTCCGCACAACACACAAAGGAGGCACAGACAGTCACAGGTGAATCTAGGACATGCTATCAGGTGGTGCGAGCTTGAAAGAGATTTTTTAAACCAGTCTGTTTTAACATCAACATGACATCAATTATCTATGTACGTGCCAGGCTGTTCTACTGAAAATAGCAGGTTATAAAAGCAGGTTTTGTTCAGTGCATCACCAAACAAAACCACAAATATTAGCGCCAGTGCAGCTTCTCACACTATACGGACACCTGCAGCCTGCAGCTGTCAAGCCGAGCCCCTCGCTGCACCGTACATTCAACACCACACCACAGAAAAACATTCATCTCCACATGTTTCTGACACAAGGGGCCATTATGCACAAATAACCAACACTAAACAGCCATGAAGTTAAATATAGTTTGTTGTGCAAACACATTTTTTAAACAATAGCATGAAACTCACTGGACAAAATCACCTCTGGCTGCAGTGTTATTTTTGTTAACAAACCCTAAAACAGAAAATGTGATCAGGGAAGCTTCCTAAAACTAAACTACAAGGAAAACAGATTTTGTTGTTGTCTTCTAATATGAGCAGGGCTGCATGACTTTCTTTACCTCCATATTAAATACTTGAAAGTCTTTTCACCACCAAATACTCAAAACCTCTTTAGGCTTCAAACGTGGCATTTTAATCCTTCATAGAGAACAGTGGTCAGCTTCAATCCATGACAGTTACATTGTGCTTTAATGGTGACAAGTTTTCACGGTGGGAAATGTTTCAAAACGTCCACAGGAATTTTTCAAATCACTCCTACAGCATAATTAAATTCACAGATGACTACCAGTACATCTTTTTGCCTCTTTTGGCTTATGTGGTGAGCTGCTTACATTGATTGCTCTAGTTTGCTCTTGTGACTACAAATGCAACTACAAATAGAATCAGTGGATTTAGCTGTATTTTGGTACAAGTCTTTGGAACATACTTAAAATACAGTCAATAGATAAAGTTGTATGTGCTGCAAGAGAGGACTGAGATGAATCCAAACTTAACAGCACAGGTACTTAAAACTTTGCACAGTTACCTCTTGAACTTGAATATATAGGCAACATATAGACTCAGACAGAAGTAATACCTCTTAATTAATGATCTGTGACCAACTCTGTGAATGTTTTTCTGCATTCAGGATATCTAGGGTGTGTACACCCACAGCACTCAGGTGAGGTTGGGACTTTATAAAAAGCCAAAACCACAATCAGCAGGCATCCAAGAGGCACAGTGCCAAAATCAAAGAAAAAAACCCTGAGAATTCAGTGAGGCGAAATGCCAAAGAGAGTAAATCTAGGCTTGGCTTTTACTTAGTTTTTCTCTGCAAGCGTGTGAACAAACAGTAACCAACAATCCTGCCTATTATACCTTTAAAGAGGTTAAAGTTTGGGGAGGACAGTAACTCAACAGGCTTTTAAGTCCATGAAAATTTGGTTTCAAATCTTAAGAATTTCCTATAACATTTAACATTTAATGAGATGTATGAAAGGTGCACCGACACTTTGCTCCAAGGGTTGTAAAGGTTAAAACACGAAAGAAGTCATCCCAGAATTTAACACTGAAGACTTTGTATTATTGCTTGGTTCTTTGCTGCTACTAATCAATAATGTGATCTGGTGGTATACTAACAATCCGTGTAAGAAAAAAAACACTCCTGAATCACTCCTTAGGCAAACAAATACCACTACAAATGAAACCAGTTAATCGCAGAAAATAGAAACTGTGAATTTACATAGAAAACAAACTAAAACTAAACTCAAATCTAACACTAAATTAAAGATATACTGTGCAGGATTTATCTAAAATACAATATATAGACTCATACACTCTCAATCATCACTTAGAACCCACCAGAAGTGTGTGGAGGTGTATTTTTCTCTGCCCTCTGCCTGTATGTTCTTATTTTCTTTGTGCAGGAAGTTTAAAGGTGTGCACCCCCACACTGCTCAGGTGAGGTCAGTGTTTTATGAAAAGGTAGTGACCAGGTGCCAGACTGTAAGCAGCAGGCAACCAAGAGACACAGCGCCAAATATAGCATAGTGAAACACCAAACAAGAATGACTCTGGGGCTTTTACTTTATTTCACTCACAGTAACCAGCAATCCTGCATAGTATAACTTTTAATAAGAATTAAATCATTATCACCTTGGGCAGAGAGGATTGCCCCTCAGGCAAATTTGTGATATTGGGTTATATAAGTAAAGTCAACTTGACAGGTACAACTACTTTTATCACTGCTAGGTTTATATGCCTCCATGTCAGATTTCCAGTCATTAAAAAACAACTATTTGAAGTGTAAGGTTGTAAATAATGTTTCCAATCTGTCGATTTCATTATTTGAATGACCTAAAGCTGTACCTATGCAGTAAGTTATAAAGGAATAAAATTGGAGTCAAAGAGCACTAAAGCCTATCGACCAGCACAGAGAGGTATATGAATGCAAATGTAGTGGAAGGTAGTATATTTTTCTGTTCGTATGCCTTTGACCGTTTCCTTCTGTGGTGGAGTGTGTGCAAACGGTGCTTGTCAGTTGTTTACTCAAAGGAACGATTTCATGTGTCTGACATGTCACAGCAAATGGATCCGTCCCTCACTACGAACACGAACATGATTCAGTTTAAAGAATCAGCGCGCCCATCCACCTACCAAATTAATCCCAACAATACAGAAACACACACAAACACAGGGATAATTGCTTTTTAATGATCTCACATTATGCTAATGATCATCATGGAGCCATAAATCTTTGGAGGAGCTTCTACCTGCCTGACCAACGGTGATGCCAACAGACTGACAGGTTCTGTTGTACGAAGAGAGCTGTAAAGCAAAGACTCTTACCTCTATCTGCTGATCTGTGCAGTCATATACGTTAAAGGTGTACTATGCAACACTGTCAGTTACTGGTTGTAAACATGCTCGCCAGCAGAAGCGAAAGTAAAAGCCAACTTTCTCTTCACTCTCGCTATATTTGCATTTTTTAGCTCTGTCTCTTGGATGCCTGCTGCTTTCGTGCTGGCACCTGGTTGCTGCCTTGTTATAAAGCCCCGACCCTTACCTGAGTGCCGCGAGGGTACACGCCCATAAAGTCCCTAACAAAGACAATAAGAAGAAAATGAAAAATACAGGCAGAGGGCAAAGTCTCTGCAGAAAAATACACTTTCACACACTTCACACTATGAGTCTATATGTTGTTTTTAAGGAGAATCCTGCATATTATATCTTTAATACTGCACACAAAAGGAGGCCAAAAAAAATACCAGATATGTATCACTTTATCTCTGACAAACCTCCTGCTTGATTGATATTTATACAAAAATGGGCGAAATGTGGCATAGCAGTGTGTCTAAAATCCCAATAAATTAGCACTGGATCCTGTGAAATATTCAAATATCTGAAAAATAGAAGTTTGAAAACCACAGCAGTGTGTAACGCTCAATTAGGTATGAAGAGCGGCGGCACTGGATGGATAGATAGCTACTACAATATGAAAGGACAGAAACAGGAAAACATCTCTTGCCTTTGATTAACACAGAAAAACTGTAGATTAAGGGTTTTTTTCCCTTTATACTATCATCTCTCCAGGATAATGCAGACCCTTTGGAGACTTCTCCCAAAAAAAAGAAAAGAAGAAGAAGAAGAAGGAGAAAAAAAGGAAATCTTGGAGTTCATCTCAAACTGAACTGCTGGCTCTGAAAGCAGTGTTGTTCTTTCAGTCTCTGAAACTCACTAGGCCCATGAATTATTCTCCCCGATTCTCAAAGTCAAAGTGAAGTAAAAAGTATACAACAGCAACTTAGGGAGTATTGTGTGTGTGCGCGTGTGTGTGTGTGTGTGAGAGAGAGAGAGAGAGAGAGAGAGAGAGAGAGAGAGAGTGACAAAAAGAGAGAGACAGAGGGAGGTAGAGAGATACTGACATTAAAGAAGCATCTAAGAAATGAATTGAGCCATCTGGGAAGAGCAGGAGGTTCCAGCACGTGTCAGCGTGGGGCATAAATCCTGAATCTCAGCCCACATGATGTTTACTCTGAGTGACAGGACAACGTTTAAAATTTTTAAAAACAAAAGATTCAATCACTGGTCACTTTTGATTACACTGAAGTTGTCTGGGTTGAGGGCAGACGGACGATACAAGAGGAAAAAAATATGTCCATCCAAAACCTTATTTCAGAGTCAAGGCAAGGACTGGTGTTATTGATCCATGGACCTTAACCCTCTTTTTGTTCTGTGGCTGAGGGCGATTTTGTCATTCATACTACAGTATGCCTTCGCCAGGAATGGAAGTGAGTCCCAGAATCATAATACGAGCTAATGTTTAAAGTGTGAGGCTGGGAGAATCACATGGTGTCAAGTTTCTTTGCAAATCTAATTTCTCAGGGGGGAATCATCACTTTGAGGATGCGGGTGCCTGAACCAGTAAGTCAGCATTTTCTGTCTTTTATCCATCTAAATTCAATTGAAGGGTCTTAATGAAGTGCACGCTACAGGAGATGATGAACTCCTATTGGTCTGCTTTTTCTGCTCAGACTTAACATCGTATTGGCTGACGACACGTGCTCGGCTGCTCCGTGACAACTTCAGTGGCATTGACCTTGTTTTTTAGTTATGTTTTTTCTCAGCTTTACAACTTATTTTGAATCACTTTCTGCACAACACAGACTGGATCCCCGTGAATGCATCCTTGTGTCTGGTAATGATTGCATTTCCTCTAAAAATTTCCTTTGATCCTTATCATCCAGATGCCCTTTTGTCGGTGTTTAGATCCCAAGCTACATCTCTTTGTTCCACTTAGTACGCCCTAGCCATGCGATAGAGTCTCTTCGCGTTTTGTCCTTTTCCTTTTTTCCTCTGTGGGAAAGCCACCAATTTAATTGAATTTCTGGGCTTTTAATGTCTGCATTACTCTAATCAGAGAAGAGGAGAGTAGATTTGTTTATCTCGACCTTGGTAGAATTAGCAGAGGGTATTTGTGGAGATGTTAATGCTTCGGAGAAAAAAAAAAACTATTCTGCAAGATCGTAAGCGGGGCTGATATTGATCAACTAGTCAAAGATGCTTATAGACATTCCAGACACTGACGGTCAGGCGTCATGGAGAAAGCATGCTCTGGTGACAAAGTGCTGTAAACTCACACCAAAGACACTCCACTCTGATTTTATTTCGCAGACCAAAGCACAGCCTTTTGTATAAAACAATGCCAGTGTGGGCAAATAAATTTTATATGAGTTGACCTAGCTTCCTTTTTCTGCTTTGTGACTGTATATTAAGATGCTAGCGCTGGATGATTCATCAGTCACAGACAGTGGAAAGATAGGGCTGCCATTAAAGCAAGGTGCGGGCATTCTGCTATCTCACACAAACAACATGCAATATAACCTTCTGAGAGGGTGGCACGGCTGCAGGCGAGGCAGAACACAGTGGAATGCAAAATACAACCCCAAATACCCTAGGGCCCGGAGGCAAATTTGATTAAAAGTTTGTTTTTCTTCACTCTCAACAAACGGAGGAGCTCGTCGATGCGGCACTGACAGTTAATTGGACTTGGCAGGGCCACGAGTTCATTCGTCAGCATTGTGTGGGGCTTGCCTAGGAGGAGCAGGACAATCGATGTCCCTCAGGACGGCCTGTAATCACTGCAACACTCCAATGAAGTCCAGGGTTAAACATCAGGAGATTGCAGGTGCACCAGAGGATCTGAGAAAGACTGCTAATATGCTCCCACTCCCGAAGCAAACCAAGGACACTGCAACACAGCTCCCAAAGGACCGAGATGATACCTAAGAACAGAGCTACACTTCGAGCTATTATTCTGACCAAAATTATCATCAACTAAAGGTTCTGGGAGGTGATACTGGAGTCTATAACAAATATTTGGCAAATATGAGACACAAGCATAAATCAGTGGTTCCCAACTTGGGCATCAGGACTGCTCCACAAGGGGTTGCAAGTTTAATCTGAGGGGTCTCAAAATGATTAACAGGATATCAGAGCTGGAAAAACAAAATACTCTATTCATTTTTTTCTGACTTCTTTCTAATCTTTGCTTTTATCGTATGAATTGTTGTTATTATTATTGTGTCTAGCCTTTTTTAGCAGTTGTCATCACAACTGGTGGAACTACCAGCTATGAGGGGTCACAAGCCAAACAGGTTGTGGTCCACTGGGATACATCAGCAGTTTCCAACCTGGGGGTCGGACTCAACCAAGGAAAGAGAAATCGAAAGGGGCTGTGAGATCATTATTGAGGTAGACTGGAAGAAAGAATACAACTTATCCTACACAGATTCAGACTTCCGTCCAATCTTTCTCTTTTCACTGTAATGGTAAATGGACCTGCATTTGTATAGCGCCTTTCTAGTCATCCGACCACTCAAAGCGCTTTTTATACTGCAAGTCACATTCACCCTTTCACACACACATTCATACAATGGTCGCCAAGGCTACCATACAAGGTGCCACCTGCTACTCAGTTTTAACACACTTACAAACCAATGGAACAGCCATCAAGAACAATTTGTGTGTCAGTGTCTTGCTCAAGAATACTTTGACATGCAGGGAGGAGCTGGGGATCAAACCATCGATCTTTCAATTGGTGGACGACCCGCTCTACCTCTGAGCCACAGCCGCCAATACCTCTAAAACTCCATAAGAAGACACTGTTTACTCCATAGAGTCACAACCTAATGCTGCATTCACATGGAATTTAGGAGAAGGTAGATGTCAAACCAGATATCATTTTATTGGATAGTAAAAATTAGGTGGCACCGGCAGAGAATAACAGTAACAGTACATGGCATGACCATTCAGAGTTAAAATATTTTAACTTTTTGCCAGAATGGAATTTACAACCAATGTACAGTAGCTTCCTAACCCTAGGGGAAAAAACATGGGCAAACTGGACACTGCTAGAAAAAAAATCATAACCTAAAAATAGGAAATAACTGTATTTCATTTTTTTCCATTCTTTGGAAACAATTGGACATCACCATCACAACAGATCATCTTCCGTGTTTTGTTTTCGTGTCCTGCCATTCAGCCAGACTGTTTGTTTTTCCGGTGCCGTCCAGAAGGTGTTGCCCATCTGCCGCTTACTGTCTGCCTGATTCCATGTGAACGCACTGGTACCACTGGTCGAAGCATAAATAAAACAATGATATTGAAGATTTAAAGAGGATTTGACACTGCTAGCGAGACTTTACAAAACAAAATCGACCAGCGTTTTAAAACCATGGCAGTCCAATTCAGATGTGTGGAATTATGCCCACCACACACTGAACTGTAAAAAGGTCATCAAAAGCAACGGTCAATAAAAATCTATCGGATCTTTGGAAACAAACTTCATAAACATGGCAATGGACCACAAAATCAAGTGTGACTTATAGACTGTGAAATGAGCCTAAAACAGCTTTGTTCTGCATTAGTATTCAGGAGATATCTTATCTCTCTAAACTGTTATCATAGCATTTCAGCTATTTTAGACACACTGACCTTCTCTTAAGGACAGGAGATAAGGCTTTTTAATGTCCTTATTAAATCAAGCCATCTATGCAGACTCTCAGAGCCGGGTAGTGTGTTCCAGGAGCTCTTCACAGTCTCTCTCTTACTGACTAATAAGCATCACAGTGATAATGACCAGTGGGACTGGATGCTGTATCTGCTCACTTCAAAATCATCGTATCATCCTAACCATCACCACGATATGCCGTGATATCCACCGGCTTTTTGTGCTCAGGTTATATGCATGAAGACAAAGCACACTCGCATTCACACACACTGACACACACACACACACACACACACACACACACACACACACACATTTTAGGCTTTCTCCCAAAGGTAATGGAGCATTGAGCTCTTGGGGAACAATAAATCCTGCTTAATGGGATGGTACAAAAAATCTTCAGAGCCCGGCAATCTGCATACTGGCCCAATGAGGCTTATATGTACAGAAAATGTTGTAGACATGCGTGTGTGTTCGTCAAACCAGTTGATGCACGATACTAATGCGAAACCTCTTCAAAAGATTGTGGTTGTCGCTTTCAGTGAGAATATTTTAATATTTAACTTGTGATCAACATTTGTGTGTCTTTAGCAGTAAAGAAGGCTGTCAGCTACTGAGCGTGTGCCACAATTCATTCGATGGACTCACCATCAGTCAGCCGAAGCCAAGGCACCGTGATTTACACCACACATAAGTCACATGAGTCACTTAAAGACATGGGAGTAAAGATCTGAGAGGTATGCCGTCCGATCCACATCTTGAAACATCTCTGTCAGAGTCTCAGCAGTGACATCCACACAGTTCAATCTGATGGATTTAACAGCCACCATCAGTGTCAGTTTCTAAACCGCACCAGCTGAAAACCAACATGGTTTGTAGATGAAGCCCTGCCTAGGTTCGACTACTAAAATTGCTGGAGAGCATCTGCAGCACAGTCTAATCAAAAAAGTGGTGTTTACATTCAGTAGCTCACCAAAACACATTTATGTAGCCTATCATTGAAGTCTAAAAAACATAATGAATATATTTATTTTCTCATAAATTTACTGCCTTCTTCACTACCTTTGCTGCTACATTGCAACAATTCTGCTCATCACTGCCACAAACTCTCCATCAGATACCAGCAGCAGGATGTGGTCATACACTTGCCCAGGTCTGGACCTTTGAATCCGCCCACTCCACCCAGTTGACTGATTGGTCTGGCATCGTAAAATGAAAGAGGTTTCTCGGTTGAAATAAAAAATTACCATTGAGTGCCTCAGGGAGACTAACGATCAGCCAATCCGTGCCAGGGGCTGGACTGACGCCGTTATCCAGCTGTTGTCAAGCGATGTGCCAGAACCAATGAGAAGGAATAACAACAACGGTGAACACCGACAAAATCGATGCTGCTATCAAGGTTGTTCTAAATTGATATATCCTCCCAATATCGGCTGACATCGTAGTTGGCTTTAGTTTGCTCCGCTCCACACAAGTATGTTGGCATAATTATGCATCAGGGTGGACCTAAAATGATTTTAGATTCAGGCAGAAATGTTGGACTCTAGTGATGATAACGGAAAATCAAATTCCCTCCCCACCACATATTGGTTAGAGTGGATGCAATGTTAGACTGAAAATGAAAAGAGAATGAGTTGATGATACTCTGATATCAGGCAAATCCCATACATGAACAAACAAAACTGGGAACAGCAAAAAACATCTCCCTAAAGCACCACTGGTGGTCAAATACTCTACAAAGATACCTTGGTCTTGTAATTGTAAATGTCGGTATGACTTTGTCTTATTTATACATGCAAACATGGAGATATATTTACGTTTCAAAGTTAGTAGTATTTAGTTTAGAAAAATTAGTTGGTCATTTAGTCTCTTAGCTTAATGTTTTGTTTTTTTTTGGGGGGGGGGGGGGGTTCGTGAAGATACAATTTAAAGTGTTCCAAGTTTACATCATTATTAAACTGTATTTTAATCAAGTGTCCAGCCAGATGAGTTGATGATATACCATTACCTTAACTATTTATCAGTTGGCATAGTTTGTTATGTTTGTCATTACTGGGTGCAAATATTTAATAGCAACTATTCACAACATAAGAATTTCAATGTGTTGAGCAAACCTCCCAAGGGGTGCCAACTTCAGCAAACAATGGATGGTTCACTTTGTCACATGAATGTCGTATTTCTATTAAACAGATGATAACATTCCACGGTTATAAAATCCTGTCTCAGGGATGAACTCACAAAGCATGGATTGTGGCCACTGATAGCATCGCTTGCAACTGCAATCTGCCCCAAGTCAAGGTCCTTTTCACAAAAGATATTAAGCTAAGTTTTGCAGCTGAGTGCTAATTGCCCTAAGTATAAATGTTGGCTTTGCGTCAACATTACAGCTGGCAGAGCGATGGCAGAACGATGGCAAGACATTGCCTTTGCCAGGCTACAATCACTGCTGCCATGATCACTGCTCTTGGCGTGACACCCCTTAGGAATCCGCTTCAGTTACCATCAGCTCAATTTTGGAACTTATCGGCTATGATCTGGTGACGATAAAGCCTTTGGGGGCTACAGCCAGTATTTTGGGACGTTTAGTGAAGCTAGCAGATATCTGGGCAAAGACTTGCTCTTCCGAGTGCTGATCAATGCTCACAGTTCAATTAGCAACTTGAGACGGGTCCAGACAACATTTCGGCTAATCTCTATAAACAGATATCTGCAGTCACATTCATAGTGAAATACTAATAAAAAGCTTGTTGTCATCAGATGATAGCTGATGGGTTCTGTGATTGCATTTTGGCCGGTGTGTTCTGCTTCTTTTGCTCTCCACATGGACTATGTACCTACAGGCAACCAAAGTCTGCTCAAAGTGACGGTCAATTTACTTGTACTACAAATGTACTACAAATGGACACCAGAATGCTTTCAATACCAAAAATGTGTGTTGCCTACAGATTCCACATACATGTGCAGATATCTGTTAAAGGAGATTAACACAAACTCTCTGAAGATGCTAATAATTTGGGGCGTTGGTAGCGTAGTGGATAGTGCCAGCGCCCCATGTACAGAGGCATCATCTCGCTGCAGCAGCAGTGGGTTCGAATCCAGCTCACAGCCCTTTGCTGCATGTCAGTGCCCACTCTCTCTCTCTGTCTCCCCATATCACTCTCTGTCCTGTCAATAAAGGCAAAAAGTCCATAAAAATAATCTTTAAAAAAAAACGAAGATGCTAATAATTCCTCTGTCACTGTGTAAGGCTGTTAGCACTGATCTTTGTGGATTGGACTGTTTTTAAAATGAGATTCATTTGCATAGAAAGGGGACACTTTTGCACCAAATGTATACACATTACCCGATTTAAATCTGTGCAAATAGCACTGGAGCACAAAGATGTTATTTGGAGGGTGTTTGGAGGTGCTCTGAGAATGACACAATTCCTTTATGTCTTATTTGTGCAGGTTTTGCACACGCAAAAGCAGCACGATCTTTTTGTGAATTAAGTGAGCGCTAAGTTTTGGTGCATGATAAGCCTTTAAAGTGAAGGACTTGTGACATGATTACTCAGACTGGACCTCGTGGATCATATTTAACTGCCCCAACGGTACCTTAAACAACACACCACCACCACCTCTAATGAAGCCCCTATTGTTTTAATACAGGGCTGGTTTTAGTCTGAACGCCAATTTAATATAAACTATTCAACATGTGATAACTAGGTTGATTTAAATTTAAGAAAAACTGCTGAAAATAGCTCCACTTCATCAGAACAATATAGAGTCAGAAAAGAGGTGATATCTCAATGAGAATGAACTCTGTGCTGTGGAGAAATAAATAACACTGTCACACACTTGGCAGTATATAAACTGGCTGCAACACTCCCCGGGAGCCCAGTGTACTACACAAAAACAAAGCTCTGTCAACGCAGGAGGGCTTCATGGATAAACACACACACACACAAACACACACATACAGAGAAGTAACTGTGTTCCACGAGGCACTATAGATCGGTCCGTCTTCTGTCCCCTCGAGAAATACAGTTGCCTGGGCTCTTTGATCTATCAAAATGAATGAGGCAGGCGGCATCGACTGTTACATGCAGCAAGGAACCCCTTTCAGAATGATACAGTTAGAATATTTATAGTTCTCCCAAAATGTCTCTCTTTACATGGTTGTAGGCCTATAATGAGGAATTCAATCGATTTAGACTTCTTTTTTAAAAGTTGGCTTGGAGATCAAATCTCACTTTTCCATTTTTTAGAAACATTTTTTACATGGGGCCATCATCTCAAAGAAAAGTGACTTATATTATAATTGATCTCTCTATCTGTAAGATTAATGATTAGAGAAGTTCTGAGAGAAAAGTACAGAGACGTTTGGAGTGCTGTGTGGAGCCGCAGTCAATCTGTGTGTGCATCTTCTGTCCCATTCAGTGTAATTCACAGGCTCGTGGTCTTTGACAGCGATGCATGTCAATGTCCTGCTGCTGTGGGATTGGAGAGGAACCATCTGGCTCAAATGCACTTCTGAGAATAATGTGTAAATTCTGTCGACGGGTGCCAGAGAGATTCCTCACAAGAGTGTTTTTCAAGTCAAAATGAAGTTTAACTGCACGGTTTTGGTCTGGTTGCTCTTTCATATTGCGTCTGCGTCGGCTGGTGCAATGAGCAATGAAAGGAGCTAATGAAGCTAAAGGAAATGTCTGCCATCGCTGCTTGACCCAGACCAAATTCTCACTTCAACACAATGAGTTCAATATCTAATAAAACCAATCACTGATTTAAAACCTTAATAATGAATAATCTCACTGTTTTAGTTGAGAATTAACATAAAAGAAGTATCATGTAGCCCCCCTGTCTGGTGCAATATCCTATAAACGAGTATTCATAGGCCACATTCATCAATTAACCATGTGTATAGCACCCGCAGCAGTGGCTGCCTTCCCATTTGAATACATTAGGGAGGAATATGTTACCTCATGGACCACGGCTGACCAGCCACATTAGATTTGACTATTAAGTGTGATAGATTTCTTCTCAGAACACAAAGGATGCTCTGTGGTTAACAAAGCTAAACTACTCCTTGGACTTTTCAGATACTTATCTTGGTAGCATTGATTTCTAGATTCTCTGCACAAGTCGGTGAACATTTCCACCACAACAAGGAAAAGCAAACTCCAAGAAGGCAGAGAGAAGAAACACTAAAAGCTCCATATTTCTGCATATTTCTTCCCCCTGAGCGCCGGGAACATATCATTATCCGACCGAAGCACATGAAATCAATGTTGTGCTTCATTGCACCTAATATTTTACAAGTGACGGCAGTCATAGCTAAATATACCTTGTGCATACAACATCTATCTTTATCATTCTCTTTATTTGAAAGCTGTTATTACTGTAGCATATAGTGACCCTGTGTGACCCACTCATCAGGAGGAATTAAATGCGTTGAAAAGTACACAGCGATGAAGACTTGGTCATTTCCTTGCAGCTTTAGAAAGAGAGAGTCCACTTTTAAGAAACTCATAAGATTCTGAAAAAAAACTTTATATAGTTTTCATTCAATAAACTCATAATATTCTACAAAGATTTGATTTCCCATTTCATCCCATATTGTGCCGTTCTTTTTACAGCAACATACTAGATTTGTTGCAAACTACAACCAATAATGTAAGTACTTTGGCAAAACCTCGTACTATACTTCAGAAGACTAAAATGACTAAAGACATACTGTTCAGTCCCATAAGCAGAGCTCCATCTATCTGAATTGCTTTTGCAAAAATGGCTGCTGTCCCTGTTTTATTGAGTCTCGTTTTTTTTTTGTTTTTTTTATTTACATGGTGAAAAATCCTATTGAGAACAATGTTGTTTTTGAAGACAAACCCTACTGACAAAACAAAGTATACACAGTGGCACAGAGAAGACAAACACAGTGCATTTCAATATAAAAAGAGGAGAAGACAAAGAAAACAGAAAACGCAAGCACAACAGAGAAAAACAGACAAAACAAACATTAACAGGTACATGTCACCACGTTCTTTTAATGCCCTGAGCTGTTCAGTGAAACAAGGAGGAAACAAAAATCATCTCATGACATATGATCAGAGAAACATGTTCAAGACCACGTTCCACAAACACAACACACAGGCATTAGAGCAAACACACCAACCAACAACAACAACAATTAATCATTCATCACTCTTTTGGGAAAACACAGCCTCAACTCAGAGTGCTCCAAATCCACACGTGATGGATGTAGAACGAGACAACATTTTCAAACAAAAGTCAGCAGCAAACATCCTGCTTTGCTGTTTTATCAGTGGTCCACATCTACCAGTGTGTCCTTGAGATGAGTCTCAGACACCCCAGGACTCCAGGCAGGTCACAGGGCAGGTCTGGTCTCAGTGGGACTGTTGCCTCAGGCAGGGGAAGAGGATGAAATGCTTTCTGGCTACAGCAGGTGAACACCAGCGGGTGAAAAACAGGTGATATCTTTCTTCAGCCTGCACCACCGCTCCCAACACAACTTACTGAATCTCTCCCACCTTATCGCCTTCTCTTTTTCTGGCCACAAACAGTCCGACTCTTTATTTTCACCACCTGACCCATATACAAAACTGCTTCCTGGTGGGTGCTGCTCCAGAAACGAGGTCCAAGCCTTTGATGCGGCTCCAGATCACTGGCTGAAAGGCTGTCACTTCAGCTTTAGGCCGCTCACCATCCCACGGCAGCTCTTCATCTCCAAGCCTGGGCGACACACTTTTCATCACATTCACACATCCTTCATCATGTGACCAGCTCATTCTGCCCTCTCACCAGCTATCATATCAGGGAATTGGCTTTTATGCAAGCACAAACACCTCAACTCAAACATAATAGCTGTAAAATAAACAGCAAATAAACCATGGCATTGATTGTGTTGGAACTGAATAGATGTTAAATGTGTGCTTTCCAGCCGACGTGAGCCATAATATGATGGCTGCATCCACTTACATGAGAACTACTAAAGCTCACATCACCTACCTGAGCTGGGTGAAAGTAAAATTCACCGTGAAAGACAAAAAAAACATGCTGAACCATTTACACGAAGGAAAAAGAGGGCAGATTTAATTTAAAAATTGGCACGCATTCCTCATTTCTACAGATGAAAGCTCGTAAATGAAAAAGCCTGGAATCATGCCTGGTATGGAAATCTAAAGTTATGAATAATGCCTCTGTCTCAATCATCAAGTCTGTTTTAATAAGGTGGATTAGCCCAGCACCTGCAGGCTGGAAGGCACACACCGCTGCACTCCTAACCAACCAAGAGTGGGACAAGAGTCCCTGGGGGCCCTGAACCTCACATCCTCCCAGTTGGACCCTCACCAGACTGTAGGAGTGAGCAGCGGCAAACAGCTCAGGCTTGTCATTTATGCCCATGAATCCACCTCCAATGGGCCGGCGCCACAGCGAGAGCAGCTGATTTACACACAGTTGCTAATCAGGGAATGGCTCTCTTGCTAATGAAAACTCATAGATCTATACAGTAACAGTACTGATATGATTTTAGCTCCCATTACTCATTCCTAAATATGCAATAGGCAATAACAGTTAACTACTACAGGGAGCAGACAGCTGAAGTTAGGAATTTGGGGTCAGAAATGTTGACTGGGTCACTGCTATCTCTGTACTGACCTGGGAATAACAGCCTCCTGTACGCACATTCACTGTTTCTCTGCAGACATAAATATCACAAAGGAGTAAATAGATTCTTTCCTCCTGTCTGGCCTCAGTGACGCTCCAGCATTTAGCTGATTGCAGGATGGATATGCCTAACTCCACCCTCCCATCCCTCCTGGAGACCAGCTCTGGGAGCTGGGAGGAAACCCCGGTAAACAGAAAGGCCAGCACAATGGTTTGTTCCTGCTAGGCATTGATTCATCATTCCACTGAACAAGTCATAGGCACCGGTCTAATCATGATTAAGACCATAACAGAGAGCTCGGTAGACACAGGGGGGGATGCAACCATCCATCCATCCGCTAGATTCATCAAGCAAATCACTTCCACTTCCAGCAAATGAGAATGAATTCATTGTGACTTACCTGTTCCATTGGCTGTGTTTGCTAAGAAGAGAGGACACAAAGCTGAGCAGCTTTGAGATAGACGTACATTGAGGCAAAACACTTGAAGGATTCACAGTAAATTCTTACGGACTAACAGGCTGTGAAAGCCATTTAGGAATAAATGAGTCTAAGTGACTAATTGTGGGTTTAGGAGTTAAGTGCACTCACCACTGGAGCAGTCCAGTCCGCCCCATCCGGGCTCACACTGGCATGTATCGGGAGACACACAGCGGCCATGGACACACTCCTCTGTGCACAGAGCTGAGACACACAGAGACGTTCCCTCATCAGTATAGTTTATAATTGAGTTAACACACACACATAAGCAGAGTGTAAAACATCATTAAACCACCAATAAACAGCATAATGAAAACCACCAAGATAACAGCTGAAAGAAAATGGCCCATAAAATTGAACACTCAATATCTCCCTAATACCATCAGGGGACTAAATCTCAGCCATGGCACTCATATTCAACATCCATCTCCACCACTTGACACTGGGCTAAATGATTTCTTAGGAGATTGAGTCCTTGGTTAACATCTCTGTTTATCACATAGCTTTACTTCCCACAATGAGCTGTTATCAGGAGGCTGAGCCATGAAGGAACAAGCTGTAAATCCCCTCTAATTTGATCAGCCAGTGCTTTGTCATATAGTGATGCTTTAATGTAGCAGGTCCAGGCACCTCAGTGTTTACTAAGTGTGCAGTTTTCTTGATCATTCATATTGAGCAACACGGCACCCGATTGATTGGGTCGGCATTAGTATTCCTGGGAGCGTGTTCACAGGGTTTGGTTCAGCTGGATAATAAAGTGACCCACATGGAGTTTTTGTTTTTTGCCACAGCGCCAGTTTTTTTGTGTGAAGCCAAGAAGGAAAAGTATCACAAAAATAGGCACTTAGCATGAATAAATGTGTGGCAGCCAAGGTCATCTGACCAGCAGGGTTAAGACAGACAGGCTCTTATCTGAGGAATGAGACAGTCAGGCCAATACGACGAGAGAGAAACCCCGCCTGATGGGAATCAGCAGTCCACTAACACGGCCTGTGGAGGGATGATACACAATCCAAGGGCAGCAGAACAGACAGACCATCGCCTTAACTGATCAGACCTCATCCAACACTTTATCCAAGCTCCTTTTGGTCTCCACTTTTTTGTTTTATGATCAAAATTTGAAAAAGGACAGCAGGAAAGCATCTGTTGGTTTTTTTAAACAACATATGCCCTGGGGCAATTTTGCAGTTCTGTGTGCAACACTATGGCGCTCATCCTGCAGGCAGAGAGGTCAGCAGAGAGCTGGCTGCAGGCCTGAACAGAGCTACTATAGATTATCACTCAATCAGGCTTCGATTAGGATCCACCGCCAGCAGGAGAGATGCAGCGGGAGAGGAGAAAGAGGAGTGAATCCCAAACACCCACGAGCCGGTTCTAATCGCAGAAATGCTCCCAAGGCAAAAATGGTAAACCAGAGATTGAAAGATAATTTAGGGCAGATTTCTGAGCATCAGTAGTCTGGCAGAAAACTGTCTAATTACAGTAAGCCAGCGAGAAGAAAAGGGAGGAAGAGCCTCGAACATTTGTGCTGACGAAGGTGTGAGATCGACTACCTGTAATCAATGAGTCCACAGTGTGCAGAGTATTCAAAGAGAAGAGGAGACGAATTCAATGTCACCATGATGAGTTGATTTCGTTTACTTTCAATCAGCAAATTCTGATCAGCGAGAACAGGGAAATGCAAATGTGTCACATCCTTTATATAAAAAAAAGAAATATGGAAATGAAGTTTTGAATATGGGAGAAAGGATAAAGCACACCCTTCTCCTGAGATCTGAACCGGTGTTCTGAAGGGATGGCATAATAAAGTAGGAGGAGGTAGGTCTTTCATTTTAATTGAAATTCATGAATCACTCTGCTTAACTCATGTCTAAGGAATCTGTTGGAAAATTGAGTCTTTCATCTAGATAAAAGGCTAATCTAACTCATTATGCAGAGGTGTTATCAGAACAGGGAACAATGGCGCTAATTGGTGATTGTCATTCAGTGTTAATAAATTCAATATTCTCGCCCAGTCAAACTACAATCTTTTAAAATGTCTGATAAAATAGATCTTTTTAGTCTCTACTCGAGCTGCCTTATCCGGCCTGTTTTTTGGAGAGGTTTCCTGCAGTCAGAAAAATAAAGACCTACCAATACAATCCTGTGTGTTTATGATTTATGTAGTAGCAGTGTTTTGTCGTACACTGCTAGTGAGAGTGAAGTGGAAAAAAACATGGAACATTATGATGAAGCTGATGGATAAATCAGTCTAAGAGATCTGCCTACAGAACATATCAAACAACTCCCTCCAAAGCTTCTTCCACTTGCCTCTATCTAGCACAGAGATGATTCATTTTAAAACTGTGTCTTTGAAGCATTAAAAAAACGCAACAAAGCCAAAAAATGAAAATGAAATCAAAGGCACAGAATCCCTTTCTGGAGAAAAATCTCATCATCTTCCCGATCATCAAAACCCGAATGTGAAATGTGCTAGCGTATTGCCGCCTGAAACTTTATCAGAACCAGACTCATTCTGCCGCCAGAATCATTTTTTAAGGATTACACTGCATCACTGGACAGGCAAGAGTCATGCAGAAGTCATCTGACCTAAATGCTCTGCAAAAAGAGGGACTCATAACCCCGCAGAGCCTGTCAGCCTCTGAAGATATTACGAGCTGTTGTCATTAGCGAGTTCCCCTCATGCACAACTGTAATAATCATGCTTATTAGGAGGGAAATGAGTTCCTCACATCCTCTACATAGGCTAGTTACAGATTAAGGTAATGACTTACGACAGATCAAAGGTCACAGAATTAATAAAGACCCCTCGTCGGAAACTTCAAGCACTAATTAACCAGAAACAGATCAAAGTTCAACTTATCGGGGAGGGCTTTGAGAAAATTAGACAATTACTTCCAAAAGACAGAGCGAAACAAAAATAACAAACTAAAGAAAAACATCCTTAAAGATAATGTTGCCGATTTAGTGTCAGACTCCTTTTGTGTGCTTGGGTGATAATTTTGGTTCATTTGAGGTTCTAACATCCCCAGATTCATTTAGCTGCCTCTCATTGGAGCTAATGTGAGTGTTGATGTGGTGCCACATGACAAAACAAAAAACACAGACAGGATTAAAAGGCAAACACTCTTGAAGCATTTTGGACTTTTAATGGAATAGACTTTGCAAAGAAAGCTACAGTAACAATACACAAGGGGGAGGGGGTATTTTACATTCAGTGAACAACAAAGTGTCCTGAAATAGACGACTTGAGTTGATTTTGGGTCGATTTACTCTATAATGCCCCCTTTTGTCACTGCATGCAAAACAGCTCTGGGAGTACAAATCTCTTAATCCTGGTAGTGAGAGTGCTAGGATTAAAAGGGGTGGAACAGTTTGCAAAGGCAGCAGAAAGCAAAACTGCCCTCTCGGCCCCTATCAACTACGGCTCCCCACTCCACCTGAACGAGGGTTAAAGGGGAGGGCGGCTGTTTTCACTCTCAGCCTGACATAATATCATAACAAAACCTTTCTTTTTCATACAGCGAAGAGGCCAGATTTAAGAGGTACCTCCACGGTTTGCAGATTCACCTGGTTAACACCCTGAAAAGAGCCTTAATGAACAAATAGCTCCATTGTCAGTCAAATGGTTAATGAATACATTATTGATCAAGCTGCGCTTCCCTCCTTAAGACCCCCAGATAATCACACCGGCTCTTATTCTTCGCTGGCTGGCTTCCCGGTGCTCTGCTGCCCTAAGGCCGGTAAAGCCAAGACAAGGACAAGCTCAGCTGTGGTCAAAGAGCCTACCCACATGGCTGCAGTCACTGTATCAGTCTCTCCCTCATGTTGCAAAAGATCTAGGAAAATATTAAAGCGCAATTCTAATCTTATTTAAAGGGAATAAAACATTAGGTAAGGCGAGAATATCAAAAACGTAACTCTCAGAAGCTATATGTTCTGTCTTTATTTGGCCAGCATGCAAAAATATTCAGTTTGATGTGCGTGAATAAAAATAGAAATCAATGACCATTAATGAAGCTGTAAAAACGACAGGGAAGGATTGTTACCAGCACATTGCTCCAGTCCAATTTTCACGGCTTCTGCTCTTTTTATGTTATTGAATTCCGGTGTGGTTTTATTGCGGGTGCTATACCTACTCAGTCTGTAACCAGGACCCTCTTGGCTCGTTAATTTTTCCTCATTGTTATACAACTTCAATTAAATTACTCTTGCTGGAGGAGTAAAGCAGAGAGCAGTCTACTGTGCCTTCATGTTAAATCATGCTCAATCACCTTAAACTGAGTAAAGTCACATGGACAGAGGCATGCTAACAGAGGAGGTGGTGGTGGCAGTGGCGGTGGCGGTGGCGGTGTGTTACTGGGTGTTCATGATACAGAGGATCAGACTGCCGTGGGGGCGATGGAGGCGGGGGCCGACGGTGGCCTGGCGGGGAATTGTAGCTTTATCTGCAAGCCACCCACAGTCACGATCAATCCTAATATTTACTCCTGTTTTCTAAATGTCTACCTGACATAACCTGAAATGTCATCATCGAGGACAAAGAAAGAAAAAAAAGGATACTCACGAACACACAAGTCTCCGCTCTCAAAGTAACCAGGGCAACACTGTGAGCGGCGCCTATACATGGTCCTCACTCCCCGCCGATAAGCCGTCTTATAGCTGATCCTGGAAAAACAGACACACCGAGATGGCTACGTGATGTACAGAGTGACCCTTATGAAGGGCAGGAAAACATATAGAGGGGAAAAGTAAGTTGCACCACGATTTTCTGTTGTTATTGGCAAGTTTTTAAAGCACAACGAGGAAACAGAATTAACAGTCAGTGGTATTTTGTGTATAACACCTGCTACAGAAAAGCCAGTATTTGGGAGGTGACTCTGTGTACTTATTTAGCTGGATGCCCACTATAAACCTTAATGGAGTAATTAAAACATTTACTGTGAGATGATTACAGTCAGAGGCATCCTGGCTCTGAGCACTTCACTGTCAGCCACATTAACAAGGACATTTACTGTTGCCTTCATTGACTTGGCTCTGATTTTGGGGGACAGTAAAGGGCGAGTTGCTCATGAGACAAATTCAGGGACAAATAAGAGGCTCCTCCGAACTTACCGGTGCCTTGTGCATTTAAACCAGTTGAGGATGTCTGTGCATCTGGTGTAGTAGATCTGGTCAAATGGGTGAGCGTAGGATTCCTGGACAGTCACAGCGTAGCTAAAAGACAGAAATGTAAAGACATCAGTGGAAGAAATAAGTGCCATACTTAGGTACAATTTTGTGATAATTTACTTTTTTTTACTATTTCCATTTAAGGGTATTTTATACCTTAGCTCCACTGCATTTCATAAAAACATACTGTTCTTTTCACTCCATTACATTTATTCATTCATCCCAACTTTTTTGGCTTGTGACTCCTTAGAAAAAAGAATCAGTATTTAGTTGGGGCCCCTTTGTCACATTTCAGAAGTCTATTAGTTGTTAGCAGTTCAACTAAAGAGACTTTCCCCACTAAACGTCTAACATGCTTTCATTTAAATAACAGTTTGAGGGCCAACAATAATAATTCACAAAAAAAGACAAGAGAACATTCCAACAAATTCGCACAAATTTGTGTATCAGAATTTGTTTTTTATTTTTCCCTACCTCGTGAATCATCTCAAGACCTCTCAGATTTATCACATGTCCCTGGGAAGGGGCAAAAAATCACTGGACTAAAGTGGTTAAAACTAGCTCAAACTTGACCAGCTTCAACAGCAAAATTATATTTTCACATTTATACATCAGAATTACCAATCTAATAATATAATAAATGATAACATATCGGTTACAGGTGACATTTTTCTGAGAACAAGGGCTTTTTCCTTGATATGTTAGGTATATTTTAGTGATAATAGGCTACTTGCTGTATTTTTATTTAAAGCTCAGGAACACATTTTAATTTTGGCTTCATTGGGCAAAAACTCCACAATAACCTCTAAGCATATTGTAATTCAAGTGGGCTGAGAGAAAACTAGACTCCTGCACCTCCTCTTGGCTCTGTTTTCAGGCTTTAGAAAATCTAGGCTGTGACGGAAGACTTTGGACAATCACAGGTCATTTCAGAGAGAAGGCATTCCTATTTGCTGTTCTACAAATTACAAATGCCGATGCACATGCAGGTCCCTAAAAGAGAATCCCGCAGAGAAAGTTGCCATTCAAACATTGGTAACAACTGCCCACAGTGCAAAGCAACCAAAAGAAGGAAGACAGACTTCTCAAAAAGAGAGTCTAAAAGAGAG
The DNA here is from genome assembly GCF_006386435.1 of Epinephelus moara. Classification (NCBI taxonomy): domain Eukaryota; kingdom Metazoa; phylum Chordata; class Actinopteri; order Perciformes; family Serranidae; genus Epinephelus; species Epinephelus moara. The sequence goes on from NC_065525.1 coordinate 26,890,028, forward strand.
TCTGACAGTGAACGCAATAAAACACATCGGTATTGGCGAAGAAATGGACAGAAAATATTGCTAATAGTTTAGCCTTCTGCTAACCAGAGCTAAAGCCTCCAGCTGTGGCTTCAAATTCATGTTTAAGTAGCTAATGTTAGCGAGAGCCTCAATGACAGTGTGTTCTCCGCCCCACGCCAGGCTGCTACAGACCACCTCACCGGGAGGAGAGTGGGCAGCAGCTCCTGAGACGGACCCCCAATCAGCAGCTGTAGGAGTCTGAATTCAGCCAGCGCAAATCCAGGTTCTGGAGGGCCGGAGAGCCATGACTCCTCACCACATCAGGGAACTTTCTCCTGCCGTTACACAGGTTAGATTTGAAGGGACCATTGGCCACCAGTCTGCTGTGACACCCGGCACTGGGGGGTTTGCGCTGGCCCAATTTGAACCGCTACAGCTGCTGACCAAAGGTCCATCTCCCAAGATGCTGCCCACTGCGGCAGGGAGTGAGGCAGACGAACTATGAGGTGGTTAGCTAGCTAATTGTTGACTCATTTGCAGTCTGATAAACAGAGAAACAGAGAGTGGGGCAAGGAGGGGCTGAGCGAATGAGCTGCATGTAATGAAAACTGCAAATGAAATAGGATTTTATAAATCAATGTATGGGAAACACTGGGTTACTGTATGAAGCGTGTGTATATGCCCTTGGTCGTCTGGTGGGAGGGGCTTAGGAGAGAGAGGGGAAAGCTGTAGGAAAGGGTGTATTTTTTTAAATTCTGCTGGGTTTTTTTTTTTTTCGGCTTTTCCAGATTTCTGCCTTGCCCAGCTTTAATTAACATTTTGAATGCAGGACTTGTAATGGAGTATTTGTACATTTGCACTTTAGTAAAGGATCGGAATACTTCTTCCATCAGTGGAAGACACTGCTGCAATCATGGTAAACGTTCTGGGGAACATAGATTTTCATGCTCCTTGGAGATATCTGGAGAAAAAAAACACAATAACAGCACACAGGTCCTGTCAATGGATACAGTCCCAATGAAAGTAATACAATAACTTTGATATGCAAAGAAAGGACTTGAAAGGAGCTTTTAGGTGATTCATGTTAGTGATATATTCAGCCCGAGGCAGTCTGAGGATATTGGAGGACCTCAAAGCCACGAACACAGCCCACTTAGGGAATTCATTTCGATGCCAACAAGGTGGAACAACGATTCCAGAGTACACTCACCTTGGTCAGGCAATAATCCAGATAATATATCTTCTCAGCTTTCTTTCCTCCCCTTTGCATCGAGGACAGAAATTATTCCTGCTTATTTCTCATAAGTGACACTGCCCAGCACAACTGATAATTATTCAGGCTCTATGGCTGTCGAGATTGATCGGGATGAGAGTACACTGATCAATTTGCCTGCGTATTTCATTTGAAGCTGCAACTCCTCCCATCTCTCAGAGCTTGGCGACATGAGCTGTGTGAGATCGATACTGCTGTATGGACTTTGAGAATAGATCTGGAACTTTACTTAAAAGCACTTGTAGCAGGTACATTGAAAAAGTTCCAAGATCGACGACATCCGTCCTGGCGCTGCTAAATTATCAGATTCTCAAAATCTAAAATTCAATGTATTGTTGTAAACACATGCGGATAATGACTCACCTCTCCCAGTGACTGCAAACATTGGGGTCATCGGGGTTCAGACTCCATACATTAGTGGTTAAGTCCAGAACAAGCAGCAGGGCGGACAGGGCAACAGATGACCCCATTCTTCACTCTGAGGAGGGAGGCAGGAAGAAAGATAGATGGTTGTACTTTAACTGTAACTTGGATCAGCACTTTTATTGGTCTTTCAAATAAGAATCTATTTGTACTTTGAAGTGGTATATCTCCAGTAATCTAATCACCTTGAAGTAGTTTTTGAGATAAGAATATCAAAACTATGCTTGTTTAAAGGAATAGTTTGATATTTTTGGGAGATGCACTAATTCGTTTTTTCTGCCAAGAGCAAGATGAAAAGATACAACTCTTATCAGTGGTTAGTGGAGACTATATGCAGGTATACCCACCTCTTTTTCTGATCGTTTACTGTATACCCACCTGTCAGCCAATAAGCTAATATAAAGGAGAGTTTACCCACTTCCTTCTCGGTAACCTACCCATCTACCTTGTAGTAAACCTAACTTCCACGACACCACTGACTCTTGTGTCTGTACGGTGAACATAAAACTAAAGCCCACAGCCAGTTAGCTTAGCTCAGCATAAAGGCTGGAAACAATTAGAAACAGCTAGCCTGGTTCTGTCCAAAGGTAGCAAAATCCACCTACCACCATAAATTAGCTTGCTGTAGTAAGACTACAGACTTACAGTCTTACTTCCACCAGCCAAATGGCTAATTTTCAGGTTAGGGGTCCAAATTATTTTGTCTTACCGCTTTTCTGGACTTCTGAAATGTTATCAGACTGAATGGATTAAATCCTGATCGTTTTGCAGGGTTTGTGATGCTCAAAAAAATGTATCCATTTATTAACAGATGTCTCTTTCACCTTGCAAGTCTATGGGAAACAGTTTTTTTTTGGGCCACAGGGCATTATGTGATGGACTCTGGGAACTGCAGTATAACAGTTTGGCCACAACAAAAATTAGCTACAGAGCCCGGAGCATCTCCTGAAGACCTGGTGTACATTTCTGGTGTACATCTGTCATTACAGGGGCAAATTTGAAAATTACAGAAATGATGCAGGGCAAAAATTTGCTTTGCTTTCTATGCAAACGCTGTTGGAAGCACTGTCAAATGGAAATTTTTGGGCCCGTCTCTAGACAGACCCAAGGTAGCCGTTTCCTCTCGTTTCCAGCATAGATTTATAAAGATAACTGGATACAGCCATAGAAAAATACAGATGTAGCTGCTGTGACGCCACCCATTGGTTTGTGGACTCCAGTTCTAAAGCCTCAAGTTCAGCATTTCGGCTATCGCAGTATTGTTTTTTGGATCCAGAGGGGCCATATTTCAGCAAGAGGCCTTTGCTGTGGAGGAGTGAGGGGTGGATCTGACTGAGAAGCCAAGGACACTGTCAGTAGATGACCTGTCACTCAAAGCGCCCGCCCTTGATCATGCACAACTTTAAGCCTTCATAAAAAATAAAAAGTTGTGTTATTCACACAAATTCACTCCCTACACAGCTGTCATGACATTTGAAATTAGGTATAGAGACCAAAACTGTTTTTTGTACCAGGCTGTAAACATGTTTATTTCTGCTGTAAAGTTGGGAATGTTAACATGGGGGTCTGTGGGGATTGACTCACTGGTGGAGCCAGCCCCAAGTGGCCATTTAAAGAACTGCAGTTTTGGCACTTCTGTGTTAGCTTCACTTTTCAGCCCTAGAGGTTGCCGCTTGTATACAGTGTTGGAAGCTGGGCCCTGTTGGCTCTTATTAAAGTGGCTCAGATGCACATTGAGTAAAAAAAAAAAAAAAAACTTTGATTTTTAAGGGTATAAAATTACCCAGATCTTCTGCAACATGGGGCCCATAGACCAAGTGCAACAGTTGTGTGATAATACCAAGAAGGTAATGTTCCTTCAGAAAAAAAATTAAAAAAAAAAAATAAATTTATGGAAATCTCTTTCACAATGTACGTCTATAGTGAAAAGTCTTCCTGGGCCACAATGGCATCACGTGACAGACACAGTTGTAATGGCATGGTCTGGCCACTATGTCAGATTCACAGCCCCACTCTGTCCCTGGAGGCTTGATTCCCAGTCCTTATGTTACGCTAAGCTAACTGCCTCCTGACTGTGGCTTGATAATTAGCAAGAACATGGTATCGACTCTCAGAAAACAAGTAAGTGTGCTTTCCAAAATGTCACGTCATTCCTTTTAAGTAGTTTTCATGCTAGTATCCTTAAAATACATCCCTATGCTTGTTTAACATTTGCTCCTGTGCTTTTCTCCTTCAGTAAGACCTTCAAAAAGCACATGTGGTCTGCTCTGTGAGCGGCTGCAGAGATAAAACCTCCCTGTGACAGTGACAGAGATGCTGATTTGTTTAGACCAGCAGTTTATTTCATTAGACCTATAGGCAGAGGAAGAGTGCATATGATCAACGGGAATGACAGTGATGGATTCGCCATACGAGCAGGTCTTACCTTAGCGCATCGCTACCGAAGATAAAGATATATGGATGACACATGTATGACTGACACACAGCATATCTAAAGGTTAATGCCTGGATGCCATTAGTAGTAGTGTGCGGTGTGTCAAGACTCTGAACATTATGTGGCCTCTTGAGAATGGAAAACTCACACGTTGCTGTATCATCAACAATAACACATGAGAATAAATACAGAGGAACTGACTCCTGACTCGTATTTGTATCTTCGTACAGCTCAATGTATAGTGATGCATACGTGATGGTGTGTTTGCATGTATACATTAGGCTGTGTGTGCCCTGCATGTTCTTTGTTGCATTATAGGGGATGGGTTCAATATTTCTGAGTGACTGTATCCAATAACACAGGCATTCACATGTTCAGCTAATCTTCTGCATTGATAGCTGCATGTAGTTCACTCACATGTGAAAGAAAATCAATCAGACCTCCACTTCCTTTAAGTAGCAGTTCATCTGAACAGGCAGAGGTTAAAGTCATGTTCATTTCCTTAACAGGATGATTAATCAAGATGCACACATGTTAAGGGGCTACAACTACTTTCATATTCAGGCCCTTCTCTAAAACAATCCTGTTAAATACTACAGGGACTCTGCTTGATTGACTAGAAAGCTTTTATTGCTCCCGTGATTAGACCACCACCCTCAGTCATTTCTCTGAACGGCTCTGGACAAGTGGAAATACCTCATAACTTGTCATGTCACATTTTGCACACCTCACAAGCTCTCAGTCGCAAGCCTGCGGCTGTGGGCCCAGAGGTGATAAAATTAGGATTATCCTGAATATGTGGCAAGGTAGCCAGGACAAGCAGCCAGAGGCACGTGGCCTTAAGCTCACCTAATCCTGCAGCCTGTGGTCCCTTGGTGTTTTTTGTGGATGCTGAGGGCGCTCTGGAAGCACAAAGTGACAGAACTGCAGCTGTGCCCAGACACACACACACTCACTGGGAGAGGTGATGACAGGTCGCAGATCTGTGGGAGAGAAGAAAAATAATGAGCTTATGATGACACACAGAAGACACATGCTTCATTGCTCGCTCTCACACGCATGCGCGCACACAAACTCATAAATTTCTTATGGGATCAAGAATCTCAACAGGGATGTAGTTCACAAAAGCTGCTCTTGAAAGGCCAATTTACTTTGCGCAGCCTCCACATCCGACCACACAGTTTTCGTTCCATTTTCCAGCGTCCCTCCTACCTGGTATCCACAGACACACTAAGTTACCCACAGGAATAAAAGCCTATATTAACTCAAGAGGGCCAAATACAATGAACCCTGTTCACACTTCAAACACTACAAGTGGCTGGTCCACAATGTGACAAGATGACGTTATGCGTGCTCATTAACCAAGCCTACACAAAGGTTATTGCGATGATAATGCAGGACATGAACAGAACATTGATGTGTTTATCAGCTCTCGCACTACACTGCTCTTAATGATTGCGCCAGAAGGTCAGAGGGGGGGTTTGAGATTCTTCTGCCCTTCATGTGCTGTGAATTCTGAATGAAGATGTAAACATAAGTGCGACAACATAATATGGCTGTTTTTGTTCCTGTCTAAATAAATAATTCAACATTTTTCTTTTGCATGTAAACTGTTGCTAAGGCCCAGCTGGGTGGACACTGAGACAGAAGGCTGAAGAATTATTGCAGGCAGACTCATTAAAGGAGAGATGATTTAGGGATCTCTGATTGGTAATCAGAACTGAATTTAAATTAACCTGTCTAAAGAGGCACCATCATTCAGCTGACCAACAAATGCGCTACACCTTTACAACAACAAGCACAAATAACATTAAGATTTAGATAACCGGGTACAGATTTATCAGATTGTATTTAATTTCTTGTATCCAATTTGACTCAACAGAAACCATGGTAAAAGTTATTTTTTGTATTTTGGTTCTGGTAATATAAGTTCCAAATTTAAAGCCTTATGTGTTGACTTTTTCATTATAAAACACACATCTGTTTTACCAGTTTTCTAATTAACTGACTCGTCTTTGTATCTTCGTACAGCTCAGTGTATAGTGATCATGTGCATACGTGATGGTGTGTTTGCATGTATACATTGGGCTGTGTGTGCCCTGCATGTTCTTTGTTGCATTATAGGGGATGGGTTCAATATTTCTGAGTGACTGTATCCAATAACACAGGCAACAAAATAACCGGATACAGATCTATCAGATTGTATTAAATTTTTTTAATCCAATTTCACTCAATAGAAACCATGGTAAAAGTTATTTTTTGTATTTTGGTTCTGGTAATATAAGTTCCAAATTTAAAGCCTTATGTGTTGACTTTTCATTATACAACACACATTTGATTTACCAGTTTTCTAATTAACTTCTTAACCCCAGGAAGAGTAGTTGCTACCTTGGTAGTGACTTATAGGGATCCAAATAAATAAATGAATGAGAATAAATTCTAAATTGACAGGCGCGTGTCTGCCATCTACAATCAGCATACTGCCACGCACCCATTTCTCTTCATAAGGAATATGTTTGCCCACAGGTGTATCATGGAGAAAGCGCAAAGTTGTTTCTACACACATTAAAACACTGACACACCAGTGTCGGACCGTCGGTGAGTGTCTGTCAATGTTTAGGCAGTTGGAAACAGCTGATAAGCCGTTCATCACTCCCTTCAAACATCTTTAAAGATGTTGGTCTCTGATGCACTCTCTCCTGAGGGCACGGACTACGACATCCTCCAGCAAGGTTAGAAATGCCATCTTAACACCTGCTGAGAGGTGGATCAGAATCTTTCATATACCCTGCTATGCCTATTAATAGGCTACCGGTTAATTAGTGGGCTACAAATTAACATATGCGCAAATTCTATAAGATAAAAACTGAAATACTCCATTTTCAAGGTTGAAGTTTTAATTAATAATTAATGAGGATGATAGGGTGTCAGTGACATAGTTATTAATACATTAATGGTTTCAAATATTGTCTATTAAAGCCTTTTGAATGCATTCATTAAAAGATATGTGTTTATAATCAGAAACAGCCGGGCCTTTATCATTTGTGCGTACCTATGGTAGTGAGGCAGTTCTAAATTTGTTTGCAGAGAAGATTAAGATTTAAGCACAGATTTGTGCGTACACACTGTTTGTCAATGAGGCCCAATGAGTGGTGAGAGAAACCTGTTTTTTTTTCCACAGATTATCTGTCTCATGTGCTTCTGTATGGATGCAGTGAGAGTTTCAGGAAATATGACAAAAGTTATTTGTCTAAAGTTGCCAACTGTATTATGTATGCAACAAAGCACTTAGTGTATTCAGGATTTGCATATTTGTCTATAACACGATGAGTGTTTTGTTTGTAGCCAACAGGAATTATTCTGCATGCTGCATTTACTTCTCAATCCACTGTTACAAACAAAAGGAGACTGCACTAGTTAAATGTGATCGGAAGTCAGATCCTCAGTCCAGGTTGTCACTATTATGCCATGTTATCACACTGGGATTTCATGCCAAAGCTTACTCTGTTAGATCTGGTCACAATGTACCTCCACTAACACATTTGTGTGCAGCACAGTATGTGTGAGCAGAACAGGCTGGTGACTTTAAAACTCTGAATGTCAAGGACGAGAAAGTCCCTGAAGTTTTGTCATACCCGAACAGATCCATGCCACGTCCTTTACCGTGGAATTTAACATTTGAATTTAAAAAAAAAAAAAAAGACAAAATGTAACACACTTTTAATAACGGTACACTGGGTCGAAGTGAACTTGTGTTCATTGTCGATTCTGCATACAGCAAGTGTGAACAAAGAGCACAGCATAAGATGGAGAAGTCTGATCAATATGACGCTCATCACTTGGGGCTCTCCTGTATGCCTCCTCCCTGTATCTGCCGACATCCACGAAAACAGTTCTGTTTTGACTTCAAAAGTCTTCACTTTACACCAAACAAAATGTTCTCCAGAGACCTTATTCCCTCCTAAATGAATTTCTCTCCTGTTCCTTGCCACTTTGATTACCGACACTATGAAACCCTCTCAATCGCCGAGCTGCTGCATCTGATCCCACCGAGAAACTGCTGAAATAGCAACATCTTTTAGGCTATCGACAGAGACACGAGTGCAGAGTACAAGAGGCAGGGTATAGTGTTAAGGTGTAAGTAGGACGCGGTGTATGTGAGGATATGGACTTCTGAATCTTGACACGGACACCCATGGTTAACAACGGACACCTGCCTGCAGAAACATTGACATTGATGAGCCAGAGCCACCTATGTCCCCAGCACTGCCTATCAGCAGAGACATCTGCATGATTAAAGCCATGTGTCTTCGGCGTGTGACTTATTAAAGTGCAATGCAATTAACCAACCCGTCCCCTGGCTGACCAGCACCTGCACTCTTCCATGAATGATGCTCAGCAGGCATGACTGACTGGCACAAGTCAGAAGCTCACCTCCCATCTATAGATCCCAGCTGCTTCTCAGGCTCATCTCAGCGCTCTATGTGCTCATTTATCACAATGCTCAGTTTCGTCTTGCTTGTGTTAATTTACATCTACATAATGGAAACCAGTCAACGGAAACATTGCTTGGTATTGCAATCTTGTCTGGAGCAGCAGAGAGAATGCCTGATCAGTTGTGGGCTTCTGTGTGTAACATGTCTTTGCACGATCAGCCTATTATCTCTCCTCTAGATTCAAGCGGAGGGCTCATATACAATTTTTATGAGAATTCTCCCGGCCACTCAATCTGTTTTGTAATCACTACTGAAGGATTCCCGGAGCAACCTAATTTGGAGTGATCTAAAGGTTACAGGTGTAACCGCGCAGCACAGAGTGCCAATGAGATAAGCCCCACTGCTGGCCATCTCTGTCTGCTGCTGGGGGCTGTGAGTCATTAAGAGTCAGGCCTCATTAGAGAGGCCATGGTGTGGTGCATCATAGACACCGCTTCCCCTGGCTTCAGCCACACACCTGAGTGTCTGATGTGTTAGAGGCCAGGAGGACAATGACATGTCAGGGGACGTGCTGGTTTCTGACAAGTGGAGCTGCAAAACAGCACAAAACTAAATTCTGCTGCTACCTACCGCTAAAACTGTAGTGAAGCTCCGTAGATGTTTCCCTGTGCTGAGTGACGGGAAGTAGTTAAGTACATTTAAGCACTGTACTTAAGTACAAGTTAGAGGTACTGATACTTTACTTGAGTATTTCTTTCTTTCTTTCTTTTTTTTTCAAATTTATATTTACATTTCCTCTGCTACATTTAAAAGGAAAATTACCACGTATTTTCACACCAGTACATTTATCTGATGGTAATAGTTGCTTTGCAGATTAATGCTGCATTCATGTGCTCCTCAGATGTCTCATTTCCCGAGTTGGGAAGTCGTTCTTCCGTCTTTGGTGTGTTCATGAGCTTTGAGTCATGATGTAGAAACAACATGGCTGCCGACTTGTTGACATGTTGATGTCATACTGTTACCCACGGCAACAACAAGCATGGCTGAGAGTGAAAGTATTACCCACTCTGCGGTGGTTCCAAAAAGAGGAGCATCTTCAGTAGTGTGGAATAAACTGTGGCGTCCTGAATGTTTTATGAACAGCCACGGACTTCTCAGACTCTTTTAGTGAGTTACTGCTCAGAGGGAACTCATTCAGCGACTCCTCCGGCAGCAGCACAGCGTCTCTCCCTCTCCTCTCTTGCCATGCACACACAGGAGTCAGTGTTGTCAAGTGATTTTGTCATAAACCTTTGGTAATGTGTGAATGTGCAATAGTTTGGGTATCAAAACAGCCTGTCACAGGTTACAGCTTGATGATGAGAGGAGAAATGGCGGAGCATAAAGGTCCAGGTGGAAAAAACAACTCAGTCATTTAGGATTTTACTAAAAGAGAAGGAACTCGCCTGTTGATTTATATATATATATAGATCCCAGGGGACATTTTTTGTATTTGGGAACTGTTTGAATGTGTATTTTGTGGTAGATTTTATTTTGTTGAACTATTAATATTGTATACAGAATCTGAATCTCACTCTGAGTTACTGTTGTTGTTTACAAACTAAAGAAATGAGAGATCATTTTTGTTTAGTTTTCACTGAATATTTCACAACCAACTGTTAGGTTAGGACATGTAAAACTATATCACTTATTTTGTTGCAATTCTATGTTCTTAAATTAATGATGACATTTTTCCATATCGCCCATGTTTCTGCATATATTATTACCAATATATGTGGACCAAAATTTTCACCAAACTTCACCAAGTTTTTGCTCTGACTGGAGGGGGCATTCATGTGAATTTTCCGGGTCGGGAACTAATTTTTCAGATTATTCCGACACCACATGAATGCAGGGTCAGATTATACATTTATTTATTGTATATTATTGATATAGATTTCACAATTTACTGTTTAATTCTCCACTTCTACAATAATTAAGTATTGTTTCATGTACCATTATTCAACCAACTAATAATCAGAAGATATAATGTGTAATGATGGCCATTCTACATAAGGAGAAGCCTACTTTAATTTTTAATACTTTAATAACATGTTGCTGATGATCTTCTGTACGTTCACTTAAAGACACTTTTCAATGCAGGACTGAAGAAATAAGATCTGAGTACTTCTTTCATCAAAGACAAAATTTTCCGTTGAAAATAAAGTTATTTTATGCTGACCTCTGTGGCACTGAGAAATCTAGTTAGTGGTTTTTCTTATTTTTTCTCAATGTTGTGTTTTATTCCTCCCTATACACACATCACTTTAGAGAGACCAAACACATGCATTGGCATAAAGCGTATTGAAGTCGTAAAGCCCGAGAGGGTGTTTGTCGCTGCATTTATGGGAATTTCAGTAATGCTGACAGCATGAAGTGCAGCCAAGGCAGCAATGTCTTATACCTGATCTCAGTAAAAATGCACTCCTGGGTACTTTACTTTTTATTACACTTGAATGATTAGGACTGCCAGCTTGACATGATCCAGCTAAGGATTAACTTTACAATCTTTCAATCTCAGACTGGACACTGTGTGACTATAATACTACTTAGTTATGGTTATGGACATTAGAAGTCAACTCATTTGTGAGGACAGCACGTGGTGAATTCAATATATCTTATATATTTTTTAAGAGACAGAAAGAAAGTTGCTTTGGGCTTTAGCATATTATTTTCCGAGGAGAGAGTGAAGATGGACAGAAGACAGATGCGTAATATTCATATTATCAGCATGGACAGCATTCATATGTATGCAGGTTTCCGTTTCTCCCAGGAGTACAAACGGACTCTGCCACCATGAAATTCACTATACATTGTGCCTCTGATGATATAAAGAATGGAAAATATACAAAAAAAAAATAGTATCTGAAGACTTGATCTTGAGCATTGCAGGTGTCCACTACAGGTTGTAACTTAGATTGCTTGAACTTTTACACAATCAGTGTGTATTCAAATCAACCTAAATTACATCTTAACAAGAGTCTCGGCTGTCTTTTCCTCACTTTGGATCAATTTATTTATGTTCATAAATCAGCCAGACACACATTAATCACAAAAAGAAACTGTGTGTGTCTTAGAGGTCAATCAGTCGAAGGACAGTTAAAGGAATACTTCACCCACAAAACCATTTGACCATTTGTATATCGATAAGTCATGCGGTGATATCTTGAATTCAGGAAGAGACTTTGTTTTTCTTGCATGCCTCCAAAACAGCAAACATATTGATTTTTTTTTTATGATTGATTAGGGACCAGGTTTAACAACAGCAAAACAATATCAGAACATCCGTTTACCAACTGTCACACAACTCGTGCAGTATAATCCGAGTCTTATGTATCCAGTCGTATGCTCAGGACTTCCCAAACAGATGCAATTTTGCTAAATAAATAAATAAAATCTTTGTATTGGAGTCTGGCTTCAGAGAGTTAAGGTACATATCACCTCCAGCTCAGTTTTCAATGTTTTTTTTTTTTGTGAAAATGCATTTGTTTGGGAGATACTGAGGATAAGACTGCATGAATGAGACTTGGATTATACTGCACGAGTTGTGCAGGCGTTTGTGAACAGACACTTTTGTGTGGATTATTAAACATGGTCCCTGATCAATCAATAAATCAATATGTTCACTGTTTCCATTGAGGCATGCAAGAAAAACAAAGCGTCACAAATTCAAGATAACACCACATAACTAATTGATATATGAACTGTCATTTTGTAGGTGAAGTATTCTTTTAACTGGCATACTTTGATAATTAATTAATTGCCTAAGTCTTTTTTTTTTTTTTTTCTCGCAAAATTGCCAAACATTCAGGTGCCCAGTGGCTCAGTGGTTAGGGTGGGCATCCCATGTACAAAGGCATTGTCTTGCCTGAGGCCATTTGTTGCTGCTCATCTCTCTCCATCCCCCCTTCACGGTTAATCTGTCCCGTTAAATAACAGCAAAAACCAAAAAAAAAATCTTAAAAAAAAAGTCAAACATTCATGGTATTTGCTTCAGACAGAACCGGAAATATATAAAATTGTGATGGCTATTTTTCAATATCTTCAGACATTTAGACCAAATGATTAGTTGATTAATTAAGAAAATAATCAGCAGATTAATCAATAATGGAAATAATCATTAGTTGCAGCCCTAGAGTGTTTTGCAGAGGTGGGACCAAGTCATTTTTTGCAAGTCACAAGTAAGTCTCACGTCTTTGTGTCAACTCTATGTTCTGCTGTTGAAATAAACATTTAAAACGTGAGTTGTCTGACTGCAAAGCTTTTTTAAAATGTATATGTATTAGTTAAAACAAGTGCAACTAAACGTAATCATAACACTATCAACTAATACCACTCATATAGGCTCATATAGCTCGCACATTAGCTCACCACCTATGTCTATGTCAATATTAGCCTCAGCTTCCTCCCCAGTTCTTTGTGCAGCTTCAAATGTCAAATGAAGTTGGAAGTTGCTGCGTCTCCATCTGTAATTTTGCATACTACAGTTCTTTTTTCATTGACCACTGCATAGTTTTTGTATGCAAACAAAATTATCTTTAGTATCACTTTTTCCAACTGGCGCTCAGTAACATATTATTCATGGCTCTCTCATGCAGTTTGATTTAGATGCTGTCACATTGGTTTAAATAAATGGGATCATCTGGGGAATTGCTGGGAATTAATAGCATTAACGTTAGACGATTCAGAAAATAAATTGATTTTCTTGGCACATTTTTTAACCTTTGGGTTTGTGGGGAAGGTATTACGGTAGGTATTTTCAAGTCAAAAGGCTCGAGTCCATGTGAAATCACAAGTCATTGGTGTTAAAGTCCAAATCAGTTGCAAGTCTTTTTTCATTTTGTCAAGACAAATCTAAAGTCATCAAATTTGTGAATCGAGTCTGACTTGAGTCCACACATCGGGTTTTTAATGACACTTTATAAATATCAATATTTGAATTTAACAAGCTATCATGGTACTGAATTAATTATGGGATGGGAATAGATTATTTAGTGGAGGTCTCCTTCAAACCTTCTCCACTTGGCTGCATTGCATTTTCAAGTCACTCCCCAACCATTAATAAAGTCATAACCATCCAACCTTCAGCTGACAGCTTTGGGTACAGTCGTAGGAATTATCAGCGATTAGGTAAATCCTCAGAGATTTAGAGACTGGTAGTTCTTCAGCTGCTGCACCGGGCCATCAACAAGCGGCCTCATGAAACTGCTATAACACAACAGCAACAACAAAACTTTCACTACTGTGATTTCCACTCTGAGGTTGAGGCACCTGGGAAATTGCTGTGCGTCGTTTAACAGGAGCTTAATTCTGGCCACATGGTTTATTCATGTGGCGACCGCTGATATCACGACTCTCATAAATCACGCAGTGCGGCATGCTGGACGTCCACGCGCTCGGGCAGGGCTCACTAATCTCAACACCATCTTTCATCTGAATAACCTTGCCTTACCGCAGGGCAGGCCAACACCAGACACAGCCCATTGGAGGGAGGCTCTCCTCATACTTTTATTTCTTTCACTCTGGGCACAAAGACTTTCTGCAGCCTGTCAGAGCAGACAAACACTGTCCTGTGTGCTCCCAGGCAAGCAGTCTGCCCACTCTCAACCACAGGCAATAATAAGAAATTGCTTCATGGACATCAGAGGAACTAATCTAGTCTAACGTTAGCTTTATGAATGTAGAATCAGGCACACAAGGGAGGAGAGCAGCGGAGCCGGTCGAGCCATCTGTTCAGAAATGGTTCAAAGAAAGAGCAGGAAATTTGAAACTAATGTGAGTAAACATGATCATCAAATATAGATAATAGAATAGAGCATATAGCAACTTTGGCCTCGTTTTTCTTATGTTTTTTCTACTGTCAAACATTGTTACATTTTTTCAGAATTAATTGGATTTGGGTCCTTATCCACATAACAGGCACAGAATCTACGTGTCACCAATTACCAGCTTTAGGCCTACATTTTCCGTAAGAAAACTAATTAGTGAAACAACACCACTTGATGAACTAAAATAACAATGTGCCTGATGTCACATAACTCTGCCTGCTGCTTAGAATAGCCACGGTTTCACCCCATGCTTCTAATAACAAACCCCAGGCATCACAGTGACAGCCAAATGTCTTGCAATGCCCTCTGCACTACGTCTGTCCTCTCTCCGCGGCCTGGCTCTGGCCTCCTGCTGCCACCAGGAGGAAGCACCAGTCAGGCTCGTCCTCGCTCCAGTAGAAGGCTCTCCTTCCCCACACAGACAATTAGCCACCCTGTGACTGACTGCGAATAATGAGAGCTGCTGGAGAACAGTTGGACATCTTAGGACAAATTAATGTGTGAATATTAGCCTGTTGAACCTTCTGCTCTCTCCCACCAGGAGAACAAAACTGAGCTACTCTATTACTTTGAAGCTCTGGTCAAGGAAGCACAACCACACAATCATGCACACTAAGCAGCCGAGACGGTTATTACTGTATTCTATAAAGTCACATCCTCTACAGAGAGGAGGCTGAACTCAGCAGAGGTATGGTGTGGACAGAAAAACAAATGAAAGAAAAAGGTGGAGGGAAGAAGGCACTGAGGAGGCAAGTAGGGACGCTAGCTGAGCAGCTCGCCATGAAATGCTGAAACAACAGCACGGCTGCCAGGGCAATTTTACACCCCAATAGTTTCACACCTCAGCCACCAACCCTTTCCAACTCTGAACCTTGTGTCTTCTTGGTGTCTTCATTTATTTTGTGTCAGTGTCCAAGATGTGAGAAGCCAAGCAGTGAGAAACTCGTCCCAAATGTCGCAGGGTAAGCGGTGTGTGAAGCAGACGGGGGGAGCGAGGAAGAGAAAAGCCACTGCGCCTGGATGCACCTTGCTTTCTGTGCAGACAATCCTCTGAGATCTCACAGGAGGGTTGAGGCACTGCACTTCACATTGGTTTTACACATAGGAAAACAAATGACATGTAATCGTGTGCTGATCACTACATTAACTGCGGAGGTGGAAGAAGCACGCAGAAACATAACACATTTATGTAAAAAGACTCTGCACTTGAGGTATTATGCACTGTGTCTGCAGGAAACAGCCTCTGCACATACATGTCATTTACACTGAGGATGCTGGGAAAATGTCCCCATCACTTTTTAAAAGCATCATTTGTTAAAAAAATTCTGAAAAATCTTGCACCACAACAAGTGAGAACGCTTTGAGAAAGGTTTACTCGCACAATAATTAAACATGCAGTGCGATGTAAATATAGACAAAACAAATGTGTGTTGTCAAAAAAAGTACCGTAAAAAATGCCGACTGATTCTAAAATTACCTAAAAATGTGCATGTGCCAGTCAGTAACTTAAATAAATTGACAGTTTCTTTTTGTCCACGTTTTCCATATTCTCTGTGAACACGACAACACACAAGAGCTATTAAAATCCAGAGCTTATAAATTAATTAAAGTCAACTAAGGTGTCATTGACGTGAAAAGGTGCCCCATGCATATTTAAAAAGGTTACTTCCCCTAAAAAGGAGGACTGAGGAGTAAATCATGCTCACATGTTTGTTGACTCTGTAGCGATAACACTGAATGAGGAAAGTTAATCTACAGGAGAACAAAGATTTGAAAGCTTTGCTGCGTTATGTTGGTGAATTGGTCTCTCTGCCTGATTTTAAAGCTCTCATAAGTACAAGGATGTATGAGTTGGTTGGGTCTTGTCATTGTGTGCAGGTGTTCTAATATTTCTTCATGTTACTGTGAATATTGTGTTTTTTATTGTGTGGTTGTTTGGCTGTAAGTTTTTGTGTGCTGCTGTCTTGGCCAGGTCTCCTTTGTTAAAGAGATTGTTGATCTCAATGGGACTTACCTGGTTAAATATGGTTAAATAAATGAATAATATTCAATTACATTTTTTTAATTTTTTTTTTAATTTTGAATTGCCACCTGCCGCCTGAATTTTGTGTTTTACTCTACTTAAATAAAGACATATCTACCATAAATTGTTGCATTAAAATTTCACTAGAACACAGAAAATGAAGAGTGTGACCCCCTGACCCCTCAATTCATTTGTGTCCCGCCTCTAATGTTGAAACAAAGCTTACGTCTTTAGTAGTGGCCGAGTCTATGCTCTTCTTAAGCACGTTCAGTTGCAAAACAGGAGGACATTTAATATACTGGTGCTTGGGAAACATTCCATACAAATGGGAGGACACTGTAGACTGCCCTTTACCATGGAAACTAGTTTTTGGTTGACTCATTCACAAGGTGCTTTAAATTAAAAATAATCTATAACTTTCTGGCTACTAGAAAAATGCTTAATATATGGGGCTTTTTGTGGTCAACAGTCAATCATTTTCGGTATTGTTATATTGTATCTGCATTTTGGGGAGAGGTTCAAATAATGTGCTTGAAAATGAGTTTACACGTAGAACTGGATCTCTTCTCTGTGACGTTACAGAAACAAAGACTTATACTGTTAATCTAATTACATTATTAGAGAAAAGGTTCATTTATAGGGCAACTGGAGTAGAATCTTTAAACATCTATAGATTTAAGTGCTTCCTTAAACACTAGCTTATTTTGGAAGGTTTTTTTTTTCTTTGTTCAACTTGTACTTGTTGAGCTAGTTTGGAGTATCGTCATGCCAATATGACGTTTCTATTGTATGACTATTTGTCCCTGTGTTGTGTGAGGTTCATTGTTTAGATTTTGTCTGCTGCTCTTTGTTTTGTTTGTTTGTTTCTGTTTTTGTGGTGACGGGGTGATGCTGTTTGTTTGTGTATGGGTTGTGTTGGATGTAATCACCACCTGCATACCCTGAGCCCCACTTCTAAATGCAAATAAGTGGGAAAAAAGAAAATGAGCATTAACAATGAAAAAATAGAAAAGAAAAAACAAGAGGAAAATGTCCCCACTGGGGCGGTGGTGGTTGGGTTAATAAAAAATCTTAAAAAAACAAAAACACCATAATTATCCACATGGACCTCATATTAATCCAGCCATTACACTGCCTAGAATTAGATATGTTGAAGATGGTTTAAAAAAAATAATTTGAGTCCTTATGTCCTCACCATTTATAAACAAAATGACGCCCTCACCTCTGCCACTGATGTGACAGTATTAGACTGTTACTACTGATGCATCAACATGTGAGCAGTACCTTACAGTGGTAGCTGCTTGAGTTGAAGCTGACTTTAGCTACTTTATACACTGTTTGGGAAATACCACTTAACTCCCTAACTTGGAGTCAGTCCCCGTCTAAAGGGTCCCAAGATAATCTGAGGGGTCATGAGATGATTAATGGGAGACACAGGAAGATAAATCTTGATACAAACATCTGTTTTCTTTTCTTTGTCTCTTTTATTTAACTTCTCTGTAATGTTTGATTGTTTGTGATATATTGGACAATTGAAATGAAATGATGTGAGAAGTTTAGAGAGGAACTGTCTCTCATAGGAATCTGAAACATGACAAGAATTCACAACACTGCTTTTTTACAGGGGGTCAACAGATAAAAAGGTTGGAAGCCCCAGTTTAATAGGCCCCAGTAGCTCACCTGGCAGCACAGGCACCCCATGTACAAAGGCTATATCCTTACACAGCGGCCGCAGACTCGATTCCTACTTGTGGCCCTTTGCTGCATGTCATCCCCTCTCTCACACAAAATACAAAAATAAAATAATCTTAAAAAAACTTATAGGGATGGGAATCAAGAAATAATTCCTCATTGTGTGATCCATTGCAAAACCATGCGTCTGAGCTTCTCAATCACTTTTACTGTACCGATGCTGGTGTGTTGCACAGTTGCACATTGCAAAACGATGACGTCAAACTCATACGTCTACACTGCCATTTGCAGCAGCAAGGAGGAGTCATGGCGGGGAGGAAGACACGGTCCAAAGCGTGACTTCATTTCACAAAGAAAGATGACAACAGTGCTGCTTGTAATATCTGTTAGATGATAAATTCCAGTAAGGGTGGCAACACCATCAATATGCTGAAACATCTTTCGATGCAACATGGGCTTAAATTCCAAATGCCATGTATTTGACACTCTACGCACGAGTGCAACTGCTTCCCAACCAGCAGCATGTCCATTTCAGAGGGTAAATATTCTGTATTAATAACATTAGCGCCATGCTGAGTCATATGCATGCCTTTTTCTGTACTCTGTTTATACACAGGCTCAAAAGATGATAAAACAGACGCATTGATGCTGAAAACCTGTGTAGAACCACTCTTTCCACACAGAAAACTGGTCAGGAATAAGTAAGTGTATGAAAAGAATCAAACAGTGAGTCAATAATGGCATTGGTATCAAATAAATCTTATCACTCCCTATCCCAAAACATATCACATAGTTGCTTTATGTTAAATTCTAAATCTGAAAGGTAACTGCAGCTGTCAGAAATACAATATTTCCATCATAGATGTTGTGGAGTTGAAGTATAAAGTAGCAGTTGACTAAAAGTACCTCAAAATTGTACAGTGCGTGTGTTAATGTACTTAATTACTTTCCCCCTGTAGTTTTGGTATTATTACAATCAGTCAAATTCAGACCAAACTCCACCCCTGATTCAGAGAAATTAAAGATGCTGTAGGATTTCTACCGAAAAGAATCTGTGTATATGTAAGTGAAATTTCTTTTTGTAAAAATTACCAATTAGAATAGAATATTAGCTCTTCATATTGGACTAAAAGCTCCCACATCCCTCTCCAGATCAATGGTCTACTCCCTCTGCCAGTGTAGCACATTAACCTTCTGGATCACTAGTCAATGACTGAAAGAGGAATGATTTGCCATCATGATTATTAAATCTGAAAATATGCCTCTGCAGCACGTTAAACCCCGGCCACCGTGCAACCAGGTGATCTCAATTTGGTGAAATGAGAGCTCCATCAACAGGATTTGCATTAAAGATGTATGCCCAATTTTTTGCCATTTTGACCTTTTAAATGTCCTTGAATCCTCTTGGGCAAAACACGCCTACGGTACTTAGATGGGCTGCATTTTAAAAAATGAACAAAAGAGAGGAGCGCTCATGGCTCTGTTCAGCCTACCTGATGAATACACGAGCAAGACGCTTAAATTCATCACTGACATGACAGACTCAGATGAAGCCAAACTGTAAGCGATAGTACAAATACTCATAAATCAAAAGGCATTAGCAATTGCTTGTACAATCATTAGGATACATAATGCGCTGAGGAAACAATGCACTGAAATGTGTTCTATATAAATCATCTGCTTCATTAGCAGCTCACATTGTTAAAATTCTTCCTGTATCTCTGTTTCCCTGAAGTGTAAAATACTAGAATATAATTGTGTCATATATCACGACGGTGTAAATATCACCATGCAAACCAACATCAAAATAGAACAAATTTTATGCACTCTGACGCTCTCAGTGTCTTTGATTGCAGCTTGCTCTGCCATCTCAACCTACACAGCCTTATGCTGTATATAAAAATACCCCAAAAAATCCATACAAACCTAACTAAAATGATCACTGCTGTAAGTTTCTCCTCGACATCCTCACAGCCTCACTTGCTACTTTTCTGCCATTACTCTCTGCACTCCCTCATGGCTGTGGCAGGCAGGACTGCCCGGTGCTGGCGCTCGGGGTGCCAAGTATTTGCGCCCTGACCTTCTGCTCTCTGGACAGGTCTGAGCGTGAAAGCATCGCCTGTGAGGGGCCAAAGGAGATGGGACACTCAGCTGCTTGGTGTATTATTCATGAGTCGCCCCTGTTGAGTGGGCAGTTATTCAGGATCCGAATCCCAGATGTGGTTCAATCTGTGCTCCATTCACTGTCCTGACTGCTGGCCATTGATCACAAGCGAGGTACCCGGGTGCTGAATAAGCGCAGGGGCTTTATGTTATAGGGCTCAAAGCGTCTCACTGATAGCACAAAGATCCATCACTAGACATTGGATATGGGCCAGAGTTTGCTCGCTGGAACAGATCGGACAGGCTGAGTGGAGATGCATCTACAACATTTATTAAACAGGAGTAGCACAGCATGTGGCTGGGATGTGGCAGTAATACGTTATATGTCAGGTATCCGCGCAATGTGGCAATAGAGCTGAGTGTATGCAAGTGAGCATCTCTGTTTTCTGAAACAGATTTCTGTTCCACAGAAGTCAGCTGCACTGTGATTATATTTATTCAGCCAGAAGTACACACTCAGACATGCACACTGAGAAACAGACAGAGAGAAAATACTATGATGAGGTCCCTCTCTGAAAGGTGCCAGAGGCAAGGTATCACACTCTAATAGGCATCACACTATTAATGGACAGTTGAGCACAGTGAATCATTTGTCCACTTTAATCATCAATCAAATATAGGCAGCCAAATGTGGCATGACCACAACTCTTCCCTGTCTGCATTTGTCAGGATGATGATCATCCATCATCGATCATGTTGCAGAATTACTGTATAATATGGAATGTGAATAACAATTACCATGTCAGCTCGCCTGCTCAGGCATACAGGACTCACTGAGGTGCTTATTGGAACTCCTATGGAACAATCTCGTGTCCTCAAGAGTTGCCATTCAGGTCAGCAGTTCATGTAAATGACATATTCTTTGAACATATTTTTCTATTAAACCCATCAGGCTTTTTCATTTTACCTTTTAAACCTCAAGTGCTGGATCTTTCTTTTGCTAACATCTGACATTTCTGATTGTTTGATAAGACAGAAACAACCTGAGAAGTCTCAACACATTTTAGACCCATGTAAAGTTCACACCCACACACAGCTGGGAAATGTTTGAGATTGTCTAACCTCTGTCGAACAGGAATAAGTATTGTTGGGATTTGTTTTATCCATCAAGTATTAAAAACGGCCTCACTCTTTCATCCGAGTTATGAATGCTTCTGCATTTCTTGGGACTTTTATAAAATGAATCAAATCCATTTTAACTGATTTTCTCAACATTTTAAAACACTCTTGGTGCCTCTCAGTACCTTTTAGATGCTGTCAAATTAACATCAAATATTCAATTTCAGCATGTTTCTGAGAAGACCATATTTCAGTTCTTCCACTTGACAACCTCAGTAAAAAATTAACCAAAATTTAAGATGCTCGCTGAATATCATTGGTTTCTCTACGGCATAAATAAGTGATTAAATCCCTTTTTTAAGTAATTAGTAATAAAAGACGGCACAACTCAACTGCAAATGTAAAGCTGTGAGTAAAGTAAGCGTAAAAAGCATATGCCTGAGATGGAGAGGCGGATTTTTGCTGTCTAAGGCATAATGATGAATAATAGCCTTATCAACAAAGCACAATACATCCCAACACGCTGAGATCTTATCACTGCTCATTTCCTCAGCCCATGTATTTCCTGTATCTCCGGTGGAAAATGTGTCGTGTGGTTCCCTGCACTCCCACTGACAACCTAGTCATGTCAAAAGACTCAGGCTTTCTGGTAACGGTCCTTTCACAAGACAAGAAAGAAAAAAGTGGCAGGTGTAAGCAGATGCATCAGCAGTATTTGCAAAAAGTCACCAGATTCCCACAAGGGACATGCTTGTCATTAAAACAAACAAGAAAAGAACTGATGAGTGCATTAATCAGAGCGCGGCCAAGCATCGGTGGTGAGCTGTAGTCCGTGGCGTTCCTCCCCAGGAGCGGCTGCACCTGAGGGAGGGGGGATTAACACAGCTCCACACTGGAGCTCCTGTATCTGAAATCTGCCTGAGCTCATCGTTTCTGCTCCTCGCTAAGAGGCTGTGGCTGGATATCAGGCTCAGGCAATCTATTCCCCTGCAGAGCACCGGCTGACCGACATCAATGCTGTGCATTGTCGAATTATTAATTAAATGCATGCAGGCGTAATCAGATGCAGACATGGTCAGACCTTTGGGACAGCTAACATAGAATTGAAGCTGAATCTAAATTGCAGATTTCTTCTTATTTTTCAATGCCAGCTTGCTATGCGGTTTTAAAAATTTAGCATCACTTTGCACTTATTTAACTTTGTTGTGATGCAAATCATGCACGGCCATGACTTCTCGTTACAGTCAAGACTCACACACACACACACACACACACACACACACACACACAAAGCACTACAAAAAGGGGCTTAAACAGGCCAACGTCTCCTTTTACAGTCAAACAATACAGTAAGGGCTGCAGCATAAATATGTTTACATAGAGGGATAAGAGGTGGGTGTATGCTGTGCTATATCGTTTTTATTCCCCCTCCACAGACGTGCAAAATGTAAATGCCACAGCCTTCAAAAGTAAAGCAAAGTCCAGATCCTGCCTTCATATATTTCATTAACTTTTGTTAATGTAGTTGCTATGGCTCCAGGGTGTTTGCTCAATGCTCAATGCACTTTTGCTGAAATAATAAGATCTATCAGTCAGCGCGAAGCTAAAACAGCTTAATTTGCAGAATAAAGGTCATTGAAGCTGTTACTTTTGAGGGGCTTTGACAGAGAGCAGTGTTCAAAACAACAAACTCTGGAAGAAACTCTGCCTTGAAATATTACAGTACACTGAGGTCGTCACATGTAGTTCTCAAAATCAGTGTCAAGTTTATAACGCTGAGCTGACTATTGTGATTTGCCTTTGTGAACCGGACCCAACCCACTCATTTTCCTACAGGACACAGCATATACAGCATACCTCGATATGCTGCTGGAGACTTTACACACTGCCAACAACAAATGTGGCCTGTGGGGAAAAACGGTTTCGAAGCATATGTGCTGATGAGTGTTTCCGCATCTTTTAATTCACATTTGATTAAGAGATTATTGAGCTTGCATGGGTCCAAACCAGCAGCTGATCAAGTGTTAATTGCATTCATTGAATATTTAAAGAATGAATTGTGTGTCCTCCAAATCTAACAGAGATGTAAACTGTACTTACACACTGGTCCTATGCATTCTTTCATGATTTCTAATCTGAATTATGAATGGCAATTACGCTGTAAAATCAAATTCCTACCATGGAAAGCAATTTCTCTGTTTGCCAATAGAATGTGTCCTTGTGAAGTGAGAAAGCTGTCTGCCTTCAACAGCCACGCTCTTTCATTAATCAGCACTAATTAAACGTATTGATTGAGCCAAACATCAGGATTTCCAGTTGAAAGGGTTTACTAGACTGTAAAGTGCACACACACACACACACATGCGCACACGCACACAAAAAAACTACCAGATGCACGAGCCACTTATGTGCCCTTGAAGGTTCCGTCGCTTTGAAAGAGCTCAGAAAATGAGACAAAGATGTGTCCGCTCACTTCTCATTAAATAACGGCGGAATTCACGGCGTCTCAGAGGCAAATGTCGTCCTTGGCTCGACTGAGAGCTGAAGCCACTGAGGCTGAACTGAGTATCAATTTGTTTTCTGGCAGCATGGCCTCTCATCGCAGGAAAAAGATGTATGAAATCACAGCTTGAACCGACCCTAACCCCACGGAGGACCACCGGATGGTACACAACATCAACCTACAGATCACAAGTTTTGATGAACAGCCACTTTATCAAAGGGGAAAATAACTTTAAAGCTCAGTGAACATGTTACTTCCAAGTGCATGGCATCCCCCAACAGCCTGAAACTACTGTATGTGGGTCCATGCATGTGCATATGCGCTGCACGTACAAATAAATATAAAAATGACATCATATTATCATTGTAAATTAAAAAAAGTTGTGTAAATGTGCATAATATTAAGGTGGATACTCATTGTTCAGATAACGCTGCCCTAACAAAACCATGTATCTCCAAATTTGGTGATTCGTCTTAGGATATTAATAATTTAAAACCCCACTAGCTTAGCTGAAATTTGCATTGTCACAAAGCAGAAAACAAGGCGGTTATTTTTGCTCAGGGGGGAAAGTTGACTATTTGGAGATACACAGTTTTCACAGGACAGCAATAAAATATACAAAAAGAAATACATGGATTTAGTCATTTTGTTTGACAGCCTTAATTACTGCTGCACGTGAAAGTCGTAAATGAAAGAAAATGAAACCTCAGAGATGTTAGTCCACATTTTCTGCTATTCTGAAAATCACAACTGGCTTTTGTTTGTTGCTTTGGTGGTTTTGAAATTGTTTTGACAACAAAATCCGTCATCTCACTCCTTAATACAAAGGCAAACAGTAATTGTAAGTTGAACATGACTTTGCATGATGTGAATTATTTATTTGTGCATGTGGATGTTTGTGTAGTTAAAAGGGGGGGAAGAATGAAGGATGTTAAGATAGGGAGGTGATTAAAGACTGGATGTGTGTGTATCTGAAAACAACAATCTAAATGTTTGACAACATGATCTTTTATATATATATGTTGCATCTGCAAAGTGTCAGTCTAGGGGTCAAAACAAAACCTGCTTTGCTTTAGTGCCAATGTACATTTATGATAAATGACTTTATGACAAATTGCTGTAATGCGGGGAACCCATGCAGAGCGTGGGCTACAATGTATGCATCTCCAACAGGGCAAAACAACAGTGTCTACTCCAGGGCTCCAGTTGCTTCAAATGAGACAGGGTGTGTACGTGTGCATGTGTGTATGTGTGTGTGTACACCTAATGCATCTGCCAGTGATTTTATAAAAATCATTGATTCTACAAAAGCCATCTTGGTCTGTTTATTTATTCCACAAAAGGAAATCAACAGCAGTAATGATTACATTATTAAACCATGGCGCAGATCTGCTCATTGACTAATAGACTAATGCAAGTTTAATCAGCTGCTTTAGCTTGCACTCTGTTGTCATCTAGTGGCCCAACAGTGACATAACATGCCGCATGTGGTCTTTATTCCAGGCTGAATGACAATGTTCATCACAGATAGCTGGATTCACTCCTCATCCTTTACTTTGAAGGACGTGAAATCATCTTAAATCCTTGTGGAGAAATTAATCTTGGACTGAGACAGGCATGGTGACATTGTGGCGCCACTTCAACCAATGTTAATGCCACATATAATAATTTAATGTGAGGCAAGAAATGCATGTTTTTGATCAGCTGCATTCGCCAAACTTATCAGAAACAGAAAAAAACAATCACCATAAATAATCTAAACTTTTTCTGAAGCAGTTCAAACCAGCTGCTTATGCATCCTGTAACACACTTCCACATCATCAGCATTCACTGCATCACAACAACAGGCTTTTAAATCTCTGGGTTTTTCAAAGTTAATAGTTTTCCTGGCAGATCATGCAGGCTGCGAGCCGTGCACAAAAAGACACACACACAATAGGCTACATGTCTGCAGAATTATAAAACTCTCCGGGATGATACAGCCCTTTTCTTTGGCACAGCACGCACATTTCCATGGGATAGACTCGCCAATAGCCTAATTAAATAGAAAGCACAATTTGTCACATCAACCAGCCAACAGCAGCAAATGCCAAAAGACTGCGCCCTAAGTTACTGCGGGCCGCTTTAACACAAACAAAAATACAACAAAAGCTATTCATCTCTGTGAGCAAACATCTGCAAAGCTGTTTATCACCACAGATACTGTCGATGGTGGTGACATGCCTGCTGCAGCATCATTAGCATCCTCTGCCGATTCAATCAAAGCCCTTTTTGTTCGGTTTGCGGGAAAAAATGCATTTGAACTCACCCTTTCTGGAGACTTGAGGTTTTTAAAGTTATCGCCCTCAACAAAACAGAATTCAGCGGGTCCGACACGGTGCAGCACGCTCTTCCATGTTTCATTAGTGGGAAACTCAAAATGCAGGCAGGTTAAAGGAGGTAGTTTGTGGAGTTCACACCGGCATTGTTCAGCGTACGAGCAGACGAGCAGAAGTCAGGTGTTGTTGAGAGGAACCGCCGCTGCTTCCTCCCTCTTCTCTCTCCTCTACTTCACTGGGTGAAGCGCGGCCCACTTTAAACTCTGGTGACGTCATGGGTGCTGATGCTGATGATGCACCCCCCCCCCCCTCCTCCATCACCAAGCCTCACTCCCCTAAACACACACACACACACATCTCTCTTTTTAAAAATAATCCCACAATATTCCTATAACAACTTGTGAACTCTTGCCCATCTTTGAAACTTTAACAGGTAAACAACCTGTAGGGACGCTTTTAAAAATGCAAAGATAATTTTTCTTATGCCATTAAAGATTATCTGTCATCTTGCCACATGGCTGCAACTTTCAAAATTATATGAGGTGAAAGTGGGTAAATTGCGCGGAACATCTTAATGATCATAATTAGATCCTATATTTTTCTGCAAGGGTGAACACTCTCCTCTGAACCAGGAGAAAAAGTTTGACTCAGATCAGGCTAAAAATGAGGTTTGCCTTCAGTGTTTAGATGATTGCTGAAAACCCACA
Organism: Epinephelus moara; assembly: GCF_006386435.1. Classification (NCBI taxonomy): domain Eukaryota; kingdom Metazoa; phylum Chordata; class Actinopteri; order Perciformes; family Serranidae; genus Epinephelus; species Epinephelus moara. The sequence continues at coordinate 26,916,926 of NC_065525.1, forward strand.
TGTACTGATGTATCCTCACCTGCCTCTGACAGGTTTATGCTGCAGCTTAGAGATGAGGGTGACTAATGATTGATCGCAGAAAGTTTTCGCAGTGTTTCAGGAATCACTATATCCTCCTGAGACATGAATTATTTGTTTGGTATGCTTTTTAATTTCTCTTAGCTATTTGGGACCAGTAGGATCCAATAAGTGTAAAAAAGGAAACACTGTCAATGATAATTAAATCCCAATGTCCTCAAACGAGATGATAATAAAGTCCTAATGTCTTCAGATGAGTGCTTTTTAATTAACAGTGTCTTAGCTTCAAACTACGGACATTATTAATCATAAATAATCAAGTTTCAACCATAAAATTTGATCAGGATTTTGACCTTGTCTACTTTTGTGTCGCAATTTGCTGCAGATTGAGTTGGCAAAGATGGCTGCCATCTTGTTTTTACATGGGGTACGTCCCAAGTCCCTTAAAATTAGGCTACTGCTAACCACCTAACCTAGCCACCTTACCTAACTGTTTAGTCCCTCCCACTTAGGAAAACATGCAAGGAGTCAGGAGTCAGGAGTTAGGAGTGAGGAGCGAGGACTGCTGATTAAGAGACATGAGATGGCCTTACTCTGAAGCGTCACGTAAAGCAACTCCCCTTTCTGATGACAGCAACACAGCTGGATCTGCTGCATAAGGGACATGAGCAGCTGCACATTTAACAGCCACACATCACCAACAGTCCGCTGAACAACGCAACGGGTTGTGAATGAAATAAACTTAATTACAACATGACAGTCTTGCACGAAATATCATCAACATTACTCTTTGTAGTCACGTAGGCATGTGAATTACAGCGTTTCATTGCAAAGAATGCATGTCCGCCATCTCGTTCAAATTAGCCAGACGTAGTGGGCGGGTATTTATATGTCAGGGCCTCAAGCTGAAAAAGACTTCCTGTTAGGAACCTCTCGTGTTACCTTACTCATCGCACCTAACAGATCCCTCCTAACTCCTAATGCTAACTCCTTACTGGCAGGAATAAGAGACATGAGACGACCTTAAAGATGGCGGACCTCGAACGACTTCCGGTTCAAGTAAGGAGTTAGGAGTTAGCAGTATAAAATAAGAGACTTGGGACGTACCCATAGATTAGTGTATTGCAGTCTTACTACCACTAGATGGCACACAAAGTGTCCATGAATGAGGACAACAGGCGTAAATAGAGTAGAATAAAGCATCAGGTTATGTAAACCCAAAATGTGATGTCCATATATGAGGACGTAGAGTCTCAGGAGGATATGTTGTCAAGCAACCTCACACCTTGTAATCCTGATGTTTTCCAGAACGGACAGGATCCACCTTTTGATTTTCCACATGGAGGATTTGGAAACTTATCATTTAATCTAGTGTCTCACTGTGACATTTAATAGAGGTAGCTGTGTCTCTTAGAGGGAGGTCAGTGGCTGGTGAGTGTAGACAGATCATATAAAGTAAATGTCCCTTTTTTTCTGCTGCATGATTGTATTACCTGAAAACATTTTTAAAGATAAGTATGGTAATATTCCATATTTTTCTGATCATCAACAAAACCAACCATGAAGTGATCCTACCAACAAGTATTGTCTGTGTTTCCAAAGCCTGATGCAGCTTTAAGCTGGGTTTGGCAGTTTAATGAAGATGCCACTGAGCAAAAATCTCACAATAAACTTTGAGCATATTGTAATTAAAGTAGACTGAGAGAAAAAAAACAGACTTCTGCACCTCCTCATCTGTTTTTAGACTTAAGAAAATCTAGGCCGTGACAGGACAATTTGGCCAATCACAGGTCATTTTGGAGAGAGGGCAGATGTGTGTGTGCGTCCCTTCAGATTTTGAAAACCTGATTCAGTAGTATAGAGTCCTGCAGAAAGTCACTATTCCAACATTGGCAACAACTGGCTAGACTGCAAAGCAACCCAAAAAGGAAGACGGGCAATAAATGAAATAAAACATGTCAACATTGGTGAAGGCGGAGCAAAAATTTCACTAATGAGTAAGCCCTCTGCTAACCCAGGGGTCAACCATTTTTCAGAGATAAGACGCCAGGTCATCAACATAGCTATGACTCACCTTTGGTTCACAGCTGCGGCTTTAAGTTCATATTCATGTATATAACGTTAGATAGAGCTTTAAATCAAAGTGTGTCCTCCACTTCACACCCAGCCCTGACAGACCACCTCACCGGGGGTGAAGTGGACAGTAGCCCTGGGGATGGATCCCCAGTCAATGGCTGCAGCAACCCAAATACAGCCAGCGCAAACCCCACCACTGGGGGACCTGACAGTTCCAACTCCTCACTGGATCAGCAAACTTTCTTTACACAGGTTAGACTCGGTGCTGCTATTGGCCACCAGCCTGCTGTGACACGCAGCGCTGGGGTTGGGAAATAAGATTACATCAATCAATGTATGGAAAACACTGGGTTACTGTATGAAGCACGAGCATAATGCCTGTGGTTGTCTGGTGGGAGGTGCTTAGGACAGAGAGGGAGAGCTTCAGAAGGAGAGTGTGTTTTCAAATTCTGCCGTTTTTCTTCTTGCCTCTCTGTTTTCTGCCAGCTCTGAGTCCTCTGAGCCACTGACCAAAAACTATTAAAAACACATCAGTAAACCATGCTGTTCGACTGTGTGAAATGTTCATAACAATATATTTTTGAGTCAGCCTCTAATACTTCGTCCTGCTGCTGCAAACAGTAGAGCACCAAATGTGTATTAATCTGCAGCTGATAATAATCCCCCCCAAAAAATGCATCTTATCTCATTTGAGTAACATTGGCTGAAAACTGCAGTGTCCACAGGTTTCAAGAAACTACTAAACGAGCCTACAAAAAACAGAATCCAGGAAGTCTTGCTTGATATTAAGTGATACTGACAACCACAAGAAAAAAAAGTACAAGGAACTCTGTCCTCGGGCAAAAACCATTATAAATTTATTCTTCAAGCGTATGGGAAATTGCCAAGACTTCCTGGATTTGGTTTTGTGCACTTTCACCTGCCCAACTAAAGAGCACCTGTGCGATCAGCCATCAGGGCCATGAAGTATTTCTGTCCTTCATTGTAAAGTCGTGGGCCTATTTAATGATTTACGTCTTCAGGAACAAATGTGCTCTGGGTCAAGTGCCACAGACAACAGAGGGAAGTCACAGAGAACTGAAAGATGGACTGAGACATTGCTGGTTCTGGGTTTTCATGAGGCTTGTTGATAACAAGAACATATAGTTTAACATGGTGACATGCCACAGGAGCAGACAAGAAATCTGAGAAGTAAAACGAGACACAACAGGGAGCATAACAAGTGTTCATGGCTTACTTTGTAAATGCTCTGGATCTAAGAACAGCTACACATCTACACCACCAATTAACACCTCAGCAGCCACTCCAATCTTGCTATTGGCCTCAACTAAACTCTGCTGAGCCACTCAGCTGTATCAAAATGTGCTTTTTAAAAATGTTTTCACAACCTATTACTTTCCACGCTACCATTACTTTTTCAGATGTTTCTCAGTGATTATGTTCAATGTCAAACACCCCAAGTCCCTGAAATAACAACAACACCAAAAAAAATATCTTTCACACATTATGCTCTAAGAAAATACAGGCTATTTTCAGAGGGTCAGTGGGGGATTTTACAGTCTCCCTACACATCTACATTTCATCGCAATTAGCACAGCATGTGAACATGACCTGGTACATATAGACAGTGTCAGAGCAGGCACCAATAACACACTCAGTATTTATTCTGCATAAACTGCAATGTGTATTTAGAAAATGCACAAAAGAAAAAGCACTTTTCAAAATGGCCCATGAGAGTCTTATAATTACATAGAGCTCTTAACTAATGACCATTTTAATTATTGACTGTCATGTTGATTATTTTCTCAATGAATTAATTGTTTGGTCTGTAAAATGTCAGGAAATAGTTGGAAACGCCCACCACATTTTCCCAGAGCTCAACATGACATGTTGAAATTGCTTGTCTTTTTCACCCAGTGGTTCAAACTCTCACAGCATTCAGTTAAGACAATGAAAAGCAGCAAATCCTCATATCTGAAATGTGTGACATTTGAAAAATGACTGCGATTAATTTTCTAATCAATTAATTGACTAATTGCTTCAGCTCTAATTCAGCATATTTTAAAAGGTCATCATGTGTTTTGTATGCAAAGTCCTAATTTGTAAAGTAGCTAATTACTATACCTGTGAAATATATACTCTGAAATGTAGTGTCGTAGAAATTAAAGTGGCATGACATGGAGATGCTCAAGTGAAGTTCAAATACAGTTCAAATTTGTACTTAAAGGGACAGTTCACCCTAAAATCAAAAATACATATTTTACTCTTGCCTGTAGTGTTATTTGTCAGTCTAGATTGTTTTGATGTGAGTTGCCGAGCGTTGGGGATATCAACCGTAGAGACGTCTGCCTTCTCTGAAAATAATAGAACTAGATGGCACTCAGCTTGTGGTGCTCAAAGCGCAAGAAGATTCATCTGAGAACTCAACAGCAATGTCTCTTTCCAAAAGTCATGACCATATTACTCATGACAATCCACAGGTCTTGTTATGAGCAGTTTCACGTAAGAACTATTTTCTTTCTACCAAACAACACCTGCCAACCATGTCACCAGGCAGAAGAAAGCATGCATTATTATTCATGGACAAAAGGCTTGTGCTTGTGACATAGTGACATGTAAACATTAATGGTGTCACCCTCAGTTAGAGCAATGGTGAGCAAGCAGTAGATGCACACTTCCCTCTGTGCAGTGATATGGTTGGCAGGTGTAGTTTGGTAGGAAAAAAATAGTTCCTACATGAAAGTGCTCACAACAAGGTCTGTGGATTATCTTCAGTAACTGGGTCATGATTTTTTCAAATGTATTTTTTGGCTCTTTGAGCACCACAAGCCGAGTGCCATCTAGTTCCATTATATTGGAGAGAAGGCAGACATCTCTACGGCCGATATCGCACTCATACACTCATCAGCTCACACCAAGCATTCTTGATTGATAAAGAAGACTGCAGGTAAGAGAAAAAAATATGTGTTTTTGATTTGGGATTGAACTGTCCCTTGAAGTACAATAGCTGACTCTATGTATTTAGTAACTTTACACCATACGAGCAGCTCTCAGGTGAGTGCTGTCTGTTTGCTTTGATCAAGTTGAACATAGTCCATTCCGCTAAATCTAACCTGCACTATTCCCAGCGGCGTACCCCGTGTGTGTGTGTGTGTGTGTGTGTGTGTGTGTGTGTTCATGTCTCAGTCATTTACAAGTACTTATTCTGCCTCAGTACAGCTGAGTGTTGGACTTTTGTTTTTCGTACTTTATCAGAAATGTGTTTGCAGCCACATTCAGCGCATGCAGTCCTCTGTGTGCCGTCTTTGGCGCGGCTCCAGATGAACTACATCTGCCCAAAAGTAAAAGAAGACACAGTTGCCTTTGCTTCTGTATTAGCTTGCTGAGTTATCTTACCCAAACAGAAGGGCGCAGCTCCACCTTCCCATTGCCACTGGCTAAGGGACATTATGCTCTGTATGAAACATGAAAATCCATTACACCACTCAAGGATCTGCAAACAAGTTCTTTTTTGGAAAAATCCTCTCCTGAAGTTATTTGTATTTCCCCCCTCCTTGAATTCTCCTTTGTTTTCTTTTGATCCTTTTCATGCATGATTTTTTTGCTGTTATCTTTTCAGAGATTTGCCTCTATCTATGCAAGCCATTAGTTGAGAAAACACATATTACTCAAAGCACATTTTAAATAGCACAGAATTTTGAGGAGAAATTAATTTAACAAGTCTGCTTTAGTCTGAGTAGACTCCATCTGGACCAAAGGGAGGACACTCAAGGTGAAAGAAACAATGATATGAATTTCATTCTGTAAAAAATGATTAAAATGGGCCAACACTTGAATATGAAGTCTATGTGTTTCACATGATTACCTTGAGTGCGGATCGAGGAAGGAATCTCAAACACTCCAAATGAGATTCAGCCGCTGAATAGAAAGAAATTAGTATTCTTATTAAAACAGTTTTCCCAAGAACTGAAAGCGGAGCACGAGTACCCAGTTGTACAATAACTGTCCCATCCTGTGGCTAAATTTCTGTCTTAGTCATTGCACAGATTTGCATGTTTGGGACCCCAACAGTTGGCCTCTCTTCTCAGCCGGAGCAACTGACTGCTGTTATCGGCTGCTTCAGAAGCTGCCTTTGTGGCCTGCTGTAATCCCTGACCACAAATCCCTGACTCCCCAAACAAAGTAGTGGTGGATGAGGCAACAAATCCGCAGCATCAAACAAGACATAACGTATTCTGCTTTTCCAGCACTGCTGCTTATCCTCCATCAGTGCATCTGAGTTTGTTCCTTTTATGTTTCATCTGCTGTCTCCTCATGGTGCAGCTATGTCTGCTGAGTAAATGGTGTTGGACTGAAACTCTGGAGCTGTAAGTTGGTGGCCTGTGTGAAGTCTGTTCTAATTCTCAGTGGCCATTGTCCCTTATGTGTGTTTGCCCTGCAGCGATCTCTGACTTTTTTGCCTTTTGTCTTCCCTCTTCTGACAGTTAAAGGGTCAGTCCACCCAAATTACAAAAGAAACATTATGTAAAACAAAATGAAAGAAAGAAGTATTCAGAAAATAATCCATTTGATATTCTGCGCAGTAGGAAAAAGTTGAACACATTGCACTCACAAGCATTCAGTTTACAGCTTGTGATGCCCCTCCCACTGTCCTGGAGGATGCTCCGGCCAACCTCTTCAGGCAACCTGGTCTCACTCCAAAGTTGTCAAAATGTGGCGCGTCAGACACTGATGCAAAAAGCCGCCCTTTAATGTTGGCATGATACGTGGCAAGTCACTATTATAGTTTAACAGCGCTCGCACTGTATGTAAATGTTAAATTTCCTGTGGAAACAGAAGTGTATTTTGAAAGAAGGCAATGCATGTAACAGGCATAACTTGACACGGCATCCCAGAACATCTACAACCAACGCACCCAGGGTGTCTTTCACGTCGTATCTGGATGTGGAAAGTCCATGACCAAACGTCGATATGTGACGAGGTGGGAGTGAGAATGTGTTGCATCAGGCAGTGATGCAGTGGACATGGGAGGGTGAGACCTTCCCCCTGCATCATTGCCTTTTAGTTTCATTGCAGCACACTTGACACACACATCCCTGCATGGCTTTCATTACTGACTTTGCTGACCTACACAGTCCATTATTAATTTAAGACAATCTTAGTTCAATAAATTCTGGTTCTTTTAACTAAATCTTTTGTGTGGACTCCCCACATGTCACATTCACTGAGCCAATTTGTGACAAGCTAAGATTGATAAACTAACATGAATATGTGTGATATTCAGCCATGGATTTAGATAGATACGTCCGTCACCAGCCACACACAGTATGGGCTGGAATTTCTCACACAGGTAAGCATAGACTGCTTAAATGACCATGTGAGAGTTACAAGTGTGTGGTGTAAACCATCAGATGCTACAAAACAGAAACCATACTTAAAAAGAGTGATAGAGAGAAAAAGAAAAAAAGAAATTAAAATAACAGAGTGCAAGTTTGTGTGGCATTTGTTTATTTCAAGTTTGACCGCAGCAAAGTGATTGGCTCAAAGAGATTGAGGCAAAATCTGATTGGTGGAAGTTAAAAGTTAGATTGTTTGCCAATTGAGTTGGAAGCAGAGAATAAATAGTTTTTCATTTTATTTTTCAGATATCCGTCCCTCAGCTTTCTGCTGCCACTACATTAAAATGGAGATAAATGTAATTTTATTTGTGGTGTTCACAGCTTTTCACACTGCTGGATAATCTACAGACCTCCCAGTCAGCTGTTTTTATCTTAACTACTTTCTAACCAAGGAATAGTCCTCCCTAAAAATCTGTTGAGGTCTGTGAATTATCCACAGAATCAGGGACACTGACTCTGGAAAGAAATGTTGCTGCTGAATTTTTTAAAGATCCCCTCCAGACATGTTAAGATATAAAGAAAAAGACAAAAAAAAAAAATACTCTGCTTTGAATAATAATTTGAGTCTGATAGGGTTTTTCCACAAAAAAAGATTCAATTACTTTGTTTAAAAAAATCTTAGAATTACATCTGCTCCTTCTTCCTCATTGAAAAATCCAGAATCTCTATTATTCATATAAAAATGTTAACTACTCGACCCAAGATGTCTCCTCCATCACTGAAACATCCTTTCCTAGTATGTGCACTGCAGGTTTCAAGTTTCCACATCACACTTGTGTAAGTTGCATGTTGGACCTGGATTCTTCGTTAAACAATGATGTCACAAAATCATGCTCATATGTACACGTCTTAAATTCAGATTTAAGGATTTATGACTCTAACTTGAACTTAAACATGCCTGAGAGAACGTTATGGCAAGCTGGATCCACTGCAACGAAAAGGATGCTAGCAACAACATGGAAAACTCCACATCTACTTTTGCATTGTGCGGTGCATAGAGATGTATTGATAATAGAGTCAGAGCAAGTCCTACCAATTAAGCCAAGCAGTTCCTGAAAGCTCCCTGGTCTCTGGACTACCCCTAGAAAAGATTAAAAAATTTTGATGAGCACAAGAAAAATAGAAAATAAAAATCATCCTTCTATATCATCCTAAAAGAAAACTGACATTTTGTGCTATTTTTGCCAGCAGATAGTGACAATACAATAATTTCAGAGACAGGCAAAATGGACAGTTTAGGCAGGATAAGTAAGTTAATTACTGTCCCCAACAAAACAAGCACTCCAGGATTCTGTGGAGAAAAATAAATCACATTTTGCAGTTGCTTCAGACATGACACGTTAAACAAAATTAATGATTAAAAGTCAAGAGAAACTGGGATAAGTACCCTCACAGTCTAATTTTCAACAGTTTGCCAGCACTGCAGCCCATGATTTAATACATTACATTGCAACAACTATATGTTACATCCTTACATGCCTACATTCAGTCAGATGGTGACTGGAGAGATGGCAGTTTTCCTCCTGGGCACTGCCGAGGTGCCCTTGAGCAAGGCAACAAACCCCCAACTGCTCTGGGCACCTTTCCAAGGCAGCCCCCTCCCTCTGACGTCTCTCCATTTACTGCATGTGTAGGTCCTGTTTGTGCGTGTGTGTGTGTGTGTGTGTGTGTGTGTGTTTCAGGTCTGTGTGTAGACAGAGTGAAAAAATTAATTTCCCCTCTGGGATTAATAAAGTATATCTTCTCTTCTTCTTCTTCTTTTTTTCCCCTCTATTTAAAAGTTCCGCATAAGAAGTCATAAGGAAAAGCACAAATGTACGTTAAACCCTAGTATATGAAAGGCCACTGTAATAATAATCACTTCAAGAAAAAATACATTTGATTGAAATATGACTAAACTACCTGCCTATAGTTTTCCAAACTAGCTGCTGGTTTTGTTTCCTATTAAAGTGTTAATGTTTTACCTGTTACTATAAATTTCTTGGGTAATTTTAGGTTAACGTTTTATTTCAGCAGTGCTCCCTTTGTTTCTTTCATTACCATACCAGATTTTGCACCATAATATTTGTCACTTTAATGAACAAATGTCCTTCATTATATGGTTGTGTTGTGCATCATATCTTGTGGCCTTGTCATCCTTTCTACATTGAGACATCTTACACATGAAGACAGGTGAGATTCAGCCCTCTCTAATGAAAATATAACACTAAAATATGCATCAAACTTTGAAAAGATCAAGCAAAAGGCCCTGAGTGGGATCATACATGAGGTTATGGCATCAAGACAAATATTGTATTTACTGTGGTTTATTTAAAGAGGATCTATTATTCTCATTATTGGGGTTATATTTGTATTTTTGGGGTCTACCAAAATAGGTTTACATGCTTTCATTATTATTCTCATATAGCCCATTGCTGCAAGACCTCTGTCTGAAACACTGGCCTTTGTGAGCTCATGGCCTGCCTCCCAAAAAGCCCGGCCTGCTCTGATTGGTCAGCTGGCTCACTCTGTTGTGATCGGTCAGTTGCCTAGAGCGTGTGTTGAAAATGTCACGCCCCTTACCTTAACCAGACTTCAGCTCCTGAGGCTACCTGGACAGCTAAAAACACTGCTGTAATCAAGGTAACTATGGTGTCAGTTTTCCCATACCAATTTGAGCATGAGTCAGACCCTGAAAGTGAAGGAACACAAGCCGAACCATCATCGCAACTAAGACTAGAGCAGGACGTTTCACAGTGGTAGGTTGTTATTTTGTAGCTGTCTTATATTCCAGATGTAACATGATAACTCTGTGATTTATCTAATGCTAAATAATGGTAACAACTGTATGTCCATTGTTTTTTCTTTTTTTTTATTTAAGTCTACTACACACAAAATGACAAGGGAAGTTGAAAACGTCTGCTGCAAAGAAGTACAAAAGTTTTCTAACAATATAATCAATGACTACATTATGTAGCTATAACTACCTGGAAACACCAACAGTAGCACTCACACTGAGCATAGTGTTCGCTCAGGCAGGACACGATGTCAAGCTCAGCTCACATCCCAGCCACATCAGCTGATCTCAAACATCCTAATCAACTGCTCTGGCCTGCCTACTGTTCATGCTTCCTCTGCAAGCTGCTTTGCAACTCACCTCCACCCCAGCTCCTCCTTGCCATACTGCTGTGTCTGACTTATCAATGTCATTTCTGTTTGTCATTGATGCTGCTTTGTTCTGCTCCCAGGGTGTCTTTGCTGCTGCTCTCCCTGCCTCAGACTGTCCTTGTTTGCGCATGGAAGGGCAGAGAGGTGTGCTCTCTCCGCCTTAGGCTTTCCACATAGGTGTGTGAAAGGGTAGCAAGGTGTGCTCTCTCAACCATAGGCTGTCAGTGCAGGCTTAGGAAAGGCAGAGAGGCCCCAGAACAGAACAGAGCAATACCACCAAATATAATACTGCAAATGGACAAAAAAAGTTTTCTTTGACTAAAGTGGTCCTGACTGAACTAAGGTTATATGCAATGGTGTAAAGCATAACTCCTTTTTTATCTAAGTATCTGAGATTAGACAAACGTAGACTGTGTTAGGTAATTATACCAAAGTTATCCTGATAATAAGTTTAACTCATAACACATCCCCTGTTATTTCATGAGAAATCAAAGCTTCCTAGTAAAACACATGTTGCTCAGTACTTTTCGGGGGGGAAACAAAATCTTGCATAGGGCCCCCAAAATCTAGGGCCAGCCCTGAATGGAGTTATGTTTGTCCCGAACTTGAGGTGCTAGGAGCCTGAGAGGGATCACCAGCAAAATCTTTACTTCCATAACAACTTTAAAAGTCTGGTGATATGTTGTGTGTGTTAAGATGTGTTAACATTTTGGGGTGGAGGAGGAAATGGAGGTGTACATACTATTGTACAGATTCCAAGCTTTAATGTTGCTTCGTTCCTTTTAGTTTTTATCATTTCATCATTTTTTATGATATTATGATTTTCTTTTTTTTACAACCCAAATACTATGTGCTTCTAAGAACGTGTTGGAAATAAAGTATTTGAAAAAATATAATAACTTCCGTCACATTACTGCAACACCTCCCACTGTGTCTGGAGGGCTCCTTGCATTCCAGATGAAAATATTCTTTTTGAGTGGCTCCCAGTCAGCTTTTGAACCCATAATGCAAAGCAATATCTACAGTACATGCAACTCCTCGATCCCCGGGAAGGAAAACCACTGGTGTAGATGTTTTATGGTCTATGTGGGAGAGCGGGTTTGTAGTCAGGTCTGATATGCTCAAGCGCCCACAACCCAATTTGTCAAAAGCAACTTAGAATTCACACGGTTCCTGTCCATGGGCCTGAGATGGGACACGACCAATCTTTCCTCTCTGTCAGTCTTGGTTTATGGAGAAAAAGATGATTTTGGCGGTAAGATGCTTTTGGTAAACCAGGCACGGCTCAGTGGCCTTGTGTCTGTCAGGACAATGTGTAGAGACTTCAGAGCAGATTGTAAAAATGGCAGCCGGTTTCAAGTTGTGCTTGATGTCTAATCTACATGGTACGGTGAGGCTGACAGCTGACACATCATTCACTGGGGAAGGTGATGGGCTCCTGCCTAACAGGTGAAGCCATTCATTGGTGGTTGTGATTAATTTTTTCCGCAGAGGTCAAACGGTTTGACTCGTACAGTATGTACTCTAAATTAAAGGGAGATCAAAAACTTTTTACATCTTGTGATCTATCTGAGAGAATAGATCAGAAAGTTTAATAAATTAATAAGTGCTTTTCAAATCTTTGTAATGTTCTGAGATTAATCATAAAGGAACAGCTTTATGTGCAAAAGCCATTAGAGATTTGATGTTTTAGCAAGTGTATCAATGGTAAGCAGGGCATTGAAGATAAAGCTCTGGACGGTTGAGCACAAGTCTGAGATCCTGTTAAACGTCAAACCTCTTGTTCAATATAAAAAGAGTCATCAACAGCTTCTTTTAATTCGCTCAACAGCCGTTGCACGAAAAGATACCAAATATATAAAGGGGAGCATTAATATTACTGTCTATTTACACTGTGGTGTTACTACATTTACTGAGGGAAAGATCTGAATCCTGCAGCTGGTCTCATGTCCGACTCTGTCAAGTGTTTTTTGTCTTACACCGCTGACATTTCCCTCCTGTTCTTAGCTTTCTGTTGTTTCCTCTCAGGTCTCTGCAGAGTCTCTTTCTGCCCTCTGACTGAGGTTTCACTTTCCTGGAGACCCAGAGGGGGAAACCACTGCAGTTTAAAACCTTAAATCTGGATGCACCTCACTAAAAAATCCATGAAGAATCATCATCATATTCATCTGTGAACTAAGCACAATACAGTAACAATAGCCTCACTAAACCACAGCTGACTCAAATGAAGATTTGACCTGAAGGCGTCGTGAAAAAAACTAAAAACACAAACTTTAAACATTTGTTTTGTGTCTGGAATTTCGACATGTTTCTTTTCTATTGTCCCATCTTCACTGCTGAGCTCCTAAGTGCCATTGTTTAGCTTATTGTGATATTTAGTGCTGCCAACATTGTTTTCTCACAGAATACATTTCCCTGCTGTTGGTGTAGTTGCTGCAAAAGACTGAGTTTCATTTACAAAATGAGTCACCACATTTGACTCAGAGACAGTCATTCCTTCGCACAGAACAGGTCTGTGTTTAGATATTTGTCAGATTTCACTTTGAGATGTGCAAAATAAACTGATTTATATTCAGCACTTTGAAGTCAAATGCAGAAATTGATGGTGGTTGGTGGATGGATGGATACACAACCAGCAGGTTTTCCAGACCTTATCTTTAACCAGTGGTCATCTGAATACATTTACTATACATTTACATTTAAGTTTGCTTGAGTAGAAGTCTGAGGTATTATATCATACCGGTGATTTTTCATTTCATGGTACTTTATGCATCCATTGCACTACATTCGGAGCAGCTGTGGCTTGGAAGATAGAGCAGGTTGTCCACAAATCGGAAGATCAACAGTTGAATCGCCGGCTCCTCCAGGCTGCATGTCAAAGTGTCCTTAAGGCAAGATACAGAGCCGCAAATGGCTGCTCCATTGGTGCGTGGGTGTGTTAAAAAAAACTGTGTAGCAGGTGACACCTTTTACAGTGGCCTCATCCACCAGTGTGTGAATGTGTGTGTGAATGGGTGAATGTGACTCACAGTATAACAAGCACTTTGAGTGGCCAGAGGAGTAGAAAAGGGCTAAACAAGTGCAGGTCCATTTATCATTTACATTTCAAAGTGAGATTTAGTGCTTTTTTATTCACTCCACTACAGCTTTAGTACTTACTTATGATGCATTGTTTTAGATTAAATAAGCCAACAGCATGCAAAACTATTATAATGACCTTCAACAATCAAATGCTGCTTACCTGTTAATTCATCTGCAATAATAATTCCCTTTTATTTTACATCATGTTGTCATAATCTAAAAAAGTCCGTCCTGCATGATGAGTACTTTTACTTGCAGTGGAGTATTTCTACACTGCAGTACTTTAACTTAAATAAAAGATTTAAATAATTTTGTTAAAAAATGTTGGAGTTTTGAGACAAAAAGCAAAATTAACAGCTGCTTATGTGGTGAAAAAAAAATGCAATCTACATTCACAAAGACCAATGAACCAAAAAAGAATATAATTTAAATATGGCAGCTGCAGGTCGGCTGGTGCTGAAACAGAAGTTCCTGTAGCCACTGATTCTGTTAGCCCATTCACGGTCAGAGTTGTTTTTCAGTGGAGACACAGGTCTGTGTTTTAAAGGACAGCAGCTTTTGCTAAGGATGGGGGGAGCTGCAGGAAGCTACACTCAGTCAGAACACTCAGGAACCAGAAGCAGGGCTTTTCACAACAGAGGAGAACGACTGAACATTGGGTGTCAGCAGAGCAGAAGGACTGCAGCTTCTGTGGCTGCAGACAGAAAACCTGAGGTGTTGGAGGAGTTAAAGGAGGCGACAAACCAATCTAAAGGAGGCTGAGGACACTTAGCTGCAGTGGGCCGTTTTGCCAGAGGATAACTGAGAAAGAAACTGGTGGTGGACACCAGCACTGGAGGAAGGAAGGAGGAATTACCTCCCCCTATTTGGTCCCATTTTTCTGATCGCTCTCCTTCCTCCTTCCTCTCCGTCTAGGGGGTTTAGGTTGCAGCGTTCCTCAGACCCATCCTCCATCTTCTCCATCATCTTTTTTTCCTTCCTCTCTCTTTTCTCTCTTCTGTCTTTGCTTCTCCTCTGCCCTCTTCACCTTCTCTTCTAGTTGCCAGCCCCTCCTTCTGGGGAGCAGCCCAGTTGCACCCCACCTGTACACCTCCCAACAGGAAAGAGTCAACAGACCCCATTTGTATCATTTGTTAGTGTGCTGCGAGTTGTTACAGAGGACATGTTGGCCTGGTGCCACATCACAAAGTGTGATTAATAGGTTAATCACCTATCTTTGAACTTAACTAAGTAGTATCACTTAATTCTTAATGATGATTATTTCGATAGAAGGTATTTATATGCCCACAGAAATAGAAAGTATTCTCACTGATGCCTTCATTAAACTAAAAATGTTCCCACACTGTTGATTAGCTCAGTACACTGAGTAAATGATTCATAAATGGACCCATTTTGAACTCAAACATATTGAAAATTAAAAAACAACAACAACATATATATATTCAAATAAATGGTTGGGCATTTTGGGAAATATGCTTATTTGCTTTCCCTCAAAAAGTTTCATTTTAAGATTGAAGTGCGTGAAGTATGCAGCTGGATTCAGACAGCAATTAGCTTGGCTTGGCATAAGGACTGGAAGCAGCTAACCTGGCTCTCTCCAAAGTTCAAAAACACCAATACCAAATAGCAACACCTCTGAAGTTCACTAATTAACACGTTGAATCTTGTTTGTTTTATTTGTGCAGGAACAGAAATTTAAAAACAATGATTTGTGGTTTCGGGGGGAGTTACTCTTTGTGCTGCTGAATCGCTGTTCGGGTTGAAATCTTACATTATAAAACACTGTCTCTGGAGGGGCCCAGGGGACTATAATACCTAAGTGTATAAAATAGTTAAACCCAGCTACAACAGTGAAATGCTGCTTTACATTGATGCATCCGTATTGATCATATCCTATATTATCATACAATATGTCAGTCATGTAGCTGATGATAATTTTATTTTAGTAGGACTTTAAATGCTGGACTTTGACCTGTAATGGAGTATTTTTACATTGTGGTATTGGTACTTTTACTGGGGTAAAGAATCTGAATGCCTCCACTGATTAAAAGTGAGTGCGTATCTAAATGAGGCGATGTAAATTTTTATGACATTTGCTTTGAAAGAATGTCAGTTGACTTTCTTACCTCTGCGTCAGAGGCGGTGCTCCTGCTGAACGTTCATTTTGATGTCCCTGTTGACACTGTCTTTCCGGGCATTCAGCCACCAATTGTATAGACTTGAAAGCAGACCAACATTTGTCCTCTCCTCTTGATTCTCTCTTTTGTTCCTCTCCTTGTTCTCCTTTTCTTTTTTTCTTTCTCCTGTCTTTTTCCTCCATTTCCACCCTCTCACATTTCCCTTTCTTCTCCCTTTCCAGTCTTTCTCTCTCCTCCTTTCTCCCTTGCCACACTAAGAAATATTCCTCCATTCCTCTAATCCTCTCCTGCTTCCTCTCCTCCTCTTCCCTGTCCCAGTCTTTGATAATTTGTTGGACTCTTCTTTTCCTCTCTTTCATCTCCTGCTCCTGTCTTCCTACTTTAGAGCCTCCTGTCTTTCCCTGTCCTTGCCCTGAATAGAGGGACATCTTTCACTACTCTGTTGTGACTCCTCAAACATAGGAAGGCCAGTCTTTCTTAGAGAAGGAGACCTCTCGAGTTCCAGGTCACAGGATTCAAGAGAGATGTTTTCTTCAGGTGACCAATGTTTCACCTTTATTCTCCTCTTTCTGAGATTCTTCCGCGTGGAAGAAGGCTCGTTGTCTTCAGAAGACGAAGGGCTCTCACCCCTTCATTCCCATTGTCTTCATAAAAGGTTTACCCAATACAGTCCTTAAATAGGTAGCTTTTACATTGTTTTGTTAAAAATGGAGACTTAAAATATGTTTATTTAATGTCCACTGATCATAAATGTATTCCATCCTGATCAGAAATTAATTACATTAAATGAAGTGCCTTACAAATGTGTTCGAAGAGTCTGCATTAAAAGCATTGACACTATTTGCATAATAATGACACAACCTGCATGAAAGTAACATTTGCATGTCATTCATTTTTATTTTGCTGGGACACTCTTTTTGGCTCTTGATTTGAATATATTTTGTGCTTACATCTGGTAAATCAGTGAATTACCCGAAAGAGGATAATTGAAATTATACATTTTAGCATGGAGATTATTGGAAGGTCCAAGTGCATCATTGTTATGCTGCATTTTGGGTAATTAAATATTTAAAGGAAGATAATGGTGGGACAAGAGCTCCTGAATAAGAATGGTTTATTTTATGAGAAATGTGTCATATTCAGTTTTATTTATGCTGCCTGGTTTTCTCATTGTTAGACTCTGTGGCACAACAGCCAAACTTGCATCTCATCTCTTTTGTAACTGCACTGGATTATACAGGTTATGGCTTTTGTTGTAGGGGAGAACAGGGTTGGTTGTCACATTCATTAGATTTCACTCTCTAGAGGGTGCTGTTCAAAAATGTTGGTACCAAAATGTTCAGAATTGGAGTCAGAGGTCAGAGGTGAGAATACTTTCATTACCCAGCTCTTCTCTGATTCTTTTAAACAGTGGGTTTGTAATAAAACAATTATTGCCATTTGGGGCCATGTTCACCAAAGCGTTTTTTTTTTTTAATTTTTTGATGCTTTGCAACAGAAGTGCTGTGAGTTATACTGCACTACAAACACAGGCAGTGCGATAAGGTGCTGGGGGGGGGGGGTTCTTAGCACCAACTTGAAAAATGTTCAAGACTGGGTAAAAGCCCTACACTCATCACAGCGTAATTTCTTAAGAAGGATTTTTTACTATCTAAAACCATGTTCAACTGAACAATTGAATTGTCATTTTATGGTAAAGGCGGTGATGCTAAGATAATAAATTTACTTTTCTTATTTAAAAAAAGGTTGAATAGTCTCTGTTGTTAATACCATATATTTAATGTTATTCCATTATATATTTGATTAAAAAAAAAATATTAGCATGATTTCCCACCTTTTCTATGAGATGTGATGAGAAGCACAGTAATGGTAAATATGTAGAATAAATACATGGAAATAATATTAGTACTGGTAATAGTACTAATTCCATGGTTACAAATAGGTTCATGTTGGTATACAAACATGTTACTGGCATTATAACAGTACATGGATTGCAATTTTGTGTTTTTTTTTTCTTTATGTTTTACGAATACCATGAAGTGGTAAAGGAAATAAAAACTGAAGAACACAATTTCCATTGTTTTTTTTCTTTTGTCTTAGTGTGAATAATAAAGGGTTAAGTATATTTTGATGCTTAATCTTTTAGATAGATAGATAGATAGATAGATAGATAGATAGATAGATAGATAGATCCCTGATACAGTCATTCTGTGTTCATTGCCTGTATAGCATATAGGGAATAAAGGACTTTATGTAAGTGAAATGTTTTATTTGTAACAGACTATTTTCTACACTGTGGTTTTGCCATCTGAACGAGGCTGCTCAAAGTGCTCCTGGCCTTCATTTCCAAAATGTCACCACAAAAAGACAAAAAGACCACAAAGAGATGCTAATGAACTGTAAAGAGACACAAAATAACAACACACACAGGCAGAACAACCACAAAGAGATAGAAAATTACAACAAAAGACACAAAATAACCCTAAAGACACACAAAAAGGTGCATTAGGACTAAAGACAGATGCAAAACAACAACAAAGTAGGAGAGGTGGTGGGGCCTGTTGCATATCTGTGCCCAGGGACCAACTGTCTCCTAATCCGCCCATGGGTACCTGCTGAAATATCTGAATGTTTTTTCCTCCACTGTTGTAACATCACCCATCACCAGCAGAGGGAGCGCTGTCCCAAGCACAGCCATGCTGTCCGGAAGACGAATGTAAATATTTTTGTGACGTCTCATCTCCCGGATCATTCACATCCACCCATTAAGAAGAACATCAGCCCCTCCAGCTCATGACTGCACAGCTGTGTGTCTTCTCCTGTCGGTGTGTGTCGAGCAGCCTGTCAGCGCCTCTCTGAAACCCCAGCTCTGTTCTTCTTCTTCGGGGTTTCCTGCCATATTCCTGCAGCCAGCCCGTGTGTTTCTACAGCAGCAGCCTGTTTGTTGTGTGGAACATGCAGAAGAGAAGGAAGCCAGAGCCGATCCAACTCAACCCGATCCCCGATGGAAACACTATCAACGGCACCGGAGCCACAGAGTGAGTGTCAATATCCATCTACTACTGATATTCACAGTGTTATATGAGGGTTATTGATAATGGGTCACTGATTGATCAGTTATGTTAGATTCATGTTCATATGCTATAAGGGCTCCTGACAGATGCAACGTATAGATACCTGAAGATCCCCTTTACAGTGTGTGTGTGTAAACTTCTGTCTTAGGTGTCTAATATAAGACTCTGCACCGTGTGTGTGTGTGTGTGTGTGTGTGTGTGTGTGTGTGTGTGTGTGTGTGTGTGTGTGTGAGCTCACTGAGATTACACTAGAGCTGCAACCAATGATCATCTTTATTATTATCGTCATCATCAGTTCATATTCAATTCAATATAACTTTATTTACCCCAAAGCAAATTATTGTACCACAGAATGCTTCAAATTACAGTAACACTAAATACAGTAACCACAATTTTAACGAGTCACAACCAGTCAACGAGTGGGTTCCCACATGACGAGAGTAATAAATATCTGGCAAAATATACAAACATACAAGATTGAAGTGTTTTCCAGGAGCAAAACCAGAATCCAGTGCCTACTAGAGTAACAATAGGAGTACATTAAGTACAAGAGTTACTAAAAATGAGCTAAAATGGTGGGAAAAAAAACAGACTGTTCATATTGAATATGATATAACAATGAGAAGTAAGTGTTGCACATGACTGAGAGAATAATATTGCACTGTACTGACAAGTGACCATGATTACTGAAGCATGATATTGCACATGGTGTTGAGAAAAACATTGCACAAGATTTTGAAAAGTGGTAATGTGCATCATATTAGGTCAGGGGTGTCAAACTCATTTTAGTTCATGGGCCACATACAACCAAAGTTGATCTCAAGTGGGCCGGACCAGTAAAACCATCGCACAATAACCTATAGGTACCATCAGCTCCAATATTTACCCCTTTTTTGTGGTAAAGAATTGCAAGTACATTCTGTAGATGTTCATCATTTCACAAAACAGATGAACAGCCTGAGATGTCTCAAGAAAAATAAGAGCAATGTCAACAGTATATCTCCAAATTCAGTCAGTCTACTTCTCACTGTCATTACATGAGCATTTATCCAAACGTTTCCTGATACAGATTCTTCTGAACTGAAGCTGCTGATTGACAAATTTTGCACGATGTTCAATATCTCTTAACATGGTCACAGTAAGTATTCATTGTTATATCAGAGAGCTGTATCCAGGTCAGGGTGGAAAAGCTTCTGAAGCAGGATTTTACATGAAGTAAGCAACGCATTGTTTAACTTGCTCCTGAAACCTGGCACCTCTTAGTCTAGTCATCTAGTGGGCCGGATCGGACCCTTTGGTACACCAATTCTGGCCCACGGGCCGTATGTTTGACACCCCTGTATTAAGTAATAGTGCACCGAATGTAGGTAAATATTGCTGTCAGTGTCCTTGAATGATATATATTCAAGGACATTCATAATATGTCCTTGAATACTGCTGTCAGTGTTGTATATATTGAGATGTTTTCAGTGAAATGAACAAATTGATTATTTAAGTAAGTTCACAGAACCTGAGGTGAGATCTTCGCCTGTCTTGTGGTGCAACAAATGACCATTTTCATTATCGATCCATCAGTCATTTTTTAAATTAATCGTCTAGACAATATAATGTAAGAAAATAGTAAAAGAAAAACCTGAGCTCAAGTTGACAACTTCAAACACAATTGTAAGTCAGTATAATTGTCCAAAACACTAAGTAGTTATGCTTGATACATGGCTGAAATGATTTAGCATTTATTATACTAGTTACCTAGTTTTGGTTGATTACTTCTCTGTTTGATAATCTAATTGTTTCCTACACTAGTTTACACTAAATATTGCAACTGCTCCCATGTTCACAACTCCAATTAACAAGCTCTGTTGTGATTTGCTTTCATGGATTGATCATGCTACATTGCTCCTCAGCAGAGAAAAAGTAAACATCATTGATCTTTCTCACTGAAGACAGTGAGCTAGCTCCAGGCTCCTAATATCCACTCACTGGCTTTGCTTACAGGGACACTTGATGGATCTGAGCCATCATTAACGATTTTTTGTATCACCTGTTTGTCTGCCTTGAAGAAAGGTCTCTAACGCGCAGCTCGGGTCTTCGGGTGTTCTCTTGGTGGTGTCACGGATGAGCAGGTCGCTCCATAACTCTAACAGCCCACTTTGTGTGGACAGTGATTAGTCAGAGATTGACTTTTGCAGGGATGCACCGTGTGGAATAATATTTCTGTGCGTCGAAGAAGTTTTGTGTAGGCCTTCTCCCACCACGGTAATGGGGATATTAAACTGTTGTGACAACATGCTCCAGTTCTCAGTGCACAGAGAAGAGCCCAGCCAGTCCAGCAACAAGCTGCATCAGTTGGGATGAGAATTACATAACATGTCATCCCTCGTGATGGCTGGTTTTCTAATGTGTTGCAGAGGTGTAATATTTCATTGTTTTATCATTGGATCGCACATCTGGAGGACATGTGTGTCTTTTGCGATGAATTACTTAAAAAGTGATGGACTAAAATCAAATCCTGCATTAAATCTGAATATAATTTAGCATTAAACATTTAAGTGTAAATTTCAACAGCCCAGCATTTCAGTGAATATTCACAGGGCTGCAACCAACAATTATTTTCAGTTTATCTGCCAATAGATGTCTGGATTGGTTGATTAAATGTTAGTAATGTCAGAAAACACTGTGAACGTCCATTTATAAAGAAAACTACGTCCTCAAATTGCTTTTGTTGTCCGACTTAAACACAAAGACCTGCAGTTTATTGTTCAAGACAAAGACAAGCAGTAAATTCTCACATTTAAGAAGCAAGAACAAACACAGAGGGGGGGAGTTGTGCCTTGGCTTTGTTTGCCGATGATGATGTAATGTTTGGCTGGCAGAGGAGCAGCATGTCGGGATAAAGCAACAATCAGGAACTCTGAATCAGATATTTGGAAGTCTCTGCTGTGGAGCGAACTCGCAGTGTCTGTGTGTCCGTGTGTGTCTGGTAATACTGCTGTATTGTGCCACTGTGACATTCAGACTTACACACTGCTGACAGAAAGCCATGCAGCCTGGTGTCACTCCTGACCTCTTTTCCATAAAAAGACATCTAGGTCCACACGTTCAGCTGTCTGGGGCTCTGAGGGAAAGCAAATCCCGTTTCAGGCCAGTGATAGTAGATGACGGGTCTGCGGGCACACAGTTGTCCGTCACAGTCGGCACACATTTTGCTCCTTAACACTGCATAAAACCAAACTCCTGCACACCCACACGAAAAAGGAGGAGGGGTAAGATTTGTAAATACATTGCAAGATAAATTGTATTTATCTAGTGATTAAACTGTACGTTGCATGTCAGATGCCAAAGGAATTAAATACACCCTCGAACCAATGGGCATCTGAACTTGTAGGTATGAAGAAGAAGTGGGCCGATGCATGGCCAGCTCTAGAAGTGTAAATGTAAACAGGGCAAATATCTCAACCAAAGTTCCTGATTTCCTAATTTTAGCTCTGCACAGGCTTTAAGAAACCAAAAGGTGTAAGGGTGATTTGTTTGTGGAGAGCTGGAGCTTTGCCATACATTTGCAGACCAGTGGAGGGGAAGACTGGATTTAAAGGACCAGGCTTTTTTGCTCCACATGTGGTATAATAGGATGGGTGTGTGTTTGAGGCTACCCAGTGCCGTGCACAGACATTTTGTGGGGCACATGCTCAAGTGGAAAAAAGGGAAGTGCTGCACACATGCAAGAAGCTCGCAAAGTGCACCCTGCCAGGAGGTTTCTGTGTGTCGCTGGCACCAGAACAGTTCTTGAGGCCAAAGAACATACAGTACATTTATGCACAGTAATGAGCGAGGAAAATGTCTATCTAGCTTATTTTAAAGGTGACTCAGTATCTTTACTGTATGCACCGAGCAGCATCTTCACATATATGTATCATTTATTTATAGAAGGCAACGACAAAGAAAACAGTGCCACATATGTGCACTCTTTAGTGATAGATGATCTATAAAACAATAACCATTCAACACGTCTTCACTCAAAATTGTAAAAACACTGTTCTCTGAATACATAAAATAATAGACTAACCAATCTACCCTCCAAACCACAAAGTAGGCCAACAGTGAGGCTAAGTTTGTTCTGCTCTCCTCTTCTTCCTCACTTTATTCTTCACTTATTTTTTTGCTTTCCTCCATTTGTTTTTCTCTTCTTCTCATTTTCTTCTCCCCTTTTTTTTTGTAAATAGTCACATACTTACAATTATCTTCTAAATAAGCTTTAAATATTCTTAAAGAATCTCAGAGAACAATGTATGCAGCTCCGAGCTCCTCCCATCCTCCTCTGCACTATTTGTACTTGCTATATTTGTGAAGTACCAAACCGCAATAAATATAAATAATTATTATAAATAAATTATCAGATCATAGAAATGCTCCAATTCTATAAATATTAGCAACAAAGCAAGAAAACTGCAAAATGCATCAATTGCAAAAAATGATAGATTTAGAAAATCATTGGAAAAATAAACTAGGAGAAAAAGAAATAAGCTAGGGAAACCTATATTTTGAACTATTATTATTATTATATTTCAAAATTATGTTACAGAATTATTATTTTTTTTAAGTTCTATCCAAGTAATTTTTTTTATTATTATTATTTTTATAATATTTATTTTTATAATTATTATTTACTTTCTTTCATTCTTTTTTTTTTTTTTTACAAATTTTCTTGTTTTAATTTTCTTTTCTTTTTTTTTTTTTTTTACAATTTTTTTGCTTATTAATTTTTTTCCTTTTATTAATTTTCTTNTTTTTTTTTTTTTTACTAATTTCTTGCTAATTTTTTGTGTAATTTCTTCTTTCGTTGCTCGTTGTCCTCTTCCCATGTTGTCAAAAGAAATAAAGCCAGTTTGCTCAGCTTTCAAAGGGTTGAATAGTGTCAGAAGTTTTACTAGGTGACCATTTTGCAAACAGTTATAAGACCATGCTTCATCGCCACAGGTGTTTCATATTTTGGCTGATGGTACCTCTTCTCAGCTTACACCACTCTCATTCTTATTGGTATACTGAGTTTAATAATGTCATGTGATCCTCAGCATAGCTCCGCCCACTAGGCATTTTGTCAAAGCAGACATTTGGATTTGTCATTATAGGAAAAGCACAGGTGTTACTAATTACATTAATGATGCTCTGTTCTGCTTAAGTGTTCCAGTAAGCCGTGTGTGCTAGCAGTGTGACAGCAGCATGTACAGTTTTTTCAACTGACATGTCAGGGTGTGTTGTGAGATAATAAGCCTGTGCTCTATGAGAATTTTAAATCAATAATTCCAGATGACATCTAGTGTCATAATACAGTGTCAGTATTATAGCTGAAAACACAGCAGTTGTTTTGAATAGAGAGGAGAGACAATGCTCATGTTTCAGAACAGACACACATGAATTATCACATTATTTTAGGTAATTTGGACCCCACACAGGAGGATCTGATGCCCCTACCAGCAGCACAGGTGTTGCATATTGGGTGCAGATGATCTTAATGCAATCGATCATCTCTCTTATTGAAACCAGACCGTACCGCTCTGGTGAAAAGGAATTGCCATTACAGCCCACGAAATGCTTTCTCAGCATGAAATGGCTGGCAGCCATGGGAGAACTGTACTGAGTGGCCCACATAATGCCAGCCAAGCATGTAATATTATCAGAGGAGATCTGAGAACAAATAAAAACAACCTGTTCTGGATAGAATTTGCTAGTTGCTAAAATATTGGATAATATGCTACCGTCAGATACATCCAGACTTACAGAGCACGCTTGTGTTCTACAGGGAATATTTTCTGCTTAGTTATTCAGAAGTGTTGCTGTTCATTCTTTTGTAGAAGCTGTTAGAAAACTTGGTAATGATTTTTTTTCATATTGACACAGTGTGAATGTGAATGTGTGAAAAGAAGATTAATGATTAACTCATACAGCGTAGCTCACCATAGTTTGTAGTGTTGATTCTTCGTTAGTTAGATACCACTTACCATATCCTGTTTTACCACAAAGGAGTTGGGTCTTATTTGCTTGCAAAAGCAATAATACACGGTTTAGTTTTCTCGCACAATAAAAATCTTTTCAAACTACAATCACGCCTTCCTTCTGATACATCAGTCTATACTGCATATGTGCATACATATGTGCATTTTGCCTGAGTTAGACTTAAGTTTTATGATGTACTGGGAAAATTTCAAACAAAGCTCAGAGTCCTCTGTATTGAAAAAGCAAGGATGTTATGATGATCTGTTTCCCTTGAACCGCTTTCCATCCTCTGTGATTCATGTTATGTAAAGTATGCGAACACTTTTGCAGCCAAAGTCACAAGGAAAAACAGCAATGCCATCCTCTTTCCGCGGCTTGATGGCAAGCTGTAGAAATATTTCATCTTTTGCATTCAAGTTCTACTAGATGTCCTTGGACATTGTGTGGATGGAGCACAAAAGGCCGGCATCGTGCTCACTGCCTCCTGCACCCAGGAAGGTGGGGGGGGCTGCAGTGTGCAGCTGCCGTGGTCCCTCCCACATACGTATTGTGGAGTGTGTTTCAGGCTGCTCCTCTTCTCAGTATCTCCAGCCTCCTCCACCTCCAGCTCTTGTCGACAAGACGCCCACGCTACCCACAACCAACTCAAACTCAGCACCTCGTCTCCATGGATATGCAGGCCCACTGTCAAAAATAAAACCACTTAACCCTCTCTTTGCTGTGTGGTGGAGCAGTGGAGAGAAGAGCTCGCTGCCCTGCTCTACTTGCTCTCCACTGAGTCGTGATTAGGTACGAAGATTTTTTTTAAAAAGCACAATTACCACTTAGCTTAAAGAAAACCATTTTATTATGATCAGATAAGCAGGCAAATGTGGAAGACTAGCACTTAAACTAATGATGTTTTTTTAATTGGAGCACCTTACAGAGGCTTGTACACTTGCAAGCATGTAAAACGTCTTTACCATCAAATCTGGCATGCTTTTGTTTTATTTTTATTTATTTATTTTTTATTTATTTAATGCTCGTTGGTGCCTTGAGGACTCATTGGTCTCTACCTGCTCATCAAGCTAATGATAAAAGCTTAGACAGACTTTGTGTTGCAGTGTTTGGAGACAGTGGAGCGGGAGGGGAAGGAGAGGTCAAAGAGCAGCATGTCAAAAGAGTTCACTCTGCGATTGATTTCTCAAGGAAATGCATCGCCATGACAACAGCGCCAGGAGAACGGCGTCAGCGCTCAGAGGAACTTGGAGCTTCCTCACACACAGATCTGGGAAGGAACACCGAAACACACCCTGTGACCCTGTCTGTCTTCCTGCCGGCTCTTTGGTCAATTGTCGTTGTTGTATGCACGAGAAGCAGTTGTCACACACCAAGCTCTGTCTTTTCTCCAAGCTTTCAGTAATATAATACAATAGATCTGGATGCACCTTAGATTGTCTCACATCTCCCAGGGGGGACAGCCGGACTGCATGAGTTCAGTCTGAGTGGACTCAACGACCTTTGCATTTAGGAAGGAATACATTAATAATACATGACTTACTCATCTTTGTCTCTGTTACTCTTCATCTTCTCTCGTAGAACAAATTTGGAGGCACTGCAGAAGAAACTAGAGGAGCTTGAGTTGGATGAGCAGCAGCGGAAGCGCCTGGAGGCCTTCCTGACACAGAAGCAGAAGGTGGGAGAGCTGAAGGACGATGACTTTGAAAAGATCTGTGAGCTGGGCGCTGGTAACGGAGGAGTTGTCTTCAAGGTCTCTCACCGACCCTCTGGTCTGATTATGGCGAGGAAGGTAAGCTGTGGCCTATCGGAAGCACTGTGGTGAAGAGGCTGTGAAAAAAAAGCTTTTACTTTCAGGATGCCACTCAGCCTTAACAATACATAATATACAATAAGCGGTTTTCTTCCTTTGTATATGATTGACAGAAACGGATTTTTCCATGCATCATCGCTGTTTTGAAAGAGTGTGGAGTCAAATTTGTTTCTCATTTTCCTGTATTTTGTGAACCACATGAACAAGTGGGTTAGTGGGACAACTGTCACAACATTCAAGAGCCACTGTATGTTATTCACACTTGACAGAAAAAATTGAAATACTAAAAAAAATATGCATCTATATTAAAACTTGTATCGTAAATAATGTTCCTGTGTGTGTGCACAAATGTACAAAAGGAAGATTTAAAGGGACAGTTCAGCCCAAAATCAAATATACATATTTTTCTTCAGTTCAGATTGTTTTGATGTGAGTTGCTAAGTGTTGGAGATATCGGCTGTAGAGATGTCTGCCTTCTCTCCAATATAATGGAACCAGATGGCACTCAGCTTGTGGTTCTCAAAGTGCCAAAAAAATACCTCTGAACAACTCAACAGCAATGTCTCTTTCCAGAAATCACAATCTGGTTACTCAAGATAATCCACGGACCTTGTTGTGAGCAGTTTCATGTAGCAATTATTTTCTTTCCACTGAGCTACACCTACCAACCGCATCGCTGCACAGAAGGAAGCGTGCATCTACTCACTGACGAGAGGCTTATGCTCATGACAGCGTGAAATGTAGGCATTAGTGGCAGAGCTTGACTGAGCTGTAACGTTAGCTAGCTCAGTGGTGCTAGGTGAGTGAGCAGCACGCTTCTTTCAACACACCTGCTGTTTAGTTCAGTAGAAAGAAAATAGTTCCTACATGAAATTGCTCATAACAAGGTCTGTGGATTATCATTGGTAACTGGGTCATGATTTCTTGGAAGGGACATTGCTGTTGAGTTTTTAAAATGTATTTTTTGGCACTTTGAGCACCACAAGCCGAGTGCCATGTAGCTCCATTATATTGGAGAAAAGGCAGACATCTCTACAGCCGATATCTCCAACACACTGCAGCTCACACCAAAACAATCTACATTAATAAATAGAACTACAGGTAAGAGTAAAAATATGTATGTTTGATTTGAAGGTGAACTGTCCCTTTAATTTCCTGTTATTTCTGTTCTGTGTGATACGAGGACACATAATAAAACCTGATGTCTGCCATGTTCCAGCTTATCCACCTGGAGATCAAACCAGCCATTAGGAACCAGATCATTAGGGAGCTGCAGGTGCTGCACGAGTGTAACTCCCCCTACATTGTGGGCTTCTATGGAGCTTTCTACAGCGATGGAGAAATCAGCATCTGCATGGAGCATATGGTACTTATCTTTAATAAGTTCTGGCTGCCAGTGTGTTGTTTATACAGCATTCACTCTGAGTGCTGCTTTACAGACTGTGCTGTGGATGTCTGGTATGTCTTCCCTCTCATGTACAACCTCATTAGTGTTGAAAGAATCACTTTGTTTCAATGTGTTGCATTTCATAAATGGTGTTTTCAGTTTCAAAGAGTCCTCTCAGTGGATGCTCTCCATATTTTTGCCTTCCGTGCTGGTTATAGGATGGTGGCTCCCTGGACCAGTCGCTGAAAAAGGCAGGCAAGATCCCCGAGCAGATCCTTGGCAAAGTCAGCATCGCTGTGCGTAGCTCCAACACCTCTCCCACCACTTTCATGCTCTGGTCGTCATACAGCTATATTTCTGACCATCACTGATGCATACAGTATGTGCTAAAGTAATCAGAATTGTTACCACGCTGATGTGAAATATTTGTTTTTCCAGGTCATTAAAGGACTCTCCTACCTGAGGGAGAAACACAAGATCATGCACAGAGGTCAGTCACTATTTTATTCACTAATAATGTCATCAATATGAAAAGGTTTCACAAACCCTTTACATTTATGAATGAAGACTGAGCTTTAAATAACTCGAGGGAGAGTATTGATCTGTACCTTACAGTAATTTTCTATTTTAGATGCATCAGCTGCATCTTTGTTGCACTCAGTGTCGTACATATGAATGATGAAAGACAACACACAAGCACACATTGCTCCTAAATATACTGCATGTCCCTCTCTCAGATGTCAAGCCTTCTAACATCCTAGTGAATTCCCGCGGTGAGATCAAGCTGTGCGACTTTGGAGTGAGCGGGCAGCTCATAGACTCCATGGCCAACTCCTTTGTGGGCACTCGCTCCTACATGTCTGTGAGTTAAAATGGACACACTCCTCCTCTCCTTCTGCTCTCGCTCACACATTAGCTTTTACGATTCCTGAAGAGAATCTCAGATTTATGTGTGTAAGGCAACCAGAGTCCCCAGTTCAGACTGTATTCCCAGTTTTGATGAGTCACAAATCAACTGGGACTGGCTTTATAAATAGGGTTTCATGTCTTTTAAGCATCAGCTGTGTTCAGAGTAGACCCACATGTAGACGTAGGTTATGCAATTTGTGTAATTCATACCACTGATGGGATGATGTAATGCAGAGCTTTAATTTGATATTACTTGATCAAATACTAATTAAATTTCTAAACTTACAGTCATTTGTATTAACTGATGTGATGGATGTAAATTATTTTTATATCAATTTGCCTTAGCATGCTAGCATCATGTGACAAAAACTGGTTACTTAAACTCTTACTGGGACATGTCCTGAGTGATTTGGATTTGAACACTGACATAAAAAGTGAGCTGGACTAAATCATCATGCAGGGACTCCCATCTGAAAAGATTTCACTTCACGGACCTCCAACTGGAAAGATTTTGGTTGTTAGATATGGTTAAAACCAGAAATCTATAGTTGTCAAATACATTTAAGGAGATAACCGAGGAGGAAGTGAATCCTATGATCACACAACAGTCACTCTTATGATCATTGGGCTCACTTCTATAGTGAATTAAATAGACTGAATCATAGTGTTTGTGTACAGTAACTTCCAGGTAGAAACCCCCTGGGTCATGTACATTAAATGAAATGGTGCCACCAGACTCCATTGACAAAAACAGTCATTTTAGAACAGGGGTTGTCAAACTTATTTAAGTTCATAGGCCACATACAGTCCGATTCGATCGCAGGTGTAGTAACCAGTAAAACCATGGCATAATATCCTGTAAATTCAAAACACCTTCAAATTTTTCCCTTTTTTTGTTTAAAGAATTTCATTTCAAAAATGCTCATCCATTTACAAATCATGTAACAAAAAGCCTGTGATGTCTTCAGAAGAATAGATTAAATTTTAACAATTCTCAGTTTTTCCACATACAGTCAGCCAACTACTCGCTGTCATTAAATGTGCATTTTTCTATGCATTCCCACTCCTGTGTAGTAATCTTGACATCACTACACCAAGCTAAAGTGAAAGAAAAGAACTGTATTCTGCTCAGGGTGGAAAAGCCTCTGATGCAGCATTTTACATGAAGAAAGCTACTCACTGTTTAACTTGCTCCTAAAACCTAGCACCTCTTTGCCTTACTTGTGTGTTGCTATTAGGTGTGCAATGTCATCCAGTGGGCCGTATGTTTGACACTCCTGTTTTAGAACAAGGGAGTTGCTGGTCTACCACTGCCTTGATCAGTTAGTGTGTAATGTAAAGCTGTGAAAAATATTCAAAATATAGCATTCACTAATGCAGATTTTTTTTTGAATGGGTAAAACACGTCTTGCTGCAGCACACGTCCACAGCAGTATATTGCTTAGCTTCAGGGCTGGTAGAATAGGTTTTATCAAAGAGGCTAGAAGAGCAACACAGCAGAAGAGCAGCAGAAATGTCAGAGGGCTCGAACCACTGTGTTTAACTTTACATTTTTAAACATTAGTTACAGCTGAAAATAACAGGAACAGCTGATGTCACATACTGTACCTCCACGATTCACAACAATTGCCAATTGTTTACCTGGAGTTGTTAGTGTGACATCACAGTGATTTCATCTATAGTGAAAATACAGTATTCCTTATTTTTCTGGAGACCCACTGGCACTCTGTCAAGGACCCCTGGGGGTCCCCAGACCCATAGTTGAGGACCACTGGTCTAATTTATTGACTGTCATAAGTTATAGCCTGATAAATGCCTAAGAATTCCACTGTCTCATTGCAGTATGCTGGACGTAATGACTGTGACTCAGTGTTTTGTGATGCTGTATTATCACTGCAACATTTTAATAATTATACAAACAAGTAATGGTTCTGTCGGTGATATAACTGCATGTGTTTTGCAGCCGGAGCGTTTACAGGGCACCCATTACTCTGTTCAGTCGGACATCTGGAGTATGGGTCTGTCTCTGGTTGAAATGGCCATTGGACGCTTCCCTATTCCACCACCTGATGCTAAGGAACTGGAACAGATTTTTGGCTTCCCAGTGGAAGGGGAGGCAGCCTGCAGCGAGTCCTCCCCAAAGCCACGGCCCCCTGGGAGACCAGGCAGCTGTAAGTCTGAGATGATGCTGGTTCATCCTGTCATTCTGCAGAGTGGCTTTTTGTTTTTAGATTAAAGCAGCTTTGAATGACAGTATTTCAAAAGTTCTGTTGAAGTTGTTAACAAATAAGTGGACTTTGAGTAATAATTGGTGCAGAGGGAACTGTGAATTATGACAGAGGCTGATAAATATTTTTCCCCCCAGCATATGGTCCTGACAGCAGACCACCAATGGCCATATTTGAGCTGCTTGATTACATAGTCAATGAGGTGAGTTGCCCATTTTATGATCTCATCCCAACATGAACATACCTGTATATCAGTGTATATTGTTGTGATACATTTGCCAGCAATTTGAGCATTTCTGACAGGACCTTTAAATTTCAGCCTCCACCAAAGCTGCCCGGGATATTTAGCCCTGAATTTCAAGACTTTGTCAACAAATGGTACGTAGGAGAAATTTTCACTAGCATCAAACACAAATGGAATATCTCCTTCAGACTGTCTGCCACCTAGTGGTGTTAAAAGATATTACATTCTAAAAAAGGTTTGTGTCTCCATTGCAGCTTGATTAAGAATCCTGCAGAGAGAGCAGACCTCAAACAGTTGATGGTGAGTGTTCATACTTTACAGTATTCTCACTCCCTACATTTTCTTTATCTTTTTAGCTATCTTACACGCCTCTTTTTCCTCAGGTGCATCCTTTCATCAAACAGTCGGAGGCAGAGCAGGTTGACTTTGCTGGTTGGTTGTGCAGCACCATTGGACTCAATCAGCCTCTGACTCCCACCCACGGCACAGCAATGTGAGGCCTGTTGTGTCTACAACAAACCCCATATCCCAAGGTCCTCTGGTGACTGGGTTTGTATTATGGGTGATATGTATTTATACTGAGTACTACATGGGTTCAAAAGTTGTGCAATCAATAGTTGTATATTTAGTGTACAAACCTACATGCCAAGTGAAATTAACTATGTATTGAACAAGTCTTTGGGCTACGTTACAGGCCTGCCTGAAAAGCCATCTTTTTCTAATGATCAAATTATTTAATCATGACAAATGCTGCTCAACCTGTGTGCTTGATATTCCTCTTTGCCTTGTGTTCTTACAGCGCCAACAAAATAAAGTCTTTGTTAGCTTATGTGAAATAAATAAGTCTTGTGAATCAAAATTTAAAAAAAGACTGATTAGACTCAATTATTTGAAACAGATGATTTATTTATCACTGAACTCTCATCTGCAAGTATAGAGTTTTATGCCTTGGGTTTGGCAGGTGCACCTCTCTTTCCAGGCTTCTTCTCGGGTTTCAGCATCTTGGCCTTGATCTACGGAGAGAACAAACAAGATATCAGAGTCATAATCAACACAGTAAGTCTATGATTTTTGCTCCCAGCTTGAATTATTTTAATTCTTACCGCAGGGTCATGCTGGAGGATGGCATGACGTCTTGCAGTCTTGGTGTAAGGGTTCAGTATGAGCATTATCCTCAAGTTCTTCAGAGGATTCTTCTTCAGTACTCTGCGGTTGATCTTCTTGCTGTAATGACAATATAACCCAGGCTTAACAAAGGAAACTTCTGCTCAAGTGTATTACAAACTTGAAATGTGTGTTGCTCAGGACTTCCAAACTTCTGCTCAAGTGTATTACAAACTTGAAATGTGTGTTGCTCAGGACTTCCATATAATCAGGATTCAGAAACACGGACCTGAAGTGGGAAAATCATCATAGTTGACCATCTAAAAAAATGTTCAAGAACTCAAAGTGCGCAGTACGTACTTAGGTGCACGAAGTGCTTTCTGGATCTCCTCACTCTTCAGAATCCTGCTCAGGTCTGTGTTGGTCATCTTGTGCATGGGCAGGCTGGAATAAAGAAGGCATTATATAATCAGTTCCTCATGTTGGAGATGATGAATAGTTGACTGATGCGTCTTTTGATGCTCAAACTCAGAACTTCGTTAAATATCACACAGTATCAAAAACACGGACCATGAAGTGGAAGCTCATCACTGATGTGACCAACAGATGTACATGTGCCAGTGTGATTGCTCCTGAAACACTTACTTGTAGCCAACCTTCAGGGAAGCAGGTTTGCGCCAGGTGCCATACAGCTCATCCAGCTTACGGAAAGCACTCTCAGTCCAGATGCAGAAGCGTCCAACATGACCACCAGGAGCGAGCCTCAGGAGGTTCAGTTTGTTCACATTCTGCAGAGTGATGCCTTTAAAACACAATAATCAAACACCCACATGTTGAATTGTCTTGCTTCTTTAAAGAGATTGATTAAAGTTTTTTCAAGTTAAGGATAGCAGTGTTACTACATATTTCCAAGTTTGTAACACGCACTGCACATGCACTTAACATGGTTTAGTATTTAAGATAAACATTTAGCTTATGTTCTCACATCCATTCACCTACGAGTTACGAATTCTATGACTGTACAAACTACACACCTGGGATATTTCTGAAGGCTTTGGTGACACCGGCGTCCTGGTTGTAAATGATGCATGGACCTCTGCGTTGGATCCGTCTGCGATTTCTCATCTTACCCTTACCAGCACGCATGCGCTGAGAGGCGTAGACCTGAGAATGAAGAAGTTTATATTATTCCATCACACCATAAAACAAAGAAACCTGGTAATACCTATAAATATCCTATACATTAGCAATTATCACAGGCAGAGAAACTGTTCCAATTAATCCTACTGAAAGTAACAAGTTTAGTCTGAGGTCTCACTGCTACACTCCATATCATACATATGAATCAGATTAACAGATGCTAGGCATCCCCATGCTTTACTCTGCCTGTGCTGCAGCATTCTCACTTCAGATTCCATCTTTACTTCAGGTGAGTAAAACCTGCTCAAAAGACTTCTCATAGATGCAGGAGGCAATGTATAAAAGGAGCTGTGATTTCGACACTTTCCATACAATACAGATATGAACAAAATCAAACATCCTTAAAGCTAAAATCATCTCTTTCCATTCAATTCCCCAATGGAGTATTAGTCAAGCAACTAGAGAAACTGAAAATGTTAAATTACCTTCTTGATGTCGTTCCAGGCTTTAAGCTTCTTCAGCAGCAGCACTGCCTCCTTGGTCTTCTTGTAGCCCTCGACTTTATCTTCAACCACCAGTGGGACTTCAGGGATTTCCTCAATGCGGTGTCCTATAAGACAAGATTATCGTGTCAGAAGATGTCCACACACAAACTTCTTGTGTCGGTCACAAACTACAATGCTGCCTAACCTTGCTCAGAATTTACTATACATCAATACCTTGTGACAGCTTAAAGACAGCAGGCAACTGTCACTGTTCACAGGATCAGACGCAAATTACACCATCATGGCAAGACAATTATACAGTAGGTTAGAAATGTTAATGAGAATATTTTTAACACTTCACCCATTTTTCTTTGTATTCAGAAAATATAGTTTGTGGAGCTTACCTTTGGACATCACAAGGGCAGGGATGGCAGAGGCAGCCACAGCAGAGCAGATGGCATAGCGCTTCTGGGTTGTGTTGATTCTGCGGTGCCAGCGGCGCCAGGTTTTGGTCGGGGCAAACATGCGACCTCCACGACACATCTAGGCTAAAGTTAAGGAGGTTTGACAACAAATGAAGCAGCATAATTACTTTTACATAATACCTGCTCAGACTCAATGTTCGTCAAGCATCTGTGCCAGCATATGACAGCAGGCATTCTGTCACTGGTCACAGAGTCAGTCGCAAATTACACCATCACTGCAAGTCATTTGTGTCCATTCTAGTTGTTAGAGATTTGTAAAGACAGAAAATATGTAACGCTTCAATTTTGGTCAAAGGATACATTTCCAAAAGCACCCTGGCCAGAGCGGTGAGTACCACCACCTCTCACACGAGGGATACGGGCCACAGCTCTTCCTGTACCCCAGGACTCTGCACTGGTCTGGTGGCCTGAAATAAACAATTACACACCTAAAATTATAAACAATCTAATGCATGACCTCGATCACCATTTTAAATCTATGAAACTATGATAGTAAATTTTGGTCAACATGCCAGGACAAAACAGCAGTATACACTCACCTGCCAGTTCACTGACTGCGTATGGCTGGCGACTGTTCTTGCGCATGTTGGTGTGCACAAAGTTCACAACATCGGGGCGAATTGGAGCCTTGAACACAGCAGGCATGACAATATTCTTGCCTGCGGATTCTCCTTTCTCGGAGTAAACCGAGATCAGGGGGCGGGCACAGGCCTGGGAAGAAAAGCGAACAATTAGCTTAAGGCAGATACATAATGTTGAATTGGAAAAGGTCGTGCATAACGTTACTGTTTAAGGTGAAGTAGCTCTTTCAATTAACCTGTCACAAGAACTAGCCAAAGCATCTCCTGACATGTGCGGTCCAACAAACTGCTAACTACGGTAATATGCGACTAGGCGAAACTGGCATGTCAAATCCAGACGTGCACCTCACACTTAACTGACATAATAGCAGCTGAGACTGCTCATTAACTTTGCGTATATGGACAAAGTCACCGAGAAATCTGCGACCGTTGGTGTTAGCTTAGCTCGATTATGCTAACCTAAATTAGCAAGCTACTCTACGTTACATTGTCCACCGATGTAAATAACGTTTAGGCTGTTGGGAGCATAAATACACTCGAATGCCACGAGAAGTATCTACACCGAGAAAAATATAGTTGCCATGTAATTATGTGACACTTCCTAACTACTTGTCACTGGTCTGCCACTGAGGCGACAACCACACGTGTAACTGGGTTGAACTACTGAAGCTGCTCGTCCAAAATGGCTCCTCGTGTTAGCTTAGCTAGCCGGGAGCATTTCAACTCACTGCTGTTTTCAACCTGAATTTAAGCCTTCCACAGACTAAGAATACAGCCTACTTTGATAAGAACACACAGCGAGATACATCTCATGTATTACACCGTATGTTTATAGCAATCTAAGTGTAATTTCTCACCATTTTCGGTATTTAGTTTTCGGCTCGCCGGGAACCACGCTCCTCACACTATGGCGGCCACAGTAAAAAGGAAGTCGGTAACTCACCCTAAATGCTTTATGCATCCGCCTTGACGGATATCACTTCCGCCGAGATATTATTTTCCACAATTGTTTTACTAACAGCAAAGAAACACAGATGATGAAATGTGTATGACTGTAAACAATAATTTCTTTAGCATTTTCAAACATTTTCTCACGGCTAAACAAATACACCCTGAAGTTGATTGCTACAGCTGGGACTATTTCTTTACGCCATGTTGGCGCAGGATGAACGCAAAGGCCGAACTATTTTCTTCGAAACATTTTTTGTATATAATATATTATTTATTTATTTATTTGCATTTCCTAGTTTATATGTGGTGTTATTATATATGCACTTTGCTGAATTAATTAAATAATTTCTGATTTGTAAAACTTGCTCAAGTGATGACCTATAACCTCGTGACGTCATCGCCAGAGTGAGCGCGCGACCGTCAAAATATCAACAGTAGCAGCCCAAGCTTTACCACAACAGTTGTAAACTTGGTTAACTTCTCTTTTATTTTCTCCATGTTCTTCGCACTGTAATAGGTGGTCTTTACTATAATTGTGCAATGGGCTCCAAGGTGATATCGAGTGCTAAGGAGTTTTATAATATTCTTCGGTGAGTTTACTTTTTATTAATTACTTAGCTCTGTTAGCTAACGTCAGACGAACGCTAAGCAGTAGATGAGATGTCAGCCGTTAGCATATTCTCACTATTTGATTGCTTCGGTAACCACTAACTGCTTATCTTGAAAGTAAGGTTAATTTCTGTGTGTTCTGTGTCGTTTGATCAAAGGTCTCTTCAAAATGAGGAAAGCAACGGTCCATGTACATATGAGGTCCTATATTCAATTTACCTAAAGCACAATCTATTGCAATGTGGTGTCTGTATCTATGTCATAGTAAAGATGTTGTTACACTGTCTGATTGGTTTCAGGAGGACATCCAGATTTTAAAGATGAATGGAGACAAAATCCCTGTGCTGAACATGTACTGTGGGAACCAGCCGGTCTTCATCTGTGAAAAAGCTGTGAGTAATCTTAATGCTGTGACTCACTGAATATATTCACTGTGTCTGCAAGCCCTGGACAAATATCACTGTGTTATATTGGAATTTAGTTACAGGTAAATGAACATCTGTTTGCATTGTAGTCTATGGTATGGTTTATTGTGCATGATTCTCATGCTTAGGATTTTTTTGACAGTCTAATGTTGCTATTATATGGTGCACATTGAGTTTAACAGCTTAATTTGGATTCAGTCCACTTGCCCTGAATTTCAGTTCAGTTTCGATGATGATGTATGATAACCATGCACCATTTAAGAACAAGTGATATAACACAAAATACCTGCGGATACCTTTTTTTCCTGTGCAATTACATCTTGCTAATGTTCACCACTGAACCATGCTGTTATTTCTTCTTTAACAAGGTTCCAAAAATAAATGAACCTGATGATCAACCAATGACTGAGACATCAAACTGCACTGACGATGATGCTGATGATGATGTTGCCAGTGCTCTCCAGACAGAATTGGGACCACAGCCGCTCACAATCATGAAAGCAAGGTGACCAATGCTGAGAGGTTTAACACTTGATCCAAATGAAACAAGTGCAAGTAGGACTGTATAACTGGTATATTTAATACACTGTAGATGACAATCACAATGT
Source organism: Epinephelus moara (assembly GCF_006386435.1). Taxonomy (NCBI): domain Eukaryota; kingdom Metazoa; phylum Chordata; class Actinopteri; order Perciformes; family Serranidae; genus Epinephelus; species Epinephelus moara. Next base: position 26,954,816 of record NC_065525.1, read on the forward strand.
TTTCTTTGTTGTTTTACAGGCAGCTGCTGTCTTGGTACACATTATCTCACAATACTAATGTGTCAGCTGCGGACAACAACCCTGCCTTACATCCTCTGTGGGTGCGATGTGACATGTCTGATCCAGGTAGAACAACCTGGTTTGGAGCTGAAACAGTCTGCGTGGGCAATAAAGTGTCTGGTGTCAAATTATACTCTGTTACCTGCAAAGGTATAGTTGCAATGGTTCATATCTGTTTGAATAATCTATTATCAGTGTGGAGTATTTGTTTTTAATCAAGTCCTGTGCGGTTTTGATGTTTCTGGCATTTGTTTTACTCCAGCTTAAATTGTTTCAGGCTCAACTGTGGACAAAAAATCTCTCATAACCTTGGATGAGCTTAAACAAGAGCACAAGAAAAGGCACCCTCCATCCGCAGTAAGTTAGTGTGCATCCTTTCTTGTAACTCAGTTTGAGTAAATGTTCATTCACTCACATTTGTCAATGCCTCCAGATGGCCATTAAAGGCAGTGCCAGGTTCAGCTTGTTTGGCTCCAGTGTTGTTGAAAACACCATGATTGAGTCACAGAGTAGTGTGACAGTGGATATCAAGTGGAGCCATGTGGAGAGTGTTCTTGAGACCCCACCCCTGTCCTCTACAGCAACGCTGGTAAGCATCAGTACTTCACACTCAAAACATACTTGACCATAATCACTCATTTTTTATATTGTATTAAGTTGAATTATAATGTAGTAATACCATTAACAATACAGAATAAAGTTGTACATTTTGTGCACTTGATTTGTTTATCTCTGTTCACATGCAGAATATCAAAGTTTCCAGCGGGGACATGAGGAGCCCAATGTATGAGATGTACAGGGAGCTAGAGTTTCTTCAGGTTTGTGTCACACAATAATCTGAGAAAAATGTATCAGTACACAAATAAACATCTAAATATATCCGATTTCTGTCATTTCAGACTCTTGCTGATGGTTTGAGAACTGGTGAGACTGAATGGATGGAACCTTTGGAAAGCACATCAGCTGTAAATCTGACCAAGGCCCTCCTAGAAGGTAGCTGCTTTGTTAAATCAATGCACCTTCACTATAATTTAATTCTAACAGTTAAGAAGATTATTTTCTTTATTTTATTTTTTATCTTCTTTCAGAGCTTCAGGGCACTGCAAAGACACAACAGGACCAGGCTGCAAAAATAGCTGAGGTATGATAGTGCTAAAATCAACTGACTTTTCCCAAATTCATTCATTTTAGAATAAACATTGTAGCTTTCTTGCCTTTTCATCTCCTCTTAAAGGCCACAAAGTCGAAGACCGAGACTGACACTCCCATTTTCAACTCTTTCTTGGAACGAGGCGATTTAGATTTTGTGGAGCAGCTGTGGGTTCGGATGAGAAAAAGCGAGTCAATTCCTCTATTAAGGAAACTAGGTTTCACTTGATTTAGTGTTACAAACAAACAGTGACAACCGTTCTCCTCCATTTTGTTTTTCATTACAGGTGTGACTTCATATCAAGATATTGGAGACTGCCTGAAACTGGTCACGGAAGCCCTAAGATACGGTGATATCAAACCCTGGGTATGAGATAATGCAGCTTCTGAAAACTGTTTATTACTAAGGAAATATTGAAGGTTGTTGGGTGTTAAGATTTTTTGTTTCATTTCACCCAGATTCACAGAGATAGCAGCAGCTCCCTCAGCAAGCTCATCCTGCAGTCCTACCACAAGCAGATTGATCATGTGTCTCTCACAGGTGTCACACCTGTCCACATGCTGCTAGAGATGGGTCTGGACAAGATGAGGAAGGATTACATTAACTACCTCATAGGTAACCTCTTACTTACCACTGCAAATTTCTTTGTTCTTTACATATGATTCAAAGCTTTACAGTAATATGTAACCGCACTGCAGATGAATCCTTAAGCATAAACTTTGCTTCTTTTTTCCTCAGGTGAAGAATTGACAACTCTAAATCATCTGGTAAGCTCAAGATTATTTTACTGACAACAATTTTCGAATTACTGTGGACAAAATAGTCTAAGTTTGAATATGTTTCTCTGTAGTGTTACTACCTGAGCACCGAGGTTGATCTGCAGGAGCAAGTGATCCGACTCAGAAAATTGCACCATCTGCTGGAAATAATTGTGACCTGCAGTACTTTCCTGGGTTTGCCCTACGACCGGCTCTTCCTCCTCACACAGTAAATCAGTTTTCCAATGACGTGTTCATGCACAAAATGTATTTTCCTATAGACGACATTAAAGTATACAATTTAATTTCTCCCATAGATCGTGTTTGCAGCACTACAAAACATATCCGTATGATGAGGAGCATGAATTCAAACTGCAAGTCAAACCTGCGCTGATCAGCCATTTCTACCAGAAGTAAGGAGGACAAGCCTTTGCACACACACTACTTCATTATATCTAAAGAAAATTGTAAATGAAGTGGGACTTTTGCCTTTATATTCATGTTTCAACAGAAAGTAGGTATTTTTTTCATCCTCAAAACTGTCAAAAAAGTGAGCAAGATAGGAGAAAGGTAGTGGGGGCCATTTTGTATCTTGCATCAGGTATGAATTTAAAAACTTGCATGAATCGTTTTAAAGGAGCAGGTTAACTGTATTCAGGTGTATTCATGAGGTTTGTTGTACTGAATATTGCAAGAAACACATTTTCTCCCATGTTGTTTTCTAATGTCTGCCCGAAACACAGCTGCAGTGATTCACCCACTGTGTCCTATGGTTTTGATGCATTTGCAACAGAATTTAGAGCTGCCCTCATGTGATCAGATCGCTTGATATACACTAAAGTGCTAACTCTAAGTTTTAACAGGGGCCATTCTCTCATTCCTTATGTGTGTGTTTGTTCCACAGGGAGCACCCAGTAGTGTGGGGGGCTGAGGTATCCAGCGGCCACGGCCCTCGTGAGGTCAGGACATCTGTACAGCTCAGTGACAGACCACTGGTGGATCATGTCATCTTTGACACAGGTAATCTTTATGCACCACCTAAAAATATAGTGCATACATGGATATTCCTAAAAAAAAAAAATATATATATATATATATATATACCCAAACATCACTTGTGACCCACGAGAAGGGTGTGGTGGTGTATTTATCTGCAGAGACTCTGCTCTCTGCCTGTATTTTCTTATTTGGCTGTGTTTGGGACGTTCCTGGGCCCAGCATGCAGGTAAGGTCAGGATGTTATAAAAAGGTAGCAACCAGGTGCCAGACCGTAAGCAGCACGCATCCAAGAGGAAGCTACGGAAATCAAAGACACATCACTGAAAAAAAACAAACGCCACTCTGGTGTTGGCTTTCACTTTTGCTGGCAATACTGTTCACAAAGAGTAACTGACAATTCCTGCATAGTATATCTTTAAAAGTAGTCCCAGTAAAGTACAAACATTTTTTTCTTTAACTGTCCCATCTTTAGATTACCCAAATGAAACCGTGAACGGGGACAGTGAGGATCCCGCCTTCTTCTCCACCAAGGTGTGCTGCAGTCTCGTCAACTTTGCGTAAATTCATACAGAGCGCAACTAAACAACAAAGGAGATGTTCATTGTCTTTTAATATTCTCCCCTGCAATTAACACATTTTAAAATGCCAGAAGAAATAGCCAAATGAGCTTATACTGCACCACAAAGTGTCTGTTTCTGTTAATATACTGTATTTTTGTCAAGTGATTTAAATAAATAACTTTCAGTCCTTTGAATATATGTTGTGTGACACTGTCATGTGTTTTTTAATTGCATCTTTATTATCACATTTGCTGATTTTTTTCATGTTCAGTATAGCGATTGAAAGAAATTTTGCTTAACAACTCAAAACACAAAGTACAATAGATCACAAGGGCTGTTTGCAATGGTAATATTCCACAGCAATGTCGTAATAATAAAATCCAACATGTTGTAGGGCTATCCACACAGTTTGAGTGTCTGGTGCTAAATTCATTATTAAAAGGCTAAACCAATGTTTTTACAGCAAACACTGTCTGCACATCAAATGAATGAAGTCACTAATCTTGAAATTCAGATTAAATAGCGTATTTATGCTCACACACGATCCTTTAAAGAAATGATGCACTTATAGGTAGTGTGTGTGTTGATGTTTGTGACTGTAAACATGCACACTGTCTAGTTCCGCCTCCGCAGCAGGAACATAAGGAAGACGGCACTGAGCAAAATAGAGAGCGTGCACACAGTGGGAACAACGATCTCAGTTACCATCTCCATGTGGCTGGTCAAAGGGTCTGCAAAGCACACACACACACACACACACACACACACACATTAACAACTCACTAGCATTAATATGTAGTTCACACACTGCTTACGAAGCGAGTGATAATGCTTAAGCACAGCACTCAAAGGGTTAATAATTTCCCCCTAAATCAAATCATCCTGCATCTGATTTATAGTGAGCATGAGTGATTCCTTACCATGTATAAGTCTTAGAATATTGGCAGCAGTACTCCGCTGTTCCTCTAATAAAGAAAGAGAAAGTACTCAGAGTTGATTAACGACACTTTAACCCTTTGAGAACTGCATGCAGCTACTGGGGAATATTTCAGAAAGCAGCATTTGGATTGTCATAGGCAGATAACTTTGATAAATCAAATTTGAAATGTGATTACTTGTCATCAGCTGACATGGCTGAGTCAAGCTCTTTAATCTTATGTTGAGATTTTGTTTGTCTTAATTTAATTCCAATATATAAAACAGTTTCACTGATGTTATCTGGTTAAATTTATAATCCTGCTTTATGAAATACCCCGTGGGCACAGATAAGCTTTATGCTCACTGAGTTTTTGTCAAAGCTGCTGTGAAATCAAAAGGGCTGCTCTTGTTTGCAAATTAGATTTAAGCACACTCGTAAAACTTCAAATAAATAACGACGTATTTGCACACTGTATACAGGGAGTACAAGCTTCAGAGGCATGTCTTAGTATTAAACTGCAGAGGCTTCATTCTGTTAGTTGCGTGTAAAACAGCACACTCACACAGCAATAACAATTTTAAAAAAACAAAATTAATTGAAGACATATACCCTCAAGTTCTAAACTTCATCATGCACTGGCCAAACCTTTGGCATTTCTGCATGTTCCTTGGATTTTCTTCTAGCTGGAGGGGCAAACAAAAAAGATATCTCAGATATTCTGTTAGAGATTGTGTTACTAATGTTTAATAATTCCATCATTCTCATTCAGCTAATAATTTTTCCATGTGTTTTCTGAGGTGCAGCAACACACATTCAAGTCAAATTATAAATCTTGATCTCATTTGCATTTAAAAACTGTTGGCAAGTTTTTTTTAATATTCAGCTCAGAATCTTTGTTTGTTTACCCCAGCTAGTTGTTCACCTCTGATCACTGATAAAACATGGTCAGGGATGCTCTAGATGAACTGACCTGCAGCTAGGAGCTGGTTGCTGGAGGAACAGGTCTCAATAGCCTTCCTCCTCCAGTTCTCAACCTGTGGGGGGTTACAATGTAATCGCATATCATCACCAAAATGGATTTTGTGGCATAACAGAGCATTAACTAAAAAATTTTATGTTAATGTTAAAGAGCAGTGATACTCAACTTGTGGCCCGTGGACCAAATCTGGCCCACACTAGGGTGCTGGGAGGCCTTTTTTGCCAATTCACAATGAAAATAACTGATTCACACTGGGATTTTTCTTGTATTATGATTGTAAATTAGGGGCCAGAGTGCATAAAAAGCATCAAAATGCAGCTTATTTATCCAAGAAAAAAGTGCTAAGCTAAGCCCCGAATGTCCCTCCAGAGTACATCTGACTGCCAGGGTGCTGAGTGGTTTTGCCTTGTGGGTGAGGACAGAAAATGCTGAAAGTCTGAAAGCAGCAGTTCATTTATTAGCCTATTTATACTGATAAATATTATCAATATTTCTTTATTAACTTTCCCCTGGCTTCCTGTCATTTTGCAAAGTGGTCCCTGGACAATAGCAAGATGAGTATCCCTGTTTTAGAGTCATATATCTGAAACATTTGTCTGAAATGGGATCCGAGGCAGGACTTTGCAGTAACCACCTTGTGTCTCTTACCTCTCTCTGATTGGGGAACCCATTGGAGCTGATGACGCGTTTGTAAAACTGAACGGAGGCTTTGGGATAGCGAGGCTTGTTCTTGTTCCTGAAGTCCACATAGTACAAGCCAAACCTCTCAGAATAGCCTTCGTCCCACTCAAACTTGTCCAGCAGCGACCATGCAGTGTAGCCCTTCACATTGACTCCATCTTTGATAGCTGAGTGAAACCACAGAGAGTGAGCTGGGTTGGATTTTAAATAAATCTGCTCCAACTTACCAAACACAAATATAAATGTACGAGCTCATTCACCTTTCAGCATCTCATTGATGTAGTCTTTATAATACTGTATCCTCCAGTCGTCACACAGCTCTGTGCACAACATCTTTTCAGAGACTCCGTTCTCAGTCACATAAATCATCGGGTTTCCGTACTGAGTCTAGATGAGAAACAAATCAATATGTAATAAGTTGCAATTATATAGTTTCAGGTTCAGCACAAATGTCAACAAGCCTGTTCTGCATCATTAACTATACGCCATAGGTCACCTTGACGAAATTGAGCAGGCGTCTGAAACCCCAAGGCACGGCGTAGAGCCACTCAGACCCAGGGTCAGGCCACCGTGGGTCAACCAGCTCAGCCAGGTCACGGTCAGTGAAGTAGCTGCTGGTGCTACGACCTGATGGGTTGTTCTTTTGGGTGATGTAGCGGGTGGTGAAGTGGCCGACGCCGAGGAAGTCACACGTCCCCTTGATGTAGCTCTTCTCTTGGGGGGAAAATGTTGGCAGGCGAGACGTCCCGAGGCCCTGCTGGACACTCTTCCTTCCTGCACACAGTTACAAATAGTGATTAGTTCATTCCCAATGACTAATATTACTTTAGGATTAACTGTTTCTAATTTAAAGACCCCCTACGATGAAAATCAAGTTTTTAGTCATCAATATGTCTGTATGTTGGTTTTTTTATATGCTACAAGACATACTGTATGAGTGAAATAAGCAGCCAACACCACTGCTGATAATTTCTTCCTTAAAACTGCAGTTAACCAATGTCAATCTCAAAAACACGGATTTAAAGAACCAGGGTTTCATACCTCACATACCTAAGGAACCAATCCTGTCAACTTTTGGGGTGGGGGTTTCCATACCATTAGCATAGCGCTACAGCAAAAAGAGGGGTACATCAGAGGAAAAACCAGGTGTAGTTACGTATTGGTATTTGCAAGTTTCACTTTCGCTTCAACTCGTAAGAGCCGATGATTGAAAACAAAGTTTATCCAACATTAGCAACACATTATCGGCTGTTTTATAACCTAGTCAAACCAAAGGCTCATGTTATCTATTAGCAAGCGCAGCTGCTAGGGGCACTTGTAGCAGGCGCTGTATGTAGGGCACCAATGCCGGAACAGGCACCAACACAGGCCAATATGATCATCATCAATCATAATTATATATATTACATTAACTCTTCCAGTTAAGGCCCTCTCGGACACAACATGGTGTGAGTGATGACCAGTGTCGAAGGTGAGCAGGTACGCTCAAGAGGAACTTTAACTCACCAATGAAGTCTTTCATCACTTGAGGGTAGTCTCCATGAAAGATGGGTGTAGCAAACCAGCCCAGGTAGAACTGGACGTATCTCTCAGCTGCTTCGATGTCTTTCTGGTTGCTGATATCCACCGGCTCGCCCCAGTCTCCAGACAGAGAGATGCCAACCAGACCTGCAGGTGTGAACAGCAGCTCACAACATTAAGACAGACAGGACTGTTGATGAGAAAATATTGAACAAAGTCACTTTCAAGAGTTTAGTTTACCTTTTTGTTTCGCCCTCCATTGTGTATCATAAGTGTGCCAAACTTTGGCATGGGCCTAAAAAAAAGATTAATGTATTTACATTTCAGTTTAAAGTAGTACATTAATTGCTAAGTGTTTTTAATAGCTGAATGCATTCTCCTACCTTGATGATGTGATGTGCAGCTCTGTACGCTCCTGTTCCTCTCAGCTTCAGTCCAGGAGCATGCTCACCAGTCTCATAACCTTCAACTGCGACAGACTGAAGCAGGTGAGCAGATTACGGAGTATGAGTGAGACAGCAGTACTTTTACAAACATGTAGATGCATATTAATCCATGCTCTATGACAGTGGTGGAAGAAGCACTTAGAGTCTTAAGTAAAAGTACTAATACTATGTTGTAAAAAATACTACTTAATTATGTACAGGTATATAAGTGTTTTAAGTAATATTTACTTTAAGTATGAAGAGTAAAAGTATTCATTGTGCAGTAAAATGTTACCTGTTGGTGTTTTACTATTGTATCTGATTGTGTATCAGGTTGTCCTGGCACAACAACACATCTCTAAAAACTCAGAAAAACAACCCTGTTCTCAGCTTTGTGACAATGCATTTTCGAGCTGATGATTTTGAACCTACCCATGGATTGTTGAATGTCATCCAGTACTTGACTCGGTTGCCAAATCTTTCAAAGCACAGGTTAGCAAACTCATTGAAGTGATTGACCATGCTTATGTTCTGCCATCCACCATATTTCTCTTGCAAGACCTGGAAAAGGAAACAGTACGGTACCTTGTTAAATAAGAAAAGTGCTGTAATGCAAAAGGCTGAAGTTAGGGATTATAAGGATTTTGGATACTGACCTGTGGGAGATCCCAGTGATACAAAGTGACGACAGGGGTGATCTTGCTCTCCAGCAGATGGTCAATCAGTTCATCATAGTACTGTATTCCTTTTTCATTTATATGGTCTGCTGCAAATGGTATTAAAGTGTCAATAATTCCTCAGCTTTAGCATTCAACAGTCTAATCATAGTTCAGTTGCTCAGTTCAGTTCAGTTACTCACACTTTATGCCAGTGGGGATGAGTCTAGGCCAGGATATGGAGAAGCGATAGTGGTTAAGCTTCAGCTCCTTCATCAGGGCAACATCATCCTGTACACACACACACACACACAGTGGAGTGAAATATTTACATTTAGAGATTCTTTTGCCCCACTTTATTCTCTCCATATCCCTCAGACACACCACACCTGATCACCCCACCTTGACTTTGTGGTAGCCCTCACAAGAGGAGTCTCCGGTGTCATTATATTGGATTTTGCCTTTCTTATGACTGAACACGTCCCAGATGCTCAGTCCTTTTCCATCTTTGTCCCAGGCTCCTTCTGTTTGATAGGCTGAACTGCCGGCACCCCACGAAAATCCTAATGATTACAAAATTGACAACAACCAGATGACCGGCTCTTACAGGAGGGATAATGTCACCAATTACTGAATCATTAAAATGCACCGCCTCTGTCCCACTGAAGAAAAGACCAAGTTGTGTTTACCAGCTGGAAAAGTGCCATAATAGAAGGAGCCGTGGTCGTTCTTTGTCCAGTCGAAGTCCTCAGCCGAAGACAGACACAGCACCAACACAAACACATGACACACACTGAATGCACAGCGGGGCAGCATGGTAGTTCTGAGCCTGCAGCACAGTCACTGTCTGGTTCTGCTCCAGTCCCTCACTGACGGCTACACACAGGGGAGAACCATTCAGCATCACCTCTTAATCACAATAATCCGGTTATATCTAAAACATATAAACACATGCTTGCACTCCTGTTTTCTAAAGAAAAAAAATTGTCGAAAATTAAAAAACAAACAAAAATGATAAGTATAATCACGATAAACGTTCATCAAACAGTCTGAAAGCATCCAACGCGATGGACTATGGGGGGTCCCGCATCCCTAATGCAGAGCCAAATACCCCTTTTCAAACTCAATGGAGTGTGAACTCATCTTGCTGAGGCACACAGATCCCATACAAAAGATGGTTTCACCTCTGTAAGCAAAGTTAATGTCAGAGAGGTTGATATATTTACAGTGCACAATCACATGACAGTGGATGATAAACCTGTTCACACATATGGACTAAATGTGGGTACTGGAGCTTTCATAACATCATCATTTGATAATTACAAGGACATTATTGATATGTTACACTGCCATGGTTAGAGTCCAGCTTTGAGTTCTTACAACTCTCAAAAAATAAACAATTTTCTTTGTAGATAATTGCAATTTCAGATTTTTAGTTGCATCATATCACGCTCCGGTCTTATGGTGTAATACGCCTGCAATCAGTGTGACACATGAGCTTTACCATAATGCAAAATTTAAGACATTGCACCATGATAACTTCATGGATTTTACATCAGAAATATATTAAAAGCTTAGACTTAAAACCTAAAAAAAATCTAAAGCTCCTGCAATTGTGAATTCTATTTACAGCACACATTCCTGTTTACATTTGTTTTTGTTTCCCACATGTAATTCCTCACTTTTTGTCTCAGTATTCCTTCATCACAAAATCTATAAGCATCACTCCATAAAATCTGATTTACAATTGCAAATATACCAAATAAAACATCCAGTTAACTGCCTACCTTATGAGGAATTCATTTGCAGCAGGTGTGTGTGCTTAGCCCTGGGTAAATGGGAGCCTCTCCTGGAACAGCAGACCACGTAGAAAGCTGTATATATCTATCGGTGCACTCTCTATTGTACGGTGCCTGTTGTAGCACCACCCTTCTCCAGAGCTGTCCCTGCTGTCAGTGTGAAAGCTGGCCTTATTGTCAAGCTCACTGTATTGTTTTAGCTGTTTAGAAAATGCTGAATGGTTTGCTGGTGGAAAGTGTTTGCACTGCATTACCCATTTGCCTGGGTCAGGTTAGGACAATTTTACATATGTTTTACCTTAATTGAAAATAAGATTTATCCTCTTATTGCACATAATTAACCATTCATTATATTTGAAAAACATTTCTGTATGTTGGGAAGGATGTTGACACAAAGTATGAGTGTAGGCTACATTGTAAAAATCAGTCAGATGAACCTATGCAAAACATTTTATTTTGTGCTTACAATTACCATCTCTTACACAACGCATACACACTATTTTCTTATATGGCCCAGCCATACATTTTAATGCTAATCCTCAAAATGCACAATATGTCTAGTAAGCTATAAGCACCTAATAACACTGTCTTACTGCATTTCAGTGAGACATTTCTCACAAAATTTGACACGAGTTCTAACATGGTGTGCTGTGGATGACATGCCTTAAATCAGGCAAAGAGGAGAGTGTACTGTTAGCACCACACACCATTAAACTGTAACTGTTACTCACTCCATCCAAATAAATTAAACTTCAAAAGTGATAAACAGGTGAACAAATAAACAGACGTCCGTTTACGCATGGTTCTTCTTCAGTGGTGCAAACACTAAAGCTCCGTGAAATACTGAGAATCTCAGTAATCATCCTCCTCCTCGTCCTCCTCAGGCACAAACCCAAGCTCATTATCATCCTGTTCTTCATCATCATCTTCTTCTTCTTCTTCCTCATCATCTTCCGCCTCCTCCTCCTCCTCCTCTTCCATGTCAAAATCTACAGCAGCATTCAGTAGCAGTTTGGTTCGGTTGATCTCGCTCTCATCATCGAGGTTGATATGAACCTGAAACAAAGAAGAAAGAAAAAAGAAAAACATAAAACCTGTTAACACAAATGAATGTCAAACTGAGTGTGCAAGACAAAATGAGAACAGGAGAAAAACTGTAAAACACTTTTTTTGCAGGTAAATTTCATAGTTATTTAACATTACTCTGGGCCCTGTTGTATTTTAATGACAAAAAAAAAAAAAAGTTGGAGTCAACACCTAGCTGGAGACACATTATTATCTCTTCACACAGTTTGGTAAAGTGCAGCAAAAAAAAAAAAAATAAAAAATCTAGCTACACCTGCGAGTGTTATAAAGTCATGTTGGGAAAATGATTCTCAGCCATCTAAAATGACACCCTTGGTTTGTCCATATCTCTTTATTCATGCTGAATAGAATGCTAGTGTATAGTGCATTAGCAGTAGAAAGGAGAGGTGTTTCTAATTCAGAGGTATAATAGTTGTCTGGACAAGACAAATAAAACCATCTATAAAATTATCACTGTGGTAAACAAAGTATAATTCGATTATTTATGAAGCAATTTGTTCAAACAAGCCTCCCGAGAAGGCTGTTTTTGAGTAAAATGAAGCACTGACAAACAAAAACAGTCCTAAAATGTTTTACTCCGTGCCTTTAGGTGTACTGTAATATTGTGATTATTCAACAGGTGTAATGAGACAGACGGGTCATTGACACATTCTCTTTGGACATGTCGGAAGCTGTTTTCTTATTGAAAGAGTATTTTTGAATGTTTTTCTAAAGCCTTTGAGAAGACCTGGGAACCCAGCCCACTAGTTGCTGTTTAAGGAGCCACGAGTGTATTACTTGCAGTAGACAAGTACGAATCTCAGGCTATAGCGTATGGTATGGCAGTAGCAAGAAAACTTATCTTACTTTTGTGGACATCTGACAGCGCACCAACGTATGTTATGTGGATAAGAGAGCTGATGAATGTCCTGCACTTAGAAAGGTTGCGGTTCTCTAACAAGAACAAGATTCAAATATTTAGCAGAATTTGGAGCCCTGTCCTAGAATTTCTAAAAGACAGCTAGTGGTGGTTTAACTATCTGTCCTCTATTGCTGTGTACATGTAAAGTTGAAATCCTGGGCTTTATTTTATTATTATTTTCTATATCTGCTTTAGATGATAACCATGGCTGAGCTGTTCATGTGACGTGCTGAGTGTTTGTTTTGTGAGGGAGGGGGGAGGGGGGTTTGAGGTGCTATGTACATTTCAGAAATATTTTTCTATGCTAAATGCTTGATGTGTGTTTACTCTGGAACCAAAAAGCAATAAAAATATATTTTGAAAAAAAAAAATTGTGATTATTCTCCACAAATTAAGGGATTAGAATAAACCCAGTGAATGATGATTATTTGGCTGTGTATATTGTAGTTGTACTGTATGTAAACTGGGGTTTTAAAGTACTCCGATTACGCACATAAATATATTTACCAGTATCCTGTCTTAAAGGTATTACGCAGAGCAACCATCTGCGTGGGTGTAAATGTAATCAGTAAGGTTATGCAGGCCTGCAAACTGTAACACCCCAGTAAGATGGAACAGTTGGATAGTAGCGGTGACAACAACAATATGACATTTAGCAGGGTTGTCCCCTGATGTTCTCTCTGGTACAGTGACTAACCTCATTTTCTGGGGTAGAGCGTTGGGAGGCTCCTTCTTCTGTTTGAGCACTAATGATGGATTTCAAGGCCCCTTCTTCAAACTGAAACACAGAGTGAACACATGGCATATAAACCACAGGTATCACAAACATAGACACAAACCTCAATATACTCACTCTGCGGATTATCTCACTCACCTTCAGCCTGTTCAGCTGGTCTTGTAGCATGACTTTGATTTTGAGGAGAGTCTCCTCTTCCTTCTTCAACTCCTGCAGACGGCTGTGCATCTTTACTGGTACTGCTGCAGTCAGACCATTCCTAAACACTGAAAGGGAAGACATCAGTGGTCAGAGATGCAGTATCATGCCTGATTTTATGTTGATTACAAAGGGGTAAATTTAGGGGTGGCAACTTTTCTAACCTGTCAAGTCTTATAAGTATGTAAGACCATACTGAATGGAATATAATGGGGAAATCTGGCTAGTTAGCTGGTTCTTTCTGATCCTGTTCCAGTCATTGAGATTTCATTTAAAAATATTACAATTCATGAACTCTGTTTACCAGCTTCCAGACAATGTAGTCGGCTAAAATTAAGTATTTTAAAGTGCAATATAATAGCGCTTCTACCACATTTATTTACGAGTAGATCGGCGTTTAATCTCCACAGAGACAGATGATGTCAAATTCAAAAACTGGCAAAGACACTGTACTGTTGCTGCTAGCTACGGAAAACAATGTGGCTAAATAGCGGTGCCCCAAAATTATACTTTCTCCCCGACACATGCAGGAATAAACCCCAGTTTGAGACTATTACCTTTGTTTATAAATTCTGCCTACAGCTCCATAATAGGGTCGAAATCGGTGAGAAATAAAATAACGGGCTCCCGACAGCTTTTGTTTTTAATACTGATAGCCTAGCTGTTATGCTACATGTATAGCTACTAGCTAAAGTTTGGTTCCTGTGGTTGTGCGGTCATATCCGGTTTGGTGTTGCTTTAAAGCTATCGGAAATTTTATACTTTCGTCTCAGGAACGAACGGTGTGTCAAATAGGTCTATCAGAGCAGAGGTCTTCTAGTGACGGCGACTTACTTGAAACCTGTGATTCAACAATAACCATTAATACCAACGTTATTAATAGTTGTTGTCAGTGAACAGTAAAAGCCAGTTGCTGTTAAAAGGTCCGAAAGTTTTTACGAACCTGTTGCCAGAAAATGTATTCAAAAGAAATGGCTTCACACATCACAGAATTTAAAGAACAATATATGTATTGTACTTCGCTGTTAATCTAATATTTAATTACAGTCGAAGATAACTCACAACTGGCATAACTATCCCTTGTTTTCCGAAAATCCGACCTCATGAGAAGCACCTAAAGGCATCATTCGTAGTGAAGGAACGTTGACTCTGGCGGCATCTCGTGGTCAAATAACGGTAATGGCCGCTTTGCTTTTTCGGGTTAAAAGTAAGATTGTTTGATAATTATTTGAACAGAATGTGGTTATTAGACGGTAAGAAAACTTAGCTTTGTTTTAGAAGAGTCACGTAGTTAAATAAATACTTATTAAAAGACCACAGCAATTCTATTGTAAGTTACTCTTAGTGGTACCCTGCTGTCATTTGACCAGGTGTACATTTGTTAGCTAGCCGGGCTAATTAACGTTAACGTGAATTAATGCAGCTATTTCTTTCTGGTCGGTTATCAATGGCCGTCCTCCTTTCCAAAGAAAGGTTTGAAGTGGCAGGTGTCAACTTTACAGCAGTAGGAAGCCTAATTTGTAACAAATGTAGTTCACGGTGTTAGTCTCCCCCATAAAACATAAGGGTCACACTATTGGAAGGCAAATAGGCCTTAAAAGCGAGGCCTGTTTGCTACTTCACCAGACTGTATGCTGGCTGTAACTGAGCTAATATGCAAGGTGTAAATTTGCCTTTCATGCTGGCGTGACTCCAGATAGTGGCTTTAATTTGTGTTTGGTAAGACTAAAAATGAATGACACTCACACAATAAAAGTAAGCAAACATATTTTGATGACAAGCAAACAGATTTATAGCAATATCTGTTAGAGTTTTTATGCATTTTCATGCATGATAAGGAAGGGTAGTTTTCATGCTACAGAAAAATCTACAGTTTTCATGCTTGCTCAGTGTTACGATGATGGAGCAGCTTTTCATGTTTATTCAAGTATCTGATCTGCCCCATAAGCAAATATTCAGCAGCCATGCATATTGCCTAGAAAGCATAGATCCCCCCAAAGTACACTAAAAGGAGGCATGGAGTGTAGATAACGAATCCAGTGAAAACTTAAATAAATCACAGATGGAACTCATTGATGTGAACAAGATCTGAAACTGCTCTTAATCAGTCTTCAAAAAATGTTAGAAGAGCCCATTAGGTTCTTTATAGGATTCCTTGACTAACTCCATCCAGATGTGTGCATTGATAATCACAGCAGGCAGGCACGACTGGAGTCTAACAATGGAGCCCAGCCAAAAAGAGAGACATACCTGTCTCTGTTCACACACACATGAAAACAGGACTGCTGCAGGACGTAGGTTCCTCAAATTCCCCAAACCAGATGCTTTCTATTGGTGTGCTGCTAGACAATAATTTCAACAACGCAGGTCATTACAAGGCTATGTGATGAAACTGTAAATTGTGAGTAGTATTCTGTCAAAATATTATTTGAATGATTTAGAATTGCTTTATTTTTAATATCCTGTAAACACAATACTTACATTTTCACAAACACTGACTTGCCGTACAGTATAGTCGCACTATTTTATGTCATCGGGATGAGATGTAGCTCACTTACCCTCATTGCACATGCTTCTTGTTTTAGCTCATCTGTACACTGCACTGTTGTCTTGATCTTTGGGCCTGTAATTTCACTTTGTAGAAATATTGTATGTTGTCTGTGCTCCAGGTGAGAAGCAGCAGCTGTTCGGTGCAACCACTGCTGCCACTGCTGAAGACCCAGGAGCATTCTCAGATGAAACAGAGCAGTGCAGATGATGGGAGCTGACAAGAGGGTGTCCATGTGTCTCTGATAAAGGTTTGATATCAAGTATACATGTCACTACTGTTCTGAACTGAGCTGTACTGCAAGCAGGCATGGGCAAGATATATAAATTCTTCAGAAAAAGAAAATTATTTTTACTAGTATTATTGCACTCTACTCTGTCATACTATGCCTGACTTATTTCAAGGTAAAATGTAGTTAAAACATGCAGCATCTTGGTGACTTACAAGACAAATTTTTTTCATACCATTAAATTTTACAACTTAATTGCAATGTAAAACAGTTTGTATTTAAAGCCCTTAAATGACTATTGTTCTACAGTATCTACAGGTGAATTGACTTAAGAAAATGACAATATTATGAGCAGTCTATACAATTTACAGGCAATAAGCAGCTGAAATGCATCATTTTTGCAAAGCCTCCCTACACACACATGCAACAAGGTGGAAGCACTGGGTCAGCCATGAATGACGCCCCTAGATCAGTTTAGCGGTTCAGTGCCCAGGAGGTGAACTGGTACCTCTCCATCTGCCAGTCCACACTCCATACTTGGTTCGTATGGGCACTTGAGCCAGCGACCCTACAGTTCCCAAGCCAAGTCCCCATGGACTGAGCAACTGCCACCTATAATTTAAACATGTAAAAGCTGTAGGGGTTTTCCAAAGTACAAAATGAGTCATGATCTTTGCGATGAAATAAGTCAGGCAGTGATGTTTCAGTGATGTTTCTGATGTTTCTACTTCCACTGTTTTGCTGCTGCTGAGTGACATCAATTTTGTGTTCATCAACTAATGGACAATTTGAGTGTTCATTACAGTACTGTACATTTGCCATGTTGTGGTATGTCACCATGTACAAGAACATTGTTGTTTAAAGAGCCAAGCACATAGTGAGCCTTGGGAGGGTGAAACTGGAGCTGTGTGTCAGTGTACTAGAGACCTAAAGGATTTGGGGGTCAGACGAAAAGGTGCTCTGAGGCCTGCACCCCACTATCGCAGCTGCCACCCTCCCAGCACAGACACGAGAGGCCCCACTCTGGCATGAGGGTTTTACTTGGAGCTGGTTTCATCAGCTCAGAGGTGGCTAATACTGTACAGTTATCACTCTGCTCCTTGAGAGCTACAGTTGCTTTACCTTGTCATCACGGAGACTCTGTTGCTGCTACACTGCAATTTCTCCCCAATCAAAGCTCTCCTTGGCAGGGCTTGAGCCCAGTGCTGAGGCCTGGTGGCAGCTGAGGCCGGGGCTCAGTCACCCTGCGTGCCGCTGCGAGTGGTGGTCTGTTATGCTTGTGCAGCGTTTGAAGGTGCTCCCACTGTCTGTGGAATGCAGCGCTGGGCGTGTTGGATGAGGGGCCTCCAAAAAGGGAGAGGAGGAAAGGAGGCGGGGGAACTTGGAGAGAACGAGAGAGAAGAAGGGGGTGGGGGTGGGGGGAAGGGGGGGTGGGGGGTGACTTTTGAACAGTGCCGTCAGGAAGTTATGACTCAATTTTTAATCGTGGCAGTAAAACACAGAGTAAGAGCATGGAAGTAGAGGAGGGATGAAAGATGCAGAAGGAGAGAGGGAGGGAAGATGATGATACAGATTGTAAGGTGAGGCCCAGAGAGATAAGATTGTAAAGCAGCAGTGAAGCGTTTGTGAAGTCGATGGGGTCGGTGACTCACCGGCGAATCATGGGTTGTCGTGCAATCACAGCTGAGAAAAAACAGATCATGGCCAGCATTGCTTGTCATTTGTCTCAGGTTCAGGAACAAGGCGCCCAGTTAAACAGAGCCTTATTCTGAAACGTGCTTGTGTGTAACAGAGTTGAACATTTTAGTCAATGTTTCACATGACTGTGATACACTATAGGTCAAGCAATCTATAGGAGGAGGTGAAGGGAAAGGTGGGGGTGGCAGCTCCAGGATGTCCCCTCTTAAGCATTACAGTGATGTGGACAGGAGCCTCAGGCGCCTATGAAAGGAAAGGACTCGTGGTGATGCGGGGATGTGGAGGAGCCTTTGTTTCCAAGGAACTACCTCAACTTTACACTTCCCGTCCTGAACTCCCACACACACATATTCATGCAAAGTGGCACGCATACGCAGTGGGACAAATAGAGCGCATTTAACGTAATCAGCACAATCTTCGGCACGTATACAGAGCCAGAAAGATATTAGTGCATATTTTGGTTAAGCATACGTGGGTGTGTAAGTGCACGCATACAGATCCATGTGTGAACAGATGGACTTTATGTGGTTAAAAACATGTTTCCAGAAATGCTGCATACCCCTGCATGCAGTATACAGTGCCATAAGAAGGAACCATGTTCATATTTCATGTTATGCAATCGTTGTAGTGTGCAGATATCCTCTACATGTAAGTGAAGATGTAGAGTAATGGTCCGGTTTGCTTTAGGTCTTTGCACATTGAAACTTTTCACACTAAATCAGTCAGCTGCTTAATCCCAGTGGGCTCGCTGTCACTGCATCACAGAAGATGATTGATAATAGTGTTAAACACCTCATGAACCACAGCGGTGTGGTGTGATTCACAGTGTGGTTTTTGTCTATCAACACTTGTATGTGTGTAGGTGTAAGTGTATACGTAGGTGCCCACTGCAGCCATGATGCTGTCCTCATTCGTCAAGCAAGTGTAGTAAAAGTCAAGTGTTGCTCCCTTGTCCATCTGGAGAGTCATTGTTGCCGTCAGCATTTTATTATCTGAAGCACTTAACGTACCAGGAGACGGTCTTGGTTCTGTGCCCTGATCATGAAAAGTTCAGGAAAGCACATTTATCCCATTTTCAGATTTGATTTCTGTCCGCCTATGTGGTTTTTATTTTGCTTTTATAGTTAAATTGATCTGCCCAGAGAGGTTTAATTACATTCGGTCAAATTGGAGAGGATGTGCGACATGTTGTGATCCCAGGGAAGTGAAAAAGCAGAGTGACAAAGTGGTGGAGGTCTGGTTGTCAGACATAAGTTGGATGCATGGAAAAGGGGCTAAAAGCGTTGGCAAATCCTGGATGTAAGGCAATCCAACGTAACCACAGTAAAAGGCTGTTGATTTAGGTTGAGCTAAATCGAGTGAGCTTCTTTATGTTGCAGTCAGGGGAATGCCTCAGATCATGGCATGAGGTTTGGGCCCTGATATGATGTGGTTTGGTCAGGGATGGCAGGAGGGAGGTTGGGGCTGAAGAGAATGCCTCTGTCACAGCTGAAGTTTGTAAACTGATTGACCACCCATACACAGCACTGCTGTTCCACTGGCCTTTCTCTCGAGACTGACAAACAAACCCAGAGCTCAAGAACACCTCCACCAGACCAGGCCCTCTGACTGTAGTGTGATTAATTACATTTCCCTTTTCCTCTCCCTCTTTCTTTCTCGCTCACTCTCTGGCTCTCCTGAGCCTGGTGTATTAGTCTGTGTAGTTCACCTCCCTTGGTACCCTAAGTTAAACATCCTTGTAATGTCAAACCAGCCAGAAGGAAATCCACTGTTTTCCTTTTCTGCTGTCGTTTTTTCTTTTCATAATGATTCATTATTAGTAAGTCTGCAGGCTCATTTTTCTCCTTTTAGTGAGCCTTTTCAATCTCAAATATCCAACTGCTTGGATACAAAATGCGGTAAAAGATCTTTTGGAGAAAGGTGAGAATAAACAAACCCTTTTGACCCTGTTCACCACAGCATAAATGAGTGAAAAATGACAGGGTTGTGAATTAAGGCTCAGTACAGCACTGGGTAAGGGAAAGTCTGAGGTGCTAATGCCAGGGTCAAAGGTCAGATAAAAACACAAGGTCAGATTACTCCCATAGGATTGGCTGTGGTCATGACGTTGCATCAGCTAGGTAACAGAGTGTTATCAGTGTTTGTCTGTGTGGGACTGTGTGTCATGTTCTGAAGGTGATGCAAGTCAAACGTTTGGCTGGTTATTTTGCAGGTTAGAATGTGTTCTTTTGGGCTCAATGTTTTGGCTTGCATCCCAGTTGTAGCTGGTGAGAGACTGAGCTGTTCTTATCATTTCATCTAAAGCAAATATTGACTACAGAGGTTTGGGCATTCCTCACATTCCTCATGATAAAGACCATAGCACAGGTACTGCACTTCTGCCTTTCCTCTTGATTTCCTCACTCATTAACCAAACCATCTGCTCCTATTGTACCACTTCAGCCAGAGGCATGCAGTGAACTATCACATTCCCCATGGTCATAGTGATGTTTAAAGAAACTGTTAATTGGAAATTGCATTTATTCTCTTTCATTTTGAGAGTAACATGAGAATTGACGACTCTCACATACATCCATTGAATATGAAGCTACAGCCAGAAGACAGTATTTCCAAAAATGTCAAACTGTTCCTTTAACAATGATTTCAAAGATTGTTCAATTTTGAAATTACTTGAATAGATAGCTGTAGGCCATTTCCATGTCACCTAACTGATAGTGTTAGATTACAAGTTCGCTTTATTCCCTCTGTGAAGTCCATATGCATGTAATGAGGTGATGTCAGCAGTCAGCTGTGAGGATGGCAGCCTATGCTAATAGAGGTATAAGGCAGAGCAGGCCCATTGGTCAGAGGAATGTGTGAACACAGTGACAAAACCATTTATTTACAGGCACTTCCACAGCGAGGTCTAGCACCCGCGGCCCAAGTGCAACCCCAGGGAAGACACAGCTGCGTGTGAACGTTGTAGCGCCAGCCCTGCTCACTTTGATCGTCCGACGTGAGAGTGGCCCTGATCTTTAGGAACACCACCCATCTTGTCTGATATTCTGAGTGCACAAACTGAGACATTCCAGACGTGTGAACTGCCCGTGACAAATGATCGCCCTTTGGGTTTTCAGCTTTCGCATGCTGTGGGTTTCTTGGCACAGTGAGGTGGGTCCAGGGCTGAGAGTTTTCCCCTCTCTACGACTTCAGTAACTGGAGCGGCACCACAGAATGTGGACAAGTTCTGGTGTGGATTGTTATGTTAGAGAGAGCCTTCAGGGTGGGGCTATGATTTAATATTGAACTTTTTCAACAGCGGACAGCCTGCACTGAGAGCATTGACAGGACTGTGGGGACTGTGTGTCATTTAGTGAACTGTTGACTGGATTAAATCAACTTGAACTAGAGGGGCACTTGGAGAGGCCAGACCTCCGCCAAGGCTAAAGGCCTCATATTACAATGTTAACGAAAGTGAAGAATAATTCTCGTTTCTGCCCTGTGACTCTGATTCGCTTCGAAATATAATGGTTTTTTCTTGGCCCATGCTGCCACCAAGTTTCATGAAAATCGGGCCAGTAGTTTTTCCATAATCCTGCTGACAAACAGAGAAATGAACAAACACCCCGAACTAAAAACATAACCTCATTGGTGGAGGTGACATTACAGATTATAGGCACAGCACAAAAGAAGTTGGTTTCGCTTTAGTTTCGAGCCATAACCCTCTGAGAAGAGAAAAGTGAAAATAACATCTATTACTGCCAGATTAGTCACTGCATATTAGGGGGTGATGTTGGTTTTGATTGGATTCCAACTCTGCTCCAATTTCTTCTGCGGTTGCATGAAATATGTCCTTTTTTAATTCACAACTGGAGTCACGAGGTGTGCTCCATGTTTTAAAAGGCGTTATAGAAGCCCATTGACTTCTCCATTTCATTAAACAGGCCTTGCACTGTGCCATAACTGATGTCATTCTACTGTTTCCTGTCATTTTCCAGCTCAGGCACTGTTCCACATGCCCTCCAAAGTCCGTCCAGTCAAACCCTGACATGATTGATTCTTTTACACTTCATTTATAGCATTCATCAAAATTCCATTGAATCATGAAACTTTGGCTGACTACCGTCCAAAGTAATCTAACTGCAGCAAAAGAAATGCTGGGTCCTCTTGGGATGTGGATTTCCCAAATGAACTGATGACATTTTGGTAACACAAAGAGAACAAAAATACTGCATTGAAAATGCTCTGCCCCCATACAGTCCTAGAGTTTTCCCTGTAAAGTTTGCCTCAGGCAGTTGTGTCATTTAAAACTGCACAGGATTTAGGTATTGCCAACACGTCTCATGTTAGCACCAATACCGTTTGTCAGAATATAGGAATATAGGTGAACACTGATTTCTAGAATGCTGAATTGTCTCTCTGCAGTTGCAGGATTGCAGTTGAAGTTGTAAGCAGTGTATGCATATGGTTACCCCCTCCCCACTCCTACTTTTGATACACTCTAGTGCAAATGGAGATTACTGCCAGAAAAAGTCGACAGCAGATTTAGCAAGAATGCCTCCAAGATCTTAACTACTCCTGTGCGTGTGTGAAAGCTTGCACATGTTCATGTCTGCATTCGTGTGCTCAAGTGTTGTGATGTACTGTTGGTAGGCAGATTGTAATCGCAAACGTCATGTATGACCAGCTGTGGCTTGTCTGAGACATAGTCTGATTAAAATCCAGACACGCACCTTGGATGAAAGTGGATAATGAATCTCCGATTAAGTCTTCAGTGTCACTTTGCAGTTGCAGCAGCAAACATAATAAAGATGGTTTCATATAAAAACACACTTTTGGGGAGACGGTGATGAGTCAGAGTGGTTATGCAACTTTCATTGATTGGCACTGACATATTACTATTTGATGAACAGTGTAGGTTGGAAAAGATGATGCATTGGGGCTGGCTTGAAGTACTACATGTTGAATTTCAGGAGGACACTGAGAGGTAGCAGTGTAATCATCTTTTTTCCCATAGCTGGACTGTGTGGAAGTAGTCCTCCTCGACTACGGGTTACATTGTGGGACTAGGGAGGAAGTGTTGTGGAGGGGCCGTGAGGGCGTTGCTAGGCAACAGGGTGGGCAACTTGGCGTAATGAGCGCGGGGCTCAGGAGCTGTCTGCTCAGTGTTCCAGGTCCTGACAAGAACAGACAGGCTGGCCTGGGACGGCCTGCATGGAGCTGCCACCACGGCCACCTGCTCACAGCAATCATCACCAGCGCTCCAGCCAGCCACCGATACAGCATACAGACCCAATTAAGAGCCCTGCATGTCCCCCTCCAGCCAGCCATCACTAACACTCCTGCAAGTCTGACAAGGCTGCCTTTTTTCCCCTTAGCAAATCTCTAATTAACAACGTTGGTAGTGGTGAGGCCCGGGCTGTACAGAGCTGCTGAAAGGGGCTGGGACTCTGCTCGGGTAATCAGCTTAAATACAGGTTTATTTCCTGCCCCCTGTGCCTTGCTACTTCCAGCAGAGATTGCATTCTTTTATCTGTTTATCTCCAATTTCCTCTGACTTGTAACGTGTCTCCTAGACACACTGTCACCTCCACTTAAGGCCAGACTGGCTGCTCCTGCGATCAGATGGTTTCAGAGCGGTGATCAGAGTTGCTTTTGGCAGGGCATAGCTCTCAACAACATCTCTGTCTGTTCCATTACTGCCTTACCACCTCCTCTCCCTCCACTCCCACCTCACTGAAGGCCTCTGATCTTAGCTGCAGAAACACTGCTGAACATCTAAAGGATCAAAGATTCTCATGGAAATATAGCCTTCATTACACTTTATTAAGTCATTTAAAGTTTTGTAAAGAAAGTATCTTATTTAAGATAAAGATCTTTCACAGAGTTGACTTTCTGTAACTGGCCAGATTTTAATTTGTTAAAATGAAAAAAAAAGAAGGGAGAAAATTATATTGTGAAATGACCTCATTACCAGAGCCGGATTAAGAGAGCTGTGTGTTCCAGCCGAGAGCAGAGGAGGTGGAGGAATTTCCTTTCAGTGGGGAGGTGTTATTGTTGGAGCCCTGTGCAGAGCTGCTGGATGAAATATCCTCTTCCCCAGTTTGGGATTGACTCTTGATACAGGACCGCCACTCCTGATTGTAAGGAATTATGCATAATCATCTGTCTCGAGCAATTCAGACAAAAGTAATATGATTTACATTAAAATGGCAAATACAAGTGACAGGGTCATCTGTGCGACTGTCGATTCTCACGGCATTTTTATTTTTCATCCATACATCATCTGATGTCTGTAGTGTTTATTTTCTGGCTTGTAAGGAGAGAAAAGTTGGCTGTCATAAGTGGTCAGTTTTCCAGAGATTTGTGCTGTTGGACTTGGATGTTGCGATTAATAAGATTTGTTCATGATGATACAGTGCTGCACTCTATGTGACTCATTGGGTACTTAATAAGACTTTTGATCAACAATAAAAGAATAGGCTGACTGTGTTTTCCCGGGATTTTTTATGTTCTTTTCCCAGAAATGTGATTAATGGCGTTCACTGTAGAGGACAAAATGCGGACATTGTGTTTTTTTTTCTTCTTGGTAATGACAAGCTTAAAAGCATTGAATGTGTTCATTTAGTCAGAGCTTTTATAAAATACACTTCATAAATGTTATTTTCTGATATTTTGATATATTTTCACACTGTTGCTTTTGGTCCTGTGGGTTGACTTACTCCAAATCTAGTTCAGCTAAAGGGTGTATGTGAATTTCTGTTTGCGTGTTTATGTTAGCACTAGGAACTGGTGACTTTTCTGACCCTGTGCATGCTGGGATAGGCTTCAACCCCCTTGATCATGAGCAGCCAAAGCTGTATGGGAAATGGATGGATAGGTAATTCAGAGGCTACGCAGCAGAGGGTGCTGTTCATCAGAAGGGGTGAGCCCTTTGCAAGAGTGACTGCTTTAGATACAACTAGCAAGCATGTGTTGATGTTCTGTTGACCAGAATATTATTTTTTATACCTTTTTTGTTTTCACCTCGAGAAGAAATTACAGATATTGTTGTATGGTATTTCATAACTACCACATCCGGTGTTTCTTCCACACGTAAATCAAGACTCTATCTTCATGCTGGTGTTTTAGACATTCAGTTTAAGGTGTTCTGAGATGGGTGATGTATTAATTTGAGCTGGGTAAACCCATGACAGCTGAGGTGTTAGCTGGCAATCTTCAGGGGGCTAAATCAGATAAACCACTTGAGCAGAACCTGGAAACACCTCTCAGATAAGACAGCATGCAAACACACTATTTCCTGTTCACACAACAAGACAGCCTGTTTGTGCACCACAGTTCATCTCACCATCGTGTCTTTTTCCTCCTTTTGTTCACTGATGGCAATTTGCGTTTCTATGTTGATTTATGAAGAACACCCTTTCTTTTTGTGGACAGTTGTGTCTTCTGAATTAGATAACCTGAAAGGCTGTTTATTCTCGCCATTTTTTTTATTCAGGATGCTTGTTACTTTCAGTGAGTTTTGGAATTGGGTAGGCTGAAAGCACATTGAGCTCTTCTTTCATTGCCTACCATGCATGGAAACTTGTGTGCTGCCCAACACCCGATCTGTTTCTGTACAGGCAGTGGTTTCAGTGCAGGAGGTTCAACAAATACCTAAATGGGGAGATTTGGGTGTGGGGCTGAAGAGAGGGGAGCAGTCTAGCACCAAGCCTCACCCTTTACCTGCATTAGGTCATAGCCTGAAAAAGGGGGAGGGCGTCAGCTACCACCTCAAACCCCCCGTGTGCTTTGGTAGCCCCTCCATGACTGATCGTTCTGAGCATGCAGATTTTTTCTGTAGTGAACACTGAATTTGTAGTACCAAGTCCTCCAGCCGGGCTGTGGAGAGAGGGGAGGAATGATAGAGGGGGGCTGTCGTGTCTTTGGCTGGCCCTGGACTGGCAGGGTCTACTCCGGTGAGCCTGGTCTCCAGAGCCCTCGTCTCACTTAGCCCCTCAATATCCCTCTTTCTCTCTCTGTGGGGCCAGAGCTGCTCTGGATGAAATTTCAGCAAGGGTATGAGGGAATGGTTCATGGAGTTTAGCACCTTCTTAAACACAGGCAAAATAAATGACTTCTCCTAATGCTTTAATTGGTGGCAGTTTGATGATCAGGTATCACTGGCCTTCAGGGCTGAAGCACCTCGTTGTTTTACTACAGCTCGGTGAAAGAGCCAGTCTGTACCTGTTGCTTCTGGGATTTTTTCAAATAAGTAGGGAAAAATGCTTGGTAGCATGTGGTCTGTCGGGTTCTCTGAACTGTCTTTTTTCCATGAAGTCAAAGTAAAGCATTTGACATTTTACGTTAAGCCTGGCTACTGATCTCTCCTCCTCAAAATCCCTACCCCCTGGCTGGGATCTGCGTGTGAATTGTGAATCAAATGAGTGGCTTAAAAACGGTTCAGCCTCTCTCTCTCTGGCTCTCACTCACTTTTTCTCTCTCTGTTTGTGTGGTTTGGTAGGTGGCTGTTCAGGCTCTTTTATAGTTGGTCCATGTGTTAAAGATTTTGAGTGAGAGGTGGACAGAAGCACCTATTATCTGCTTCCTCACTTTTCCAAATCTCTGCTCCTTCCCCAGACACGTGTCAAAGTCAGAGTCAGACCCCTGCTGTTCTGCTGCACCAACAGTAGGGCCCATACTGACAGACTAGATGTGTGTGCTTTGCCTCGCTGATCAAATTGTCTTGCCCATCAAATACATCCATCACGCTGCAAATAGCTGAACTGACTGAATGAGATGTCAGCCAAATTTTGACGTCACTGAATGGCACAGTTTCGTTCACAAAATAATCCTTTGATTTATCCAACATATTTTCCCCCTCGAGGAAGACGTAATTCCCATGCCAAACCTTTTAACCCATGCCAGAGTGGGCTTGTTACACTGCCTTGTGTATGAGAGTAAACTGAATTAATGATCAGTGAATCAGGCAGCTGGGTCTGTGCCCAACACATGCTGATGTAGAGTTGTGGCTAAAAGCAACTGTATACATATTATCTGTGGAGAAGAACCAGACGTACTATGTACTGTACAAGTATATACTGTAAAAGAAAGTTGTCTGCTTCATGGTCAGTTAAGGACTGTTGCAGACTGTTCTTTATACAAAATGCAGAGTGAGCAGTCCTGTTTGCCTTTCCACAAACATCTCTTGTTTTTATTGTTTAAGGGGGTCACAGGAAAGTTTGGAAAGTTTAAATCTCTCAGAGACAGTGTTCTTACTTTAGAAATAAACATAAACCACATTGTTTTGTTGCTTCATCCAAAGAATGTTCTTAGTATGCTTTTTGCAAGTAGGTTTTGGGAAGTGAAGAGCGTGAGGTAAAACCTTTACATTTGAAGTGAAGGACAGTGGTACATCGGTGTCAGTTTGTTATTGTACTGCATGCCTCATGGCTGCAGCATGTCACTTTCCATCACTTTCCCAGGTTAGTCCTGTGTAAGGCTTTAGGCTGGCCCGCTGTTTACAATACCTCCCATTCAGCCTGCTGCTCCTCAATGAAATTTCTATTTATAGAGGCCACTGGCGTGCAGAGAGTCATCTGCTTGTTCTGAATGAGGTCTGGTGGTTTTGACAAGGTTAGCTGGATTAAAGCATTGGAGGGGGGGCTGAAGGACAGGTCACAGGGGCTGGTTGGGGTGAGAAGGCCACCACGAGAAGACTGGCTGCCTTTATTGTATGTGATGGTCAATGTCAGCACACTATTTAGTTAAATGCCGGACATGTGATGAAGCTGAGTTAGCCAAACATTTACTCAAAACCCAAACTCCAGTTTTATCCCTTTAATGTGGCGTTTGTGTCTGCCCTTCACCTACACTGACGCCAAATATGCATAGATTTCTGTTCTCATGACGGGAAGTCAACATAAAGTAAGAGCTGTTACAACCAGTCAGCAGTGTCATGCACATTGATGTAATAATTTTGACAACACTGCCCTATAGATGGCCTTATGCCCCCCACCCATTCACCCAGCCAATGGCTCACTGAGAAAGAGGCATTCTCCAATCAGAGACCAGCTTTTGTGAGAGCCTGAAAAATATTTTTGAAAAATATTTTTGACTGAATACAAAATGTTTTTGACTGATGCACTAACGACCCTAATGTCTGTTGTCAGTTTCTTAAAGCTCCATTATTTTGCCAGAGGACCTTTTGGCTAATAACACTGTTGTGTTGAGGAAATGTTTTCTGTCGAATTCAACGTGGCAAAACAGAATGGGAAAAAATGGTAATTTCCTTAATCCTTGCAGAGTTTTTCCCCTTCTGTGTCTTTGTTTTGATTCCTTGGTGTGTGTGTGTGATGGTGTTTCCCACACAGTGGTGCTGCAGCCAACTTGCCCTGCTCCATTGTGCTGCTGGCCTCTCTTTGAACCTGTACAGCTATAAACATGGCTAAGTGCTCTCCATCAGAAGCGGGCTTGCAGGAGGACAATACTGTGACAGGAATTTGCTGTTCACTGTCCCCAGCCACACACTGGAGCAAAAAGAAGAGGGAGACAAGAGCCTGGATGAGGCACTTGAGCACAGCTTAGTTACTACAATCTCTGACCCTTGAGACAAATCTAAGCAAAGATGTCTGTCAGATTTTAGGAAACACCCACAAACTACACACGCACACAACATCACCGTCGTCATCTGCCTCCCATGTTCCTCCAACCTCAGGCTATTATCTCCTCCTTGCAGGGTTCAGCCAAACCTAAACAGAGAACTGATCTTTCTCTCTCTTTTAATATCGAAATGGAGCCTCTTGCTGATCTCTGTAAGCTGCTGATTTGGTTTCAAAGATTTGGCCAGCTATCTCCGCAGTATCTCCCAGAAAAACATTGTCAATGTGTGGTCAGGATAAGCTGTGTTGGGATGAAGTGCAAATGAATGCCAGTGTGGTCGTGTTTGGACAATTTAGCAAGGCTGCAGAGGAAAAACCCTCAAAGTCATCTAAACATAGAGACTCCTAAACCTCCCAGTCTCTCACGGTCTTGACTGAGTGGCTAGTTGATAGACGGTCGCTGAGATGACTTAAGACGGATACTATTCCAGAGGAGTGGACAGCTTTGAACAGTTTATGCCATACAAATCAGTGCTTTTTCCACTCTTTAAAAGCTTTAAGTGTAACTTTGTCTTTTGATACGCTGAGTGCCCTGTTTGTCTCTTACGTGTGTATTTTTGTAGTGCCCCTGCTCTGAGCTTCTCCTCTAAAGCCACAGCTCCCCCTGAGCAGGGACCCTGCCACCCACACAGCTCAGATACCATCTTATGCATAAACACAACCAAAAGGGGTCTCTCTAACACACATATGTACATATAAGTACATATACATACACACACACAATGGCTATAAGATATTGAAAGTATATTCTTTTACCTAAATTATGTAGGCACTCTGTTTGTCATGTATAGGTTCCTACCTAAAATGCTTTGTCCTTCACCATGTTGATTTTGTCGACACAAATGCACATAGCTATTCTGTTTCTGAGCGAGGGTTTAGACCTTCCCAGTCAGCGCAGGGTTTACTCAGATCAGAGACAGTTTCATTCAAGACTTCAATTAAGGCCTCCACAACCCTTGACTCATTTTCCACTCTCTAATTTTTCTAATGGCTGGGACAGGAGGCTGGGAGCAGCACAGCCAGCTCTGCACTGCTCATTAGCTCTAGCACCGCCGCCCGCGCTGCATTTAACTTAATAATGAGGCCAAATTAAC
The DNA here is from genome assembly GCF_006386435.1 of Epinephelus moara. Taxonomy (NCBI): domain Eukaryota; kingdom Metazoa; phylum Chordata; class Actinopteri; order Perciformes; family Serranidae; genus Epinephelus; species Epinephelus moara. The sequence continues at coordinate 26,984,432 of NC_065525.1, forward strand.
AGCAGCCCTGGCCTTGCTCCAGGTGCATTGTGGGTGAGAGTGAGGGTTAGGAGGAGCAGAGGGGGTGTACCTGGCCAACTGAGGGGTTTAGACAAAGCAAGGCGGTAATGACTGGAAACACAACATTTTAGGACTGCTTCCTTGGTCTCTAAATGGCTGTCTACTCCCACCCATTTACTCCACCTAGCATCCACTATGCTTATTGTCTCTGCAATCTAAAATCTTCGTACTTCAGGCTCAACTTTGTATTAATTGCTTCTGTTGAACCAGAGCGTACAAGTACTGAGCATATTTGCCCTCAGGACCTGGCTAGCTGACACTGGAGCAAGGGTGGAGAGGACTGATATGTGCCAGAGGAGGGTGCTGTGCAGGGCTGGGTAAGGTTAAGTGTGGATGGGTGGAGAAGACATGTCCTCATCTCCTGGTGTGCGGAGGCTGCACAGCCGTGGTCGTCCTCCAGCTCAACCCGGTGCCAAAGTGGGTGCTGCCAAGGGCTATGTGTTAATGAATCCAGGCAGCCTGGGAAAGAGTACAAACAAACAAGGCTCTGGATGACAGATACTTTTCTTTAGTCTATATACGCCCTCACTCATGATTTATTTTTTGTTCTGCGTCATGTGTTTCTTGGGTTAGCCTTTGTCTGCTGCATTCAGAGGAAATGCCACCCAGGTCTGGCAAACACATGTCTCAAGTCATTTTGTATCATACATACATGTTCTTACTTAACCAACAGGCAGAGAGCGTGTTCAGTTTATACTTAAGTGAAGAGCATCGTCAGGGCTGTGCTGATTGATGTACATGTTTTGCTTTGTATTATACGCTTAACCATAAAATAACAAGTATCTTTGAATCCCACATCTTATAGTACTAAAAAGAGTAGTAAAAAATATCAGGTGATTATTGAAAACCCCAGAAAGTTTTTTAACAACACTTATTTATCTTTTTAAGGCGTTTCCAGAAACCCCACAGACTGATGTAAGTATATTTTGTTCGCTTTTCCCAAGTTATTTCCTGTCCAGGTAGCATTGATATATCTCAGTGCTCGTTTTGTGCAGTACAAGGAAATACAAATATTTTGTATAAACATATAAAATAATGGAAAGTAACATTTGTAAAGGCAATTTAACCTATAAATAAACTATTTAATTGGGTTCATTTTGTACAATTTGAGCAAAGACATACGTCATTCCGGGCTACCTTCCTTGTTTGGGTTAGGAAAAAGTCGGAAACAGGTTTTATTCATGCAGCAGACAGAATATTTTTTCATCCATCTGGTTTGAAGAGTTTTTCAGGATTTCTTTTCTGCCTTCAGAAAAGCAATAAGTGTTGTTAAACAACCTTATGAGTTTTGGAAAGATCATCTGGTATTTATTCTTCAGAAAAATAGGTGCTTGGCTCAAACTTAAATGCAATGATAACACATGAGCGGCACAAAGTGGAGCTAATAGCACTTTAATGGGACCTTGCTAACATATTGTAGGGATTGCTTTTTAGGATGCTGTAGAGGGATCAAAACCTTAATTAGACACAGACCCACTAAGACAGTTTTGGATGCAAGAGAAAACACCATCCTGAAAGCAGCATTACCTCCAGCCCTGTGCCAGGTGATGACAGCATCTGCTCCCCAGAAGCTGCCGCATGTTGCTCAGAATATAGAGTGAAGTGTTTGTTCACCTGCTGAAGGCCTGGCAGCCAATAACCTCAAACATTAGTTGCCAGCAAGGTGGTCACGTGACTTCTCTCCTGCTACCATACCCCTGATGTGAACCCTGACCTTGTGACAAGGCTAATGCTAATTCCCTCTGTGGAGCGTTCAGGAAACAAGTTCCCGTTTTCTCACTCTCACGCACTCAGTGTCGTGACAGGATGCTCTCTGTTTGGAAGCCCATGTAATAGCATGGTTTCAGACTGCCTTCATGGTAATGCCATGGCAGACTTCAGACTGTTAATACAGTGTAGAGGCCAGAGGTGATGGGGGTTATGCATACATCAGGTTTTGATTTAGTATATGTGTTTGTGTTACAGTAATTTATTCTGACTCACTTCAGTCAACAGAGAGGAAATGACTGTGCATGAATTGAAGCTCGCCTGTGCCTGCACACACAGACTCTCACTGCCTGCAAAATTTCTTGGTGTTGTAAACAAAGAAAAGATTATTTTTGTAAATGAAGAATGACAATGCTATTGGACTCCTTATGTAACTGTGTGGTTTTGCCTTTTCTCTGTGCTGGATATGTACATTTTCCATGACCTGGTTTTCAACTGGCAAGCAGCCTGGCACATTGTAGGTAATTGTACAATTTTCCCCTCCGGGTAGATGTTGTTTTTTTTTTAACCAAAGCCTTTGATATTTAAACGTCTTTTTATTCAAGCTTTTAATGTCTCCCAACAAAATCACTCAGGAATACATTGCAACTGACTCAAGGACGTTTGCATCCCTGGACCATATAACGTACGGGTGTTTCTCATTATTAAGAAACGCTTGCTTAAAGTCATTTGATGACTTGTAGGAAAACATAAGCTAAGTAATATCCAGCACTAATAAGGACAAAATTATTGTGTTCTGCTTCAGCCGTATACTCTGGTTGACTGTAAGTGACTCAAACTGAGTATCATCTTTGCCAGCAACTGGCTGGCCATGTTGTAAACATTATGATTTTACTAATACTTTGTTTCAATATAAATTGAATATGATTTTAGTGTAGTCCTCCTATGTTTATGTACTTTGTGTATTTAAATGACTAGAGGGAGTCGCAGTACCTTTGGCCTGTAATTTCTTCACATCAATCATCGTCCCAGCGCTCCCTGTGTGTATATGCTCATGTGTATGTGTGTGTTTCTGTGTGTTTAGAACAGAGCCCCTGGTGTTTGGACAAAGCAAACACACTATCATTACTGGCATGATTATGGGGCATTGAAAGTTTAAGCAAATATTCAAAAGGCTTTGTCTGTTTTTAGGATTTTTTGATACACTGAAATAGCTAAAGCGCTGACAAGGCCAAGCCTTGCTTTGTTCCCTGGTCCTGACACCGTGAAGTTGGTAACTCTTTGCCACGGGTACAAATAGCAAGTCGAGAGGAATTTACTTAGCATTAAAGGACTCCCCCGTCTCACTCCGAGTTAAAATAATGTTGTTCTGGATATAATCATCCAATTAGGGTGAGGGAGGCAGGACTTGGCTGGGACAAGGATCACATTTCAAAGACTCGTGTCTGCCAGCCTCCACACTGATGGTAAGATAGCCAGTAGTTAGTGCTCAAGTTTGTGTGCAAGTTAGGAGGAGAAAAGCATTCCTGTGAGCCTATGTATGGTCACGTGCAACTCTGTGTCGCTTGCTCTACCAATAGTATGGAAGATATTGTACACATTGCACTGTTATCTGAACTCATCTTGGACATTCCTGCTTTATCTCTTCTGGCAAATAAACCGGAGAACTTCCTAGTGATTTGAATTGTTGGAGATGGCTAGTGGAGGCTCTTGATTTAGGTTATGTGCTGATTTATTGAAAAACTTTTCTTACACCACCCAGGAGCTGTTGTCACCTTGTCTTAAAGTTAGAAACCCAGCATAGTTACACTGCTTTACGTGGAGAGAAGTCATATTAAGATACATAACTGTGTTTTTGCAGTTGAAGGGCCAAGAGCATCGTCAGGTCATTTACCATCAACTAAAGCAAATAAGTAAACATGGAAGGTCACCTCTGTCATTTGTATTCATTGAGAGAGTATACTTGACCTTCTTGTGTGTAAGAAAGTGTATAAGGGAGAGGAGGAGAGACATCCTGCCACTGACACGTTTACAGGCCGCCAAGCCTGCAGAGTGCTGGAGGCGTGGCCTGATGGCAGCAGTGCTGTCTGAGTAATTACAGGCTCCCTGGTGGATATTACTAAGGTCCCAGCGATCCAGACTCCACGCAAGGCTCTCCCACTGTAGTTAAGGCAGCCGGGGAAAAAAAAAAATCTTGACCAAAGAAAAGTCAGGGAATGAAAAAAACAAACCTTTTCCTTCTTTCTGGTCTAATTCAACAAGTACAGCTCTGTTTTCTGTGCATAGCGCTGTTTGGCTTCTGCCAGAAATATGTACCCCAGTATAGGCACATTTTTATTATCCAGCAGGGCTCCTGGTATTTTGAAAATGAGGTAAGCTCAATTACCAACAAAGGGCTCCTCTCAGGGGTCTGTCATCACACAGGGGTGAATGGGAGGGAGAGGGAGGAAAGAGAGACCCCTCTGCTTGTGCTTTGATACTACAGGATTATGGGCACAGTGGCATGGATTGTAGCCATATTTTAGCTTGTGGTCTGTGGAGGCCAGATGTTAAGATGACATGCAGGACAGGGCAGTAGTGAAATGGAAGTCTGTATAATCCTTTATCAGCAGTGAGCCCAAATTACTCCATAAACTTCCTACAGGGAAATACTATATTTCACAGCAGATATTTGGCGTCATGGTTTCTCTGTGCATGTTGAGACCTCAAGTAAAAATGGATCTAGGGTCATTTTATCCAGGAGGTCCTCTGTTACAGTGTTGCATTGGTTACTGAAAACCCCTTAAATCAATACAAAATCAAACCTAAAACAAATTAAGCTCTGAAAACTGTGTCTTTTGTAGTAGCACAGACAGCACCACGCCGCACTTGGTCATCTTCTCAGGAGCTGTGTGCACGTAGAAACGTGCAGTGTACTGGTATTTGTTCTTTAAATGACAGATTCTGCTTATTTGACTTCTACTCAACAGAGATAACCTTATAAAATTCCCATGATATAACTTATATATAAAATTGATGTAAGTACTACTGTAGAAATAACTATTGTTATGAAACCTCTGGACATATTTTAGGATCTTAAGATGGTGTTTTAAGAACGTTTTTAATACTTGTGATATAACCATGAATGTTCTTGTGTTTTGTATTAAATTAGACTGTCATCACTAATGTCAGTATGAAATATTACTGTATTAAATAAGACAAATAAGCCTATTTATAAATACAGATAGTGTGAATGAATGAAAACATTGTGAAATAATTCAACTGATTCTTGTTAAACATGACCTGAGGCTTCTTATCTTCTTATTTTAATGACCATGTCTAACTCACCTCTGTCATAAATAATGGCATGAAATAAAAGTGCTACTGGGGAAAAGTTCCACTGATACACCAATAAAAGAGCTTCAATAAAACTGTAAAGAAAAAAAAAAAAAGCAGTTGTATGAAGTAGTTTCTGATTTTCAGCCTCACCCCCGAGTATAATGTTGTCAAAATACTTTTTAGACAGCTAAAATTAAGTGTCTATAGAATTTTCTTTAGAAGAATGTATCAGGGATACCAGAACCTGAAACAATAAACCTTGGTGTCAGTCTGAAATGTGCTCATGTATGATTACAATTTAATGTGACTATTAGTGGGGCGTTGCCATACACTGTGCCAGCTAGAGAGGAATATTTAAGTCACGCATTCGTTTTTTTTTAGTTTTTGCCGCTGTCAAAGACTAAAATGACAGCTTAAGATGATGTAAAGAAAAAATGTTGCAAAGTACCTTTCAGACACAGAGGAACTTCAAATAACTTAACATATATTTCAATTGGATAAATTAGAATACAAATAGACAGAATATGATAGAAAAGAAGTCCAGTTTTAGTTAAAAGAGAGGGTTTTTTTGCCTAAGGAGAGGATATTGATGAAATATATAGTACTTGATTTGGGGAAGGATACAGAAATCTAACAACTGACTGATTGTTGGCTAAATACTACATGGAAGTGTTTCATAGACATAAACTAGGCCTTTTTTGTTCATAAAACGTCCACTAAGTAACAGGTGTCAATTCTAAAGACATGGGCACAAACAGCTTGTTGTGTTCATTATGATTTTTCTTTTTTTTTTTTTTTTTTTGTGGATGTGTCTGTGAGTGGTGATTCCCGGGGGCAGAGGGCCTCCTGCTGTGGTGATGCAGTAGGCACCGGAGCTGTTTGGGTTCCAGGCTGTCCTAGGAGCCGCCTGACGTCTCCTTGCTTCCTTATCTTAATGACCATTAACCGTTTCTGCTCTGTGTCAGCTCTGCAGCTTCAAGAAAGGGACAGGAAGAGAGGAGAAAAAAAGAGCAAGGGAGTCAGAATAAGAGAGCAAATGAGATAGTGAGGGAGAGAGAGAGAGAAGGAGGGCCTCTGATAGAAAATTCCTGACAGCTGATAAGAGAGAGAAGGAGATCCAGTTTACTGCACAGATAGGGTAGGAATGTGCGGCCAGATGATGATGACTGGGTCCATGACTACACTGCCCCTATCTGTGCCTGCCAAGACACATCACCACTGGCTCCCTGCATGCTAGCCAACCTCTCTGTTTCCCAGAAAAATACTGGATTTGGTGTGCTCCTTCACGACTGTGCCTTCACCAGTCTCTCTGACTTTTGCACTGTACTATCACTGACCCATAATTATGTTACTGCCATAGTGCAGCACAGTCGGCCCAAAATCACTGTTTTCACTGTCTTACACCTGACAGCAGAGTCTATATGTACAGCTACATAATATTGTGGTACATAAAATATTCATACATGCCAGCTGTCTAATTTTAACACAATCAGTATGCACCACAAACTGTAGGGCTAAATGAACCTTTCCTTGGAAACACACAATTTCATGTGAATTATTGGTCTGCTACAATAGCAACGAAATGGACACGAGAGGAAATGGGATCCAGCTCAGACAGTGTGGAGCATGGCCAGGCAGCCAGAGAGGGCATTTTAGCTGTGCAACTGAGCTCCCAGCTTTTTAATTTACTATAAATCACAGTGAATAGATGTACCCTAAAAAGGCCTGCGTAGACGCCGTCTCTTGGTCAGAGACAGAGAGAAAGAGCGGGGTGAAGCAGATTGGGTTAGTGGGAGCCAGGGCTGTATGTGGATCAGACTCCCGCTCAGCTGTCTCCAGAGGAAATCAAACAGGCCTGTGTGGTTCATTATTTCGTCAGTCAACTCAGCAGCAGAGAGCACTGGCGACATGGCCATTTACTGCGAGTCTCCACTGACCCCGCTTAGCATGGCTACAATCAAAGCAGCCAGTCAGCTGGAAAAGCTAAGGATCCACTGCCTTGCAGTGTAGCTGTGGATTTATTTCAAAACAAACTCCTGTGATGTTGTCTGCTGTTTGAAAAAAATGAAATGAGGGGAAATTCTCTGAAACTTTGATCTTTAAGCTTAACATGGGAATAGAGTGAGAATCTCTCCCCAGACACTGCCCACACACATCGCTGATGTGAACATGAGCTTTGTCATTGAGTCTTTAGACAGTCTTTGGAAGGAGATTGGGGGAGGGTCTGGAGGGTCAAGGTCTCCGTTGTTTGTTCTCCTCTTTGAATACAAAAGTCCTGTGCGATGACCCCATCACCAGACTACCAGTAGACATACAGTCGACAGGAAGCAGCAGCGCACATGCAGAGCAGACCAGTACTCAACCTCTGAACTGCAAACACCTCACCTTTCACCTAAAGAGAAAAGTCGGGAAGAGGGAGACATGTAGTGAGGCACGTTCTCCTCTGCACACTATGTTGCTTTGTTGTTGTTTTTTTAATAGAACTCAACCTCAGAGATATTAAGTCCAGCAGGCTGGGAATATGGTATATACTGTACCTCTTTATCCTTACTTTTAAGAAAAGCTGTGAGTCAAACTGGGATGTATGTGTGTGTTCTGACACGACCTCTGCTGATGCAACTACAGCGTTAAATAAGCTGCTGTTGCATTATCAACAGCATTACCGATTGAGAGGAAAGAATGGCTTAATTCTTGTTGTTTTTCCATTCTTGCACATCTCTATTTTTGAACGGAGAGCGCCCGACGGCTATCGGCCAGCTCAGACGCCAGTCTCCTCACTATCAGGGTGTGATGAAGCAGATAGCACTGGGAGCGCTCACTGCTTTGCAGTGTGCAGTCGAGCGTAACGTGATGGGTGGAGTTGAGGGTGCAGGGGGGTATTCAAGGATGGCTAGACAGTTTGCAATCTGCTGTGAGAAACAGACAAGAAACATTCTATCAGCTGATGTGCCGAAGACAGAATGGCACCAGCAGAGCGCCAGCCAGGCACAAAGCTGGCCAGAGGCATAGGTCACAAATGTTATCACCCGGCCTCTGGTGACATACTAACTCTATCTCCATCATCAAGGTCAGGTTATTGTTTGCTTTGTCTGCGCTGAATCATGGCCAGCGCCCCTGCTTGTTGGTGGTGGACGAGCAGGTTTGGGTGGAGTATGAAGCTCATGGCTTCTATCAGCTTTAGCCTGCAGGCACAGGGATGTATTTATGAGAAAGGTATTTATGAGATGCACAAATTTTTTAATTATTTTTTAGGACCAGTCCACATACCATGTATTTTATTAAGCATCTGTCAATGCCAAAACCAGTTTGACTGTTTATTAGATTAGTCATTCAGATATAATTGTAGGTAATATCTCATAATTTGAAAAAAAAAAAAAAGCATAGCATCTGTGCACCTTTAACATATAATTACAGTTTGAGCTTCCTTTTCTACTGTCCACCTGGCTTGGGAGACAAAAGTCCCATTCATGCTGTTGGCAGTGATGTTCCTGTTCTACACAAGTACGCAACATCTGGTTGGTGACACATACAGGTCTCCCACAATTGTTGGAGGGCAAATCGGACCCCAAAACCTGCTCTGTTTTCCTCCAGTATGGGAGAGATAAACATTGTGCTATTCTCTTTCTCCATTAGTCTCTAATAATGTGCCTGTCACAGCATAAACACTCCAAATTAGACAGGTGATACATGGAAAGGTGTGATGCATTCCATCAGTCAGTGTCATTTACGAATCTGAGTCTCCAGACTGTGACATTGTCTCTGTGGCACCCGCCTATACAGGAAAGAGCCTTCCCAAGTATGCTGAATAACTTCCCACTGAGACAGAAGGCTTTTAACTGTGACTGATGAGATGTCTGAGTATGTTCGGGCACAGTGTTAAAATGCTGTGAATCAGCTAATTGCGCTGATAATTATAATGGAGGACTTGCTGTACAGAATCAGAGAATGCCATAAACCAACAGCGCCGTGTTAGTGCTTGGCAGAGCTGAGCCAGTCTGAGCTGGCGTTGTCGTAAAAAGAGCCAAAGGAATGCCAACATGGGATCACAATGGAAGAAAGGAATACTCGCAAAAATGTGGTCATCTTTGTCAGGAGAGGTGGCAAGACAGCCAGGGAGCAATTTCAATCATTTTTTTGTTTTGTTTTGGGGTGGTACCTGTAGTGATTGTGTGTATGGGCATTATATATGGACTTTTGATGTGAGTAATGTCAGTGTATGGCTACTTTGTATGCTTGTTTTGGTGTATACCTTTAGTTAACTTACAAAGACATAATTTCAATTTGAAACTCAAGGTTGTTGCTTTATACTTGAGTGACCATGATACACGGCAACTAGCTTCATTCACAATTTTACTGTTGTGGTCATCAAAAGCATGCTATCAACCCACAGCGAGGTATACAAGTTCTTGAAAAATTCCACTGTCACGCCACAGAGCTCATAACGTGACATCTAAGTGTAACTGCAGGAATCCCGGAGCCACTTGGGAAGTGCAGTGTAAGGTGATCTGGAGTCATAACGGCTGTCATACTCCGCATGAGGAGCTTGAACCAGCCAATGGCGTCCTTCCAGTTTTGTAACATATCGGGGAATTCTCAGTAGGAGATCCATTCCAGTGTAGCTCTCTCAAAATGTGGCCTCTGTGGCAAACAACAAAGACAAAGTGGCGACAATAATACACGGAGCAAAGGTTGACAGGATGCCCCTGTTTCAATGGCTGCAGCTGAACTCTTTCCTACCAAACAAGTCACTTTCCATATATATTTTTTTAATCTTATCACTGAAGCCCCTTTCCCACTGCATAAAAAACACACTAACACCCGCTATCTTCTGGCTTTTGTATTTAATGGGAAAGGTTACGACTGAGTTTCATTCCCGGCACAAATGATTCTGTAGTAGTCAAAGGTATTTATCCGCTCCAGCCCAGATCGGCTTTAGTTTGCATAGATGGAAATAAGACTCCCAGGAGGACATGCTAATTTTTGCCCCTTTTCCGGCATAATACAATGATGCTCAGCCACAAAACACCATCCATCACACCATACACCATACTGTTTACTAACCTGTTCTTTGGTACATACTCATCTACTGCAGAGTACATGGCTCTGGTCTACTTGAATGGTAAAGGAGTCTATCACCTATTTAAGCAGGTCTCCCGCCTTTAAAAAACCCTGCATACACTTCTTGTACTAGTAATCCTACTAATACAAGAAGTCCAAGATGTTATGCATGTCACAGAGAGAACTAAACAACTCAGCAAATGTAAGGCCAGTTTGACAATGACAAAACATCATAATAAGCATTATTCCAAAGTTTAATTTAGAAGTGATTTGTGGCGTTCAATTGGGGAGAAGATGTGACATCTGAGACCTCATTTTGTTCTTCCTCTTTGCTCCATTTCTCAAAAATGCAAGGGTGAAATCTTAAACAGGTCACTGTTGCCCACTTTAATGTGATTTAGACTAAATAAGCTTCAACCCACTAGAAGTTTATATGATATAGCTTTTAATACTAATGGACATATGGCAGAGAATATTGTTAAAGGAAGACAGAAAAGAAAAAAAGGAAAGTCCAACCCTGGATCGTGGTTTGTGTGACCCAGTAGAGCCATAACATTTTAAACAAAACATGCCCATTCATTTCTCTCTATATAAAAAACGTGTTCTCTCAACTTGGTTATTGATTTCATAATAGCCTCCAGCCACATGCGTGCATCCAGCTACATGTTATTAAACATATCCACCAAGCCCAGTGATCACAGTGACATCTTGTTCTTCATTCCTTTGGTGTGCCATAAAAGGGTGTATGTTTGTGTTGGTATTGGCATGAGTCCTTGTCTGTATTTGTGAGTGTTTCTGCCTCTCAGAAAGCACACTTGATCATGATTGTGTAACTCTGCAGCACGGAGGCAAGGATATCAAAAACAGATGTGGCCTCCTTAGTCGAGAATATGGGGGGGGTGGTCTTAAATGGGGGGAGGGCGAGGGGGCTCTGGGCAAAACATTCCCACATTATTGATTGCCGATCCTCTGGTATGTTTGGGCTATCAGCAGGGTTCTAAGGGCTGCAATGATAAATTGAAATGGTATGGGGGTCGATGGGCAAAGAAGAGAGGAAAAATGCCATTCACTTTAATTCATAACAAGATATGCAAAGTTTAGAGTTCAGCCTGCTTGTTTTTGATTTCCTACTTTTTTATAGCATTTGATATTAAATTAGCTCAAGTTAAATGGTAGGGTAGTGCTGCTAACAGTCTATCCAAACACTGGCAGATTTTATATGCCACTCCCTGCCATTTTATGTCTTTTTTATAGTTAATGATTTCTGATAATCCCACGTTTTCCGCGCCAAAGCCACACACGTACTCATTGCCACCTTCACCTTTCACCTATCACTGCAGAATGGAATTCATTACTGAAGGAAGATACTTTATTACTCTCCTGCCCCTGACACACACACACACACACACACACACACATTGTCTCAGAGTGACAGTGGAAACAGCGCTGTTTGAGAAGTGTTTTATCTGTGGCAGGTTGCAGTGTGAGGCAGAGAAAGAAGAAAAACTTCCTTGTGAAAGTAGGAATGCAAAGTATTCCCCACAATGCCACACTGCTGCAATTACTCCAGCGCCTGGTGCCGGGCCAAGACAATGAGATGACAGCTTGTGGTGTTGAGGGGGAGAGCAGCTCAACTCCCTTTTCTCCTCTGTACGCTGTGGGCCTGCAGTAGACCTATCCACACTGTAACTTTGTTTCTTAAACCTCTACATGGCGGCCTGCTGTGTGCAAAATGAATGTAATTCCATCTGGTACTCAGATCAATTGGTTTCCAAACATCATAACCCAATAAAATCTTGCCTTACATTGCAAATTTTTTTGTTGAGCGACAGAACGAAATATCGTGTATGTATGCGCTTTGTGTGAAGTTGCGCAAGTGAAAATGAATGTGTCAGTATGTATTAACTGCTCCAGCACTGATTGTCTCCTAGATATCATCTCTCGCAGTTCTCTCTGCTCGCTATGCTGACTGATAGTTTTCACTCTCACTTGGCAATTAACTGGCACCGTCCTCCTCTGTGAAAAAAGACAGAAAAGAAAAGAGGTGAGATTAGCCCGTCTGGGGGGGAGTAAGGGATGTGGGAAGGGAGCTTGCTGCTGCCAGAGTGTCTGCCTCCCCAGGCCTTGTCCACTGCCGCCAAGGGCCGCCTGCCCTCCCGCCGCTGTTATCAGCTGGCTCAGCAGCGGCAAAGAAACGGCTAAACAAGGCACTGTTTATCTGTGCAGACTGTATTCACTGCACATCCCAGCTGCTGGGCTGCGGCACCACTCAAATCTGCCCGGCTCTGCAAAGAAAAGGCCAGCAGACCTGCTCTCAACAACAGTCTGCATAGAGGTGCCAGGGGTGCAGATCAATAGGCGACAGTGTTCCAGCTCTGTCCGACACTGCAGACCCAACAACCCCACCTCTCCACCCCAACCTCCCCCAAACGATCTCTTATCCACGTTCAGCTCGGTACATGTACCATGTCTCTTTCTGAATTATAAACTCTAAGGCACTTTTATCTGGTGGTTTATTGCTTAAGAATGAGCTGGGTCTGCCCTCAATTAAAATTATTGTAGCTGATTCAGTGCCACTGACTCATTCAGCAAAATGCCATACTGACATGGCCATCAGACCATTGATCCAGAGCTGAGCAGATTATGTCGCAACCTTTAATCAAAATTCATTTTTAGTCGATCTTAATGCTTGTCATGTGAAGAGATGTTTTTCTTTTTTGACATTCCTTACCCATGTTAACTTGGGTTATACTGAATGCATATAATTTCTGATGCTCATGTGCTGCCCTAGCTACCAGTTAATTTCAGGGTTAGTTGTAGAATTAATAACCTAGATTTTAAGGACATTTATAACTCAAACAAACAATTTCTTCGTGAAATTCTCTACCCTAACAAGTACCTGTGGCATAAACATTATTTGCCATACTATAACCAGTGTTGGGTTACGTCATCAAACGTGCCAACCACAGCGACGCCATCCAGTGCCCATGGACAAGCTCTACAGATGGAGCAGTCTTGTGCTGACTCCGCGGTGGAACAGTTTGCCTGAAAAATGATTTGGGGATTTTCTTCTCATGCAGTATAATCACTGCTTTGGTGATAAACACGTCAAACAAGCAGGAATAGTTTACTAAAGCCATGGTTTGGTGAGCAAGCGACTCAAGTTCAAGCCATTTAAACAGGTTCTTTGTTAAAATTTATTGGTGTTAGGGAGTTTAGTCTCTTTTATTATTTTATTTCTGCCTATTATTTTCAGACAGTTATTATTTGTACTATGTGGTGTGAGGAAGGCCACCCTCTTTTATATTGATATAGTTTCAGTTTAAGGCAGTTATAGCCTGCTGCAGTGCCATAATCATTCCCCTGCTCCTTGTATTTTGCTGCTATGCGGCCATAGGTAAGGTTTAATGTTCCATGATTGTTAACTTTATGTTACCTTTGTAGTGTAATGACTTACTTTCTACAGGGAGTAACTAGTAAAGTAATGTGTTTCTTTTTAAAAGTAACAAGAATTGTGCAATCCATTCCTGTCTTTGAGTAACAACCCCAACACTGACTGGAAGAAATTTTGATGAAAACGTCTCTACCAGTTGGAGAGATGCTGCGCTGTAGAAGGGCCAGCACCCAGAGTCAACAGGTAAACAGGTGTTCTTTGTAGACAAGCTGAAGTTCTATTTCTTATTTTCAGTAACCATTAGTCTCACAAAACTAGAGTCTAAGGCCTGCCCAGTGGGCTGCTCAGATATGCTGGATCTGTAAGCACTCTCTCATTCTTCTCAGACACACACACACACACACACACACACACAAACACACAAACACACATGCACACACAAAACCGTCCCACTCTTATCTGTGGGCCGAGGAGCCCTGACTCCAGCCTGTGCAGACAGTGCTATCTAACTGGGCCATGTCTCTATATACACAAGGAAATCACCCACTCCTCATGAAGAAATGAAATCTGCTTCAGACATCCTGGCCCTGAGCGAGGAAAAAAAGGGAGAAAAAACATATTTTGAAAGGCTAATTCCACTTGAGACTAGTCACACACAAGCCCTTGTTAAAAAAAACCCCGAAAAACACTTTGGGCTTTAACTATTAGAACAAATCCCTCTTATTCCTTTGAGCATGTTAAGGACAATGTCTTTGTTGTGGCTTATGCCGCTTTGGCCTCTATCCCAGGCCATTTATCTACGGAGCATGACACAAGCAGTTGCATTTCATTCAGACTTCTCACTAGATGAGCTGTTAGCTTTTTTCTATTCTTGTTCATAGCAAAGATCTGCATTTCAGTCACAGACAGTGTTGGGTTTGTGGTGCTGTTGGAGAATAAGACGGGCAGATTGACAGATAGGCAGGACAGAGCAGACAGCACAGTGCTGGAGGCAAGAAGCCAGGAGTCAGAGGTCACAGGGAAGTGAGGATGGCTGACCTCTCAACAGGACAAACTGTTTAGCGATGTTGACTTAACACTGCCCAGACTCTGGTGGCAGTTCTCACCCTCTGGTTTAGCTGACCCGTCCGAAGTGCTCACGACAGGAGAGATCAGCAAGATTCCTCGTAATAGCCCGATGCGAGACCCAACACAGTGGGGGTTCTTGGACACTGATACCCCCAGGATCCTCAGTGGCAGAATATGCTGACTTATCAACACCACTTGATGAAACACGTGTTTTAGATTCCTGGAGAGTGTTTGGTGTTTCCATGTCAGTCAGCCTCATCACTGCAGGAGGTGTCACAGCTTTCACAGCTCCGACATAGCTACAAATTAAACACTATTTCATCCTTGTGGCCATGATGGAGGAGGGTGACATCCTGTCTAGTAGTTTTACAGTTGTCTATTTAGATATGATTACCATAAATATCTGAATATTTATCAGACTTAATAATAGTGGAGTTGAAGCCTGCTCAGGGTCTGTAAAGTAAATATGTATAAAAAGCACAAGATAATATATTTTCATTAAGCACTTAGTCAAAGTCCGTTAGTAAACATGGAGCAGGATGAGAACCAGCCGCATGTTTCACTTTTGGGAACCATGAGGGGAAGTAAGTTAGTTTGTGTTTACAAAGCAGACAAAACAGTCTGAGAGCCTTGCTCCATGAATAATTGATGATTATTCAAAAGATGACTCACATTAGTGGTTTCTATGGTAATGAATCATTTTGTAGTTGTGGAGCTATGCGGAGTATTAGGCCTGGGCCTGTTCCCTGCCTCTGGCTAGATGTTACAGAGGCCCTTCACACACAGGCTTCAATCAGACTCCAGTGTAGGGGATAGGACGCCATGGGCCAAAGTTTCATGTTGGTGACAGTGGTGACAGGATGGCTGAGCTGTCTGACAACTGGACAAGATGCCCTCTATTATGTCGCCTGACTGACATTACTGGGAAGATCGTCCTTTGGTTAATGTGCAGCTATCATATCTTTGGTAGATCATGTAGAGCACCATGCTTACAGTGCTTGCACTCAGTTTCGGTGTGTGTATATGACTAGTGGCTGGAAAAAACACAGTTGCAGTGCTGATCTTACATGCATTATGTAATGAGCTTCTTATAATTATACACTTCTAGAAGGTTTATGCATGTTTACTTGGCTTTAATGAACATAAACTAAATACCAAACAATCCCAAATACTGACCAGACTACTGCCGCATTTCCACTGCATGGTTTGGCTCAACTTGACTTGACTCAACTCACATTTGGTACTAGGTACTTTCTCTGTATTTTTATTTTCCACTGCAGATAGTTCCTCCTTGGTGTAGGCAGATTTCTTAGATAATTGTCATAGCAACATATGAAAATGTCATGTCAACATCTACAATGTGACAGTCGCTGAATCCTTTCATCTGCAACCAAAAGAGAAACGTCTGCACTTCGTCAGTTGTACGCTGCAGTGTACAGTGTGGTGTACACTGTAGTTTTGTGGGCTACAAATATTTGACTCTGGGTTCGGTGAATTGCAGCCACTATTGTACATTAGCTTGGCTATTTAAAAATGGCAGGTTTGAGCAGGATGTCCCTTGTTACACGAATGACGATTCTGTGACTCTCTGATTAATTAGTGGTCTGCAGTGCCTTCTAGTATTGACTCAGCTCGCTTGGAACTTAAGGGGTACCACAAAAGGTACCAGGTCCTCTTCACAACTTTTGCTAATGAAAAACAAACAAACAAAAAAAAAAATAGTGAGTTATGTAGAGCCATGCTGTACCATGCAGTGGAGTGCAGCATATGAGCACTGGATTGGATGGCGCTGCCTGTGTGCATAGTCACTATTAGTCACATTAATACTGTTTACCCAGTTCCCTGCAGTGACAGCACCATGCAAACCACAGCAGCCTCCCAACCTAGACGCAGAAACCACACCCCACTGCCAATTATGTACCCACAGACTATTTCATGCTAAAGCCTCAACTAACTTAATTAATAAAGGTTGCTCCTCTTCCTTTGGGTCAGCCTGGTATCACTCAATATACTCTATGCTAAAGTGTTAGCATTGCACCAGAGAAAATTATCTTCCAGAGCCAAATTTATAGAAAAAATGTGTTTTTATATTGTCATCTCAAAGTGGGTTTACAAATCATCTCCCAACATAGCACCTGTAGAGCAAACCAAAGCTTATTTAAAGCATGCAAATGATCAAATTATTAGCCTAGGTGCTCCTGTTTCCGACAATTTAAAGGGCCATGGTCTGTTTTCAATGGTTTAAACCCATGAAAATATCATCAAATATTTTGTAAGATTAACCAGCCACATAATAGATAAATAGATGTGTCTGTTTACAGCACATGCTGCAGTTTCTTCATTCACAGTGAATTATGCACTCTTGTGATGTTTCCCCTGCACCATGCTGTGCGGTGTTCTCCAGATCTTGCCCTTTCGTATTTCAGCCTTTTTGACTTCCCAGAAGTTTAATATCGGCAGTGTTCTTAATCATTTCTGTCTGGATGTGGCCTGAGTGACACAGCGGGTGTCTCTGGATCAGGCCAGAGAGAGGAGGAGGGCTTATTTTTACCACTGGTTTGGGAAACACTGGGCTGCAATCACTTGGAGAAAAGATGGTTCTAATTACAGATCTCTCCCTTCTCTTTCTCTCTGTGTGTCCTTCTCTTTCTGCTCCTCTCATTCTGTTTAGCTTTCTTCCTGTATTTCCATCTCCCTCTCAAAAGGCTGAAGTTCTCCTTAGTCAGCTGTTGTGTGGCTTATTTTGAGTTGAGACACAAAACATAATAGTTTAAAAGAGAGAAATGGACTCAGAGACTAAAGAGGATAAAGGGTTCTGTGCAGCACTCGGCTCCAAGCTACTCACGAAACAACATCTGCAGCAGCTGACCGGGCCAATGATAATGTTGTGTTAAAACGATAATGGCTGTTTTCACAAGTGTCAATTTGAGATTATGATGTGCTGCTCTTAACTATGATGGACGAGTGTATGTTATGAAAAATCAGGTGCTGTTATTTGATGTTAGTGCAGGGTCAGCATGATGTGGACCACCAAACATGATGAGGCATATACCCCCATATGTCTGGCAGCTGTCATTGTATGGTAAAAAGTTACATTCATACCAAACTAAACCCACAGACAAAGATGGTGGATTAGAGGCTTCCAGGTCCTAGGGCCAGTTTAAAAGCTGTCCTTCATGGAGGATGATTGGAAAAATGCGTGGAAAGAGAGAAATCTCACAGGCAGTAGTGAAGGAGGAATAAGAGTAGGGGAGAGAGAGGTAAAGGGATTGAGGTGGAAGGATTGCACCAGAGAGGAAAGAGGGGGAATGCAGGATTAGAGGCTAAGAGCAGTGTGGAGAAAGGGATCAGAGGCGGGGGGAGAGAAAAGAGAGAAAGAGACATAGCAGAGGGGAAGGCGTCTGCGCCCGCCAGCAGGCCATGGCTGTCAGTGGCAGGGCCTCTCTCCCAGCACCAGGGGCTCCAGGGCTGTGGCCACATAATGAAGGCTTGTTTGAGTTCACATTCAAACATCACAGAGAGCGCCTGGAAAAACAGTGCCCCACGGGCTACTTTTATTAACCCGGCTAGGATTCCCAGCCTTCAACCCAGTGCCAAAAGGCTTCCTCGCTTCTCATCCAGACACACACTGTCTGTCTGGTAAAAACTTTGTCACGTTGAGCCTGGAACGTTTGGTTGTGACTCTGATGGTGTTGGAGACCCTTCTCTGTCTTCCGGCTGTGAGAAAATTAGCAAAGCTCTTTTCACAAGCAAGGTTAATTGAGAATGGAACTGTTGCACAAGACAGCGTTTATTGCTGTTACACTTTTGGCTGATTCTGTCTCGCGCAGAAGCTCATCTGACTGCTCTGCTGTTTGTCTTGTCTTTCTCTACCTCTCTGTCATAACACACACACAGGCCTGCTGAATGATGGCCCTGAGAGATTCACTAGGGAGGATATTTGACTCAGGATTTTCCGATAATAGGATTTGAAGCATGCTTGCAACAGATAGTGGTTTTGTGGTGAAGGAAAGGAGTATGTGATCCTGCTTCTGTATGTAAATACAGAAGCTGTTTGTGACAGCAGTAATACAGAGATGATTCTGGATCTTCTTTTATGGCTGGAACAAAAGACCATGTGAGAATCAATTTGTTTAAGTTGGAATTTTTGGGAAAGGACCAGTGGGCACTTTCATGCTGTCACAAGTCATTGGGGTTGTATTAGAGAAACAAGGCTCTGTTTCTTTGACTTGTAATGTTAATTTTGAAAAAATCTCTCTTGGCTGGACACAGTAGGAAACATAACAAAAGAAATAGGAAGGCTTTGTTGTTAATTAGTTACCTTGGAGTTGAGCTGAAACGACATTTAACCAATGGTGCTGGTTGAAATGCAGCATGGGATAGACACCCCCTCATTTTTTCCCAGGGTTGCCTGTTTGAGGGGCCCGTCAGTCTTCTGGACTCACACAAATCCCCTTAAAACCCCTGGAGTCACTGAGGGTGTATCAGGCCCCTGGATCTGCTGTGTGCAGGGCTGGGTGACGGGCTGTGGTCCGGAGCCAGCCAGGGGGAGAGGACAGCTACTGTGAGGGCGCCCGGAGAGCTGGGAGTCACTCAGCCACAGAAACCCTGTGTTTGTGTATGGAGCGCAGTGCTCTTATCTCCCGCCTGTACTGACGCCACACTCTTCCTGTTTCAAATCTTTACTGCTGATTTTCTCTTCACTCTTGCCTCAGTCCCAGCCAGTCCTGTTGTTTTTGGTGTTCTTGTTCTTTTCAATGGAGATTAGATAGAGTCGCTGTGGCGACACAAGAGACAGAGGCATTGCTGGTTTGGATGTGATAAGCAACAAAATATTAGCTGGTTTTTGGGCTTTTAAACTGTTTATTTATCACAATTAGTCCCATGTAAAGCATGTACTGTGCATTGTGTTTTCTGTTTTAATACTGAGACTCAATGGTGGTAAGAGTAAAAGAAAAGTCTATAACAAAACAGGTTACAAGACAACAATTTGCTGCCTTTTTTTCTTAATGTGCTGTGAGATGTTAAAAGTGCATGTAAATCATGGCATGATATTGGATATTTGAAGTACTTGTTACAGTTTAGTAAGACTATGCATAAAATACCTCGTTAATTTGAAATTAAATCAGCATTTTTTGATACCTCGAAACCCATTTTCATAGTTTCAGTTATCACCAGTACACTGCCTGTCTAAACCTGCCTGTTTGAACAGGGCGGTTTCTTGGCCTCCATTATCGCTGCTTACGGCTCTCTCAAGAACCCCTCATCCAAACAACTTCATACTCGACATTGTGCTTCCATGGGTCCTGAGCAATACAGTTGCCATGACATAGTTGCCCCTAGCAATGCTAAAGTGTTCACATCATTTGGGTGCAAAAGCTCACATGAACATTTTATGACGTCACTGAAGTGAGAGCACAGCTTTATGTGGGAACAAAAGCATTCATACCGAAAGTTACATCACTGATGCATGAAATGTTTGAGGTTGCTACTATGTAAAATCTTCAGTCCCTTTCTCCTTATCTGCTCTTGACTGTACTGTCATAAGTGACAGAAAGCGAGCTGTACCAGCATGTCATTGGGCTGTGAAACAGTTAATAGGGGCCCCCTCTTCACTACACAATGTGTACATAACACACTACTAATAAATATTTCCTGTAGATCTCAAGAGCTGGCACTCTAAACTGCACTTCCTTTGATCGTCAGCAATACACCCACCAAGTGTGAAGTCAATCGGATGTACAGAAACTACATTAGACTATATACAGCAGATCAAAATTAAACAAGGAAGTAGCTCTGCAACATAAAGAACAATAGGTAGTTAGAACGTATAGTTCGCTTAATGATTTTAACATTCACCTTTAAAGTTATTATGTGTAATTTTCAGCGAACCCTTGTTAATAATGACAATGGTGGCCATTTAATGAACTGCATTCATCTTCCTGTTGCTCACGCCAGTTCTCACACTCCGTAAGCGTGAGCTAAAACCATAATATCACAGTGTTTTTCACATGATTTGCAGTTAGATGTTTGCGTATCTGTCCAACAGAAGGAAAGCCAACTTGGGGTCAGTTTTGATCCCCAAAACCAACCAAAGATCCCTCCATGAATTGAATGCTCTGCCGATGTTGACGCTAGTCCACCGCTGAAGCTGTTCATCTAGACGGGCTTCACCAGGTAAAAAAATTTTGTGCTTACATGGAGTTTGGGTTCCATTCTGTGTTGTGTTGGATGCTGGTCATTTGCTGACGTTAGTGGACTCCATTTCTAAGCTAACGTTAGTAACTGTTAGCACTGTAGGGGAGCTGATGAGAGGCAAGCTACTCAGGAGCACGCATAAATGTCACATCCTTTGGATTCACGGAAAATACATCCTGAGTCCTTTACATAGAAATCAGACCACAGGCCTTGCTATGTAACAGAGAAAGTCAGGGGTGGTCTCAGTTTTTAAGTTTCATCACAATCCATTCACCCATTGGCAATAAAAACCATTAATACATGTTAATTGTTGCTTTTAAGCAATGCTGCTCACTTTCCTCTTAACATAAACATAAAACTGTGAATAAAAAAAGCAGTGTCTGCTGCTTCAGCAAATTCTTTTTCATAAGTTGTCACGTAGCACTAAAACTACATCCACTAGGAATGGATCTTGAAAATATACAGTACATGGCTTACATATGATTAGTTATGACCACATATCCCTCTGAGCTACTGAATGCCTATCAGTGACTTTGTGTCTTGTTTATGGACAACGGTAACATGTTGTTGGCGACATAAGTTGAATGTTGGTCTAATGAAATGCCAGGAAAAAACAAAAAGGCTGTTATTTAAGGACGTTCTTCTGACTGAGCTGGTAGTTGTTTTCAAGTTACCTATAAAGTCTACACTTGATCATTGTTTTGCTGTTGGATTCCTGTGTTCACTTCTAATGTTAAGTGATATGATACTTGGTGTAATTCCAAAAAGTTATCATTCATTATATACATAAGAAAAGAAAGCTGTGTCAACAGACGTTCAGTATGTAGAACATCAAAACAGGTTATATTGAATAATTTGCAGACAGAACACATTTAGTAACTATGGCAGGCGTCTATCTTTCGTCTCCTGCTTTCTAAAATCAAAAACAGCCATCTAAAATACATAAACACTGAAAGAACTCCCTAACAGTCCCCTACTTGGTATTTGCAAGCGTCACTACCAGTCTTCCTCTCCCCTGTCTGGCCTGCCCAGCTGCCTGGATGGCCGATTTTGATGGCGCCAAGCTCTCTGCAACTCTGCCGTAATCAGGAACAGCAAGGGGCAGTCTCTATCACAGAGAGTTTCTTTCCTTTTCCTTTGTTTTCCACAGATTTCCTTCCTCGTTTTCTTAGATATTCTCTCCCCACTGATGTAAGTCCAAACAGAGGCCTATTTAGAAAGTAAACAGATGAATGAGGGGAGGTTCTGGGCCTGGCGTCCATGGAGTCAGGCGTAGAGCGGAGACGTCTCGTTCCACCCGCCCTGTGCTGACACAGCCTGTAAATATACAGCATGACAAATGGCATGGCTCTGCAGCAGTCTCCCAACCAATCTCTGGCAAGCAGGCCTGATGCCGAAAAGGCTAGCCGACAGGCCGTGTCTGATTCACTGTCACAAGAGACACATTGTTTATAGGACAGAGAGACACTAACACAAACACTAATACCCCTCGAGTGGGTGACACATTGGGAAAACCCTTGGTGTGTGGCTCCAGTGTTGGACTCAAGGAGAACATTGCAGTGAGAAGTTTGTTGCAGCTCCTTATTGAAACGTGTGTCATACACATATCCTGCTGATCAATCACTTTCCTGTACCCAGATATTTTCCTGGCTTTCCTAAGATTTCTCCAAAGGCCCTGTTCTGGTTACAACAGGCACTGCTTTCCTGTTGATTGTTGTCTTCCACCAAACATGCGTGCGTCTGACTATGATTGGGATAATATATTTCATCATAGGCAAATTTATTTTCATGCTTCTCTCGGAAGGACATCCTCTTTGGGGAAAATCCTTTTTAGGTGACCTCATAATAACGGTTTTTCCTCTCTGTATGTTTGTCTCATTTTTGGCAGTAATCTTGGCTATCATGCCGGCCCAAGTTATGCGATAACTCCGAATAACTAAGTGAAAGGCCATACATGGGGAAAGTATTGAGATGTTGATGGATCTGAACAGTTTTGGAGGCAAGGTTTAGAGACAGGAATGTATTTTAGGAGAAGGGGGAGGGAAAAGAGTGTGGGGGCCCCTTGGGGAAAAGGCTCTGTCTGACCTCCAAGGATAGACCTGCAAACTGAAATGGCCGCACTGTTTCCGGCTATGCTCTCTACCAGGATTTCCTTCCCTTCTCCAGACCCACATCTACTGAAGCACCAGGGACATGGGCCATAGTGGGCTACCTATTGTGAGCGCCAAGCAGGCTCACTCGCTGAGGTCACACTGGGAGTCTGTGAGCGCCAGACTGGCAGGCGATCCACAGTTTCCTCCAAGATAGGAGATCAAGTAAATCAGAGTTAGGAGTCATTGCCCTTTAAGAGTCCTAATGACCACTGCTCTTTTCCCCTCAGCACACAACTATGTCTGGTGTGGAGCATTATGAAGATGGTATTTTGTGCTATCATCCGTTTTTCATCGACTGGCTCTCCTTTCAGCAAACATGATATCATCCTGGTATCATGGCTAACTTAATGCAGCCAGTATTAGTGTTGTGTTATGTAGCATTAGCATATAGACTGGAGCTCCATTAGTCATGCTGTGGACTTATGCCCCACATGGATACTGTGTTACCTCTTAAGAGGATCCATTTTTCACAGGCTGCCGAGGGCTATAAAGACAAGAGACAAACCAATTGATTTTAATTCGTTGGCAGTGTCAGGGGAGCCTGTTGAAATAGACACATGGAGATTCATCTCCCACAGCACTAGTAATGACAAGATTGTAATGACAACCAGCTGATCAGCACGGAGCTATGCTGCTGGTGACTACATGTTATAGCATTATCCATATCTATGGATACAACCTACAGAAAACCGGAAACAAACTAAAAGACCTTCAGAAGCACCCTTGAAAAGATCACACGGTTCATATCTACATTTGCAGATTGCAGTCGTCTCTGTACAGATTTTCGTGTGACAACAGGATCATGCTCAGATTATCTCAGTGTAAGACACAGGAAATCATAGTATTTGATATGATCACGACAACTCTGATAGGTCTGACGCTCTGTCGGGTGGCAAGATACCTGCTACGTGTTACCCAGTACAGACTAATCAGTTATGAAGGTCAAATCAGGTTAACACTATGCTGTGCTTTCCCATCAAACAGGATAGCATATAACAAAAGGAATTTTAGAGTCTTAGTAAGAGTTAGCATCACATTTTTGCTACCTGTTTTCTATGATGGTAGGTGCACTTGCAAGGTTTATTAATCACCAGGATTAAACAAACCAGGGATCATTTTTAAGTGACTAGGCACATTATATCTGTATTCCAGTGGTGTGTCATTATCATGTAGCCTGTAGTCTTTACATACACTCGGATGAAAGACATGATGAAATCAATCCAAACTCACAGTCTTCATGTCAGGATATATGCGCATATCACAAAACACCACTGTCAGTGATGGTTGCATGCTCGTAACAGACTGTAAAGACGAGACTGTTACTTTGAATCCTGAAAAATTGGACTCTAAATCCAGGGTAATATCCTTTTTATGTGCATTTGCACCAAATGAAACAGAGTTTGGGGTAAATCTTTTCTCTCAGCAGAGGATTATATGTAGAGAATGAATTACATATGTTTTGTTAGTGCTCGCTACATTTTTGGAATCAGTCCATAGTTTAATCTGGGTGGATCTGCTGAGTTAGTCATTTGCCATGGGACATTGAATTGTTCACTTATCTGTAATGTGTAATTGTGCTGCAGGTACATCGGGAATTTTCAGACCCACTGTTGGCGTTCTCAACAATATGTTCCTTCTCAAGCTTAAGGGACTCGCAGGGATCATTCACTCACTTCCTCTCTCCCTGCCTCACTCTGAGGCGTACACAAGTCCAGCTAGGATACACTGGAACTGCTTTGTTTTCAGTCTATGATTCAATGCCTCCTGTTCTCCTCTCTTATTGATTTACTTCATGGGGCCCGGCAGTGGAAGTGTAGCATCAGGGACGGCAATTACCCTTCCTGTGTAGGACCAAACAAGTGACTCTTACAAGTGACTCTTCAGGGAGGGCCAAAGCCAGGGCAGTGCCTAGGCAGAGGGGAAAGTGTGCCCTTTAAGCACAAGTAAATCATCATTGGGGAAAGACAGGGTCACAAAGCTGACCCTGCTGCACCAGCAGGGTTTAAATCACGCCATCCTTGGGTGAAGAGAGACAGTGCACGCCACATAATGAAAACAGCATGTTCCTTTGGACATGGCTGCTGTCTCAACTTTGCATAGTCTGCTTAAACAAGCTCACTGAAATATTTGAGCTACATGTGGAAAATCTAGTGCATATGGAACTGTCTGAAGATGTTTGTCCTATAAGGCTGCAGAGGTTCTTTGTGTCTTAGGTCACCAGTCAGGTCTGCGAGATACATAGTGTGTTGTCCTCTGACCACAGCCAGAGAGACAGAGCAAGCCTTACACTGTTAGTGATAGTGAATTGGCCATAATCATTATCAGCTCTGTGGTAGTGAGTGGCTCCCACTCTGTACAGGCGGCTCCATGTCTGACCTGTCTGTGGTGTGGCAAGGCATTGCTCAGTGGGAGAACTAAATGCTGAGGGTTGGGGTCACTCAGTGTCTGCCGCCTCCCTTGAATATCTGTATGCCATTAACAGCAATGGCTCTGATGACATGTTCTTCCTGAGCTGGCCTTGTCAGAGCTCCTTTGCTTCGGTTAGAGGTGCCTGCGGCCCCTTGTCTTGAGGCACTTGTCTATTTTGGGAGGTCATTTGGAGCCGGACACTCTGTCTCCCCAACGCAGCCTGTCTCCTGATACTGCTATCAACTGCCGGCTTTTAACAGGGAGCCATGGCAATTTACTAGAGTGACGCCAAGCAAGGCAGTTATCAGGACCCCAACACCAGATTAGCTGGTTGGTCTTCTAATGAGCATCCTTGACCAGGGAAATGGAGGGGGGACTCACAGAGCACAATAATAACACTATTATCCGTGGTCCTGACAGAACAGGAAATAGTCTGTAAAGTGCACCATCGAAGAGAAAATGCAATCAGTTTTTGCCTTTTTTCAAAAGTGGACAGTAGAGAGGTGATAGGAAATAAGGGGAGAATGGTGGGGAATGACATGCAACAGAGGCTCCCAGTTGGGAAACAAACAGGGAGCCAGGTATATGGTGCACACTAGGGATCGACCATTATTGTTTTATCATGGACGATTCCAATACCGATTATTAATAATCAAGGAGACCAATGACCAGTTCTTGGAACCGATAAATATTTGCAGCACAAATGAAAATCTTCGACACAACTTCAACACAAAACTAAATGCCTTAAAGCATCCTTTGTTTAATTAAATTGGGAAATTTTTCAGCATTATCTTTAAATGTAGAGACACCACCTTCTTCTCGCAGCTTGCCTTCTCTGGTGTTGGTATTTGTTACACCCTTGACAAAACGCTGATTGGTAACGGGGTTTCTATGCCAGTGTGTTGAGTTTCTGTGAAGTGTAGTCAAGTTTGATTGATTCAACTAACACACCTAAAGAGACACATAAAACATGGCTTAATTGCAACAACAATAAACAAAGGTGCAAAATGCGACTCCATTGTAGCTCTTGGCTGATAATTGGTCTAGGCCAGGCTGATAATTGGCAGTTTCCTAGTGCACACAAAAACCACTGGGATGTCCAGTGAACTATTACATTTGAGTAAATGCCACATCATATGGGGTCTTTGAAACTACTCAATGCAAACCATGTTCTTTCCTTGAGGTTTACCCAGTCCAGTTAGTTGCCACATCTAAGTAGCAATTAAAGGGATAATGTGTTTTTTTTCTACTTACCTTGAGAAATAATCCTGCAACTAGCAGCCACAGTGGGAATACACAAATGCGTAGTCTGGAAACTAATGACAAACTGCAGTGTAACTCAAAAACTGTTTCATTTACTTCAGAAGAAAATGACAAAGTAAAATGAATGAAAATACATTCAATGTCATGCAAGTATTAAACCTAGTGCTGGGTGGTCTGACCAAAGATTTGTATCATAGTATTTTTTTAAGAATCTGGCAGTTTTACACTATATCACGGTAATATTTTTAATTTATTTTTATTTAATTTTAATTTTTTTTTGCATTACCTGGCAGTAGCGTTTTGTTTTTTTTTACACTGCAGTTTTTTAGAGGCTTATTGTACTGTACTACATAAAATACCTTTAAAACATTTTAATGTCACCATATAGATATATGTACTGCTTTGATTACTGTTGGGTTTGCTTGGCCCCACAAAAATCATACTCTAAACAATTTTTGTGCAAACTACAACAGAGTTAAAACAGAGGTTAAAAACTGATATGCCGAAAATGTCAACACTGGTTCTTTTTCAAAACAAGATATTTCAAGGTAGTTGTGAAACACAGTTACCAAAGTTTTCAGTATGTACATGATGATATTAAAATGTTTTTATATTTGATGTACTCCTGACAGTAGAATACATCACAAAAAACATATATACTCCAAATATTTAAGTACTCAAAGACATATTTCTCAAATATTCTATTGTATAAGTAAGAAACAAGCCAAACATTAATTCACATTAGTTTGTGAAGTATTTTCACCCTGATAAGACATGTCTCAAATCCAGTATTTTAATCATTGCTCTGAGCTCCTTTTTCTCGACTGTCTGCAGCGGGACCATGTCCTTGCATAGGTGGAGTGTTTTGACGTTTGTAATGTTGCTCCCCCGCTTGCTTTTCCTGTTCATGTGCACTTCCCTGAGCAAATGCTACTTCAAGAGACATCTGACCCTTTGGTTTCACCAGTCCACTGGCCTACTGACGGCCTCAAATCTAACAACCGTGATCGTGTTTTTCAACATGTTTTCTGCTCAGGTGATGGTGATGTAAATCGCTAGTGTTCCTACTAACAACAGTGGCCCAACAAACTAATGTTACATCGGATATTTTTAAGCCAAACACTTTCAAACAGATACACAAGTTCCTTTGGTGCATCTCCAGTCTCTCCTTTATCTTCTTCATCCTCCACCTCTCTTTAGTGACAGAGTTTCTCCCAGCTGTGAACAGAATTGTCCAGCTGGTGAGGTGTACAGACCTTTGCTCCACGGTGTAATCCTGTAAATGTACAATTAATAAAGTTACAAATTAGTTATATGTCACATGCTGCATGCCATGGTGTTTCCCTGTTAAAGAAAGTTAGTATAGGTTAGTATTTGTTTTGTTCTAAAGTTATAACCATTAATAAGAAGGGTATGCAGCCGATAGGGTTCCCCTCCCCTTTTCAAAATAGCATTTTTATCCCATAGCTCTTTTTCCTGTTTAGCAATGTACTCCAGCAATTGTCTCAGCTGTGCAGTGGTATGACAGTTTATAAAAAACATGGAAACTCAACACTGGTATACCGGATGAACTGGTGTACTGTCTGGCATTGGAGAAGGTGCGCTTTCCATTTTTGATAGGAGCCACTGTTTGATCCAATAGATATCTGTCAATGGAGAAAAGCGAGGCCAACAGCAGTTTATAGAAAAATCGTCAAACTGCACACAGATATAAAAAAGCACCCATGAGTTTGTCTGTCTCTGGTTGGGTAGGAAAAATAGTAAAAATCTACCACAACTGAACTTAACTAAAACTCCAGCAGATGTTTTGCATGTACACAACAAACAGCACTGATCTCTCTCCCACCTCTTCGTTTTGGTTCTCTGAGTTTGCCAGTCAGATCTGGAGTGAATGACTCAACTCGCAAAACTAGTCTCTGTCATTCAGCGTGGCGACTGACTTTTTTAAACTGGACTCTGTGGCCTGCCCAACCCTGGTCTCTGTAAATGAAGTTAAAAATCATAAAACGTGTCTGCGTAGGGGTGATGTCATACTTGGCATAGCGCTTGACTGTGGATTTTAGGAGGGTTAGATTTACTAGCATTCGGGAAACATTAAAAAGTACAGTGGTTCACACTAAGTGCCTGTGCTCTCTGTAGTGTTTCCCCAGCCCCCTCCTGACTTCATGCAATATACTGCCACTGTTGGTGCAGAGCAGTAAAAACGGATATACAAGAGAACCTCACAGAACATAAACTGAAACCATTGAACAGTTTATTCAAGTGGGACTGAAGTTTGTTGTTCTCAAAACACCACGCTCCCTTTTGTTAAGTTTAAACATGGAAATAATGAGTGAATGAGCATTTGCATGCGAGTGTTATGCCAATGTGGGTGTGTGATATCTTCCCGAGGTGTGAAAATCTACTCGCTGCCAGTTGGTTTTGGCTCCTGTGCTCCTCTCCTGGAACAGTATTTTCATTTTTACTCTGCCTGTATGGAAGGCCACGGGCAATCCAACATCAAATTTATGAATGCATTAGGCACATTTAGACAGTTCAAATGAACTGAGTGCAAGTATGCAGCTAATTATAATTCTGTGGTAGTTATGATTTTATAATTGCAGCCAGCTACTCTTTACTGTAGGCAAATTGCAGCAGCATATTAAAAATACATAACATCAGCTATGGTTTAATACATTTCAATGAGTGTGCTGTTAAGTGTGGGCTTGACGGAGGCAGCTTGCAACAGGAAAGTCCCTTGTGGATAATTCGGACCCCTGGGGCAAGATGACGCCCACACAAGAGAACCTGTGGCACCACTTGGATATGACAGCCAGTGATTATGTTGCATATTGACATAAAGCATCCAACCAAATGGAGATTTTCCAAAACAATAATAAGGAGGGTGGGGGTTGTATTGGGTCGAGACAGGGTGTGGCTCCCACCACAGGGCTTGTTACCTTTGCTCTTAGACAGCCTAATTTGCAGCCAGGAGGAATGTAATGGTGATTGAGATGAAATCACGCTGCAGAGACAATGCATTTAAACGTATGTTATTAGTGTATAAAATGCAGTCTGTCTACATCATCGAATGAAAATATGCTGATAGGAAGGCAATATAGATTTTTATTGTCAAATATACCTTGTAATGTTTTCAAAGCTCTGCTGACTTAACTTATAGGAGGTCGAGTAGGGCTGCTTGGTTATGGCAAAAGTGATAATCACAATTATTTTGACTGATATCAAGATAATTTAAGTATCACTATCATTTGCTTTAAAAACATCACACATTCATTGAACTTTACTCCATGTGTTTCTTTTTAACTGGATGTCTTTTAACTTTAAATACAATTGAACTAAAAAACAATAAAGTACATGTGAATGAATAAATAAAAGTGAACGACTAATGCAGTGGCAGGAGTAGATGTGCCTTAACTGTTTTGTGCTCTTTGTCTTTTTATTACTTGGTCATACACTACTTTGTGAGTAGACTTCAAGTGTTGGAACAAATTGGTTGTGTTGCTTTGTGGTGCAGCCATGACCGTGTAACACATCTTGCACATGATTGTAGTTTTTTCCAAGTCTGACTCCGCGAAACCAAAGTCTTTCCACACCACAGAGTTTGTTTTACTTCTCTTCTCGACAAGCGGTTCTCTTTCTGCCATCTTCTTACAAGTTCCACCAACGAAGTTTCAAAACAACTGGAGAGAGGCGATGCGCCGTGGCTCGCTGTTTTCAATTTGCGTTGATACTTCTGTTTGGACTTTGGGGGAAGGGACTGAGAACATCCGTTGGGAAGGAGTGCGCTTGATTTACAAAATAAAAGACGAAATGGGAGCAACAGTGGTATACTCATCATGCAGCACAAAATTATGTTATCTTGATTATTTTGTTTTGAAAAATCGAGGGACGCCAAAATTGTAACTGAAAATAAAATCTGATTAATCGCCCAGCCCTAGGGTCAAGTCAACGATACACATAGTGCACAATTCAGGACTTTATTTCTTATCGTGTGTGGGCTGCAGACACTGGACAGGATTGTGTGCCGATCATGTTATGCTCATGTGGCTGGTTGTGACTCCATCCCCAGACTTTAATCTAAGTTTGTGTTTGTAGTCTTTGAGGTGTGGATTAGTGGGAGTGTTGAGTCAGGCCCAGGCGAGGGCCCAGGAGGTCAGCCCGGAGAGAGGCCCACGTAAGCAGGCTCCAGTGCTGCTGAATGGGCCGATAATGGCCTGGATCAGAAGGAATGTGTTCATGGAGCCTTGCTACTGACAGCCGGCCCCTGGGGACATGAATTACTCTGACTGATACAGAAAGAAGATGACAAAAACACTGCCTCGGGCGCTGTCTCCCCGGACTCCTTGTCGCCAACACAGCTAAATGAATCAAATTGCCTCCAATTAAAGATTTAACTATTCTTCTTTCCCCTCGGCTCTTCCATTTTCTCTCTCTCCAGTTTCATGATACAAAAACACTCTTCCCTGCATCACTGCAGCAAAAAACAAACAATAGGCAAGCTTTGTAATGTGTACACAAGTATTATTGGAGTGCACATGTGGTATCCAACTGTGTTATATCTGATTTTTTGTGTGCAAAGAAATGGTTATATAACCTGGATAGTTATAGAAATGAATTCTTTTGTGTGTTGGCAAAAAGCAGTCTTGTTCTGCAATAAACAGGCAATGCAAAGAACTTTATATAAGCTTATGATCCTCACGTAGTTTGGTTTTGGGCTTAAAGATGATAGATTTCTACATCCATAATGCATTGAGAAAGCAAATTTTCCCTTAACCACACCTCTCTTAAGTGCCCTTAACTCCTATAACTGCCACTCATCCATAGTTTGAGCAATTTGGAAATTCTAACCACGTTGCAATCTCTGCAATGCCTTGATCCTCAAAAGCCGTGTCAGTCAGGGTTCATTCTTGCCTCACTGCTCTGTGCTTTACTCAGTGTGTTGTAAAATACTTTTATTCTGTGTATATCATTTGTTTCCTTTGATTTAGTTGAACTGCTTTATTTAGTCTGCTTTCTTTTCTCATTAAAGCTCTCGCATTAAAGTTGTTTATAAAGCCAGATTAGATTGTGCTATAACATACTTTGCCAGTTTTGATCCGTCATGAGTTAATGTTAGCAGGCGCAATTTATAAACCATGCTCAAATGCAACCATGAAATAAGCAAGAACTTTAGATAAAGTAGGCTAATTATAACCACACATTTTGCTTGACAGTGTATGTATAGCAAATAAGGGAAAAGGCCAGATCTCACACGAAGCTTGCTTGGAAATTCATTTTTACAAAACAATAATGTAGAAAATCATTGTTTAGCTGATTGTTGCCAATGTTCAAACAACAGTTAAGCATTGCTGATCGTATAAAATCACAACTTTCCATTTATATCAATCACTTGTCATAAGCTGTATCAGCTTTGTAATTTTTATTATCACATGACAATGGCTCTGGCATTATTTGTACAATTATATTGTTGTAATGAGTTTCTGTGTATATATAAAACTTAATTTCAGGTACATTTCCTAAAGATTCAGTTGTTAACATGGACAGGCAAGCCAGGCAGTGTAATGTTACTGTATTCTCCAAAGAGGACATTAACACAGTTGATCAATTAGGGAGCCAGAGAGCTGAGATCACCTTCAAATAAACTACAAATTAATTAGGCCCATCTTTTATTACCACAAATTTGCTCTGGGACTCAGCATGTTCTCTCCTAAACCAGTTCCTCTAACCAAATGGGGCAGACACTTTGTGTGGCTTTTATCACAAGTTAATGCCTGACGCTGTTGACTATTTGACACCAATGTCCCTATTGTAACGGCAGCGTCTCCTCAGTTTCCAGTGGCACACGTTGTCATGAAGATGCTATATTTCAATAACAGATTTATTTTGTACTTTAAGCCTGGTTTGAATATTATTAGTATCAGACATGAAGTCACTGTGCCAATGAGTTTTAAGCATGAATAATCAATTGCTTCACAGGCAAAGTTCTTGATGAACTTATGAACTGATGTCTCTTTGTGGCTTTTGAGTCTGGCCTGAGGACGGTTTCACTGAAATAGAGCTTTATATTAACATAGTGCAAGAAAACAACACTTAATTGTTTATAATGGTTTATTCTACTGGATTTGTAAGTGCAACATTTGGTATGTTAATCTCTCTGACATGTTAAATGTGAGTTGCTCACCCACTTGGTCCGAAGCGTCAGTTGGGAGCTGGGCTGGCGTGACTGCATTATTACCCAGGGGTCTCCAGGGGTGCCTGGGCCTGGACCTTCACAGGGAGAGGGGCAGGCCAGGGGACAGGCCTGTGTGAACAGCTGTGCCCTGTTTTAGATCCGCGTACTCAGTTACCTCTTACTCTTTGAAGAAGTCTTTCCTTACACACTTTCACACATGCAGCACACATTAGTAGAGTAGGGCTCGGATATGAAGAGTTCAGATGCCTAAACTTTGATTTCTCAATTTTGAAAACGAGCCAGATGGTTTTGGTGGCTTTTAAAAACTGCACTTTTAAAAATGGTGAGTTTTTCAAACGTTCTTCAAAAGGAGCTTTATGGAATCATTAGTGTCTGAAGAACTTCTTGAAAATGTGTCTCTTGCTGCTACAGGGATCAATTGAGAATCCATATAGCTAGTAATCGTCCAATTTAAAACCATAAAGTTCTTTGTAGAACCACAAATTGTTCTATGTATAAGCCATAGTGGTTTTCATTGCACTGCAACACAGGGGCACATGGTCATCACGTGGTACAAATGATTGTACATTCATGTTGAGCTGCCACAGAAACATTTCAGAGAGATAGCCTCAATCCTATTTTAAGCGATGGTTGGCCTGACAGTTCTGTGTTAAGTATGTGACATTGGAATTCAATTGCATGACAGAAATCATATTAAGTACATCAGTTCTGTCTGGTGACCACAAAATGTTTCCATGTTGGAACTTCTGACAGCCCATCCTGATGCTCTTATAGCTCTGCGTACATCTGGTAATTTGGCAGAATTAATAATTCAGTGGTGTCTGTCTTGCTACTCTTGTGTCGGCAATTAACGTGGATTGATTAATGATTCAGCTTTTACTTTTTAAACACAAGCCATCTGAACTGATGTGCCCCCACAATTTGAAGCTACATTGCATTGGAGGATTGATCTGATGAGCTGCAGTTCAAAACAACACAACAATCATTAATATTGTGCATATAAATTGAAATAAGAATATAGTAGTTTTTTTTTGGGTTTTTTTTACATGTTTTTGCCCTTGGCAGCAGCATGACATTGGAGCAAAGAAGCCACGTTGTGGTGGAAGGTTGTGTGTGAACTAGCTATTTATTTGACTCACCCATTATAAATTCTAAGTGCCCCAGTTAGGAAAGTATGGTGCTACACACTACTGACTCAGGCCCTGATCAGCCAGAGAGCGTTTTAGCAGCCTGAGGTGGCTTTTTCTATTTGTTTTCATTGAGAGCGAGGTGTTTTGCTCGCTGCTTTTGCATCACTGAGAGCCTTGTGTTTTTATGCTCAAGATGCCTCGTGTTAAAAAGCATCAACTCAAGAGCCGAAAAGCACTTAATGTCATTGTTCAGTCGGATGGATTCAGAGGCGATGCTTCTGTGGTGGTGGTGACGACAGCAAGTAGTAGCATACATGCTTTGTGTTAAGTTAATGTAGCTCACTTTCACTGTTGCCCTTGGCGAGCTGGAAGACATTTCTGAACAAACCGTAGCCTTGACTACTTTCAAATGTTTTAACTTAAAATAAGCCTTAAACCGACCATCATCCAATCGAAGCTCCTGGACTAGCTGGTGGTACTCCCTGTGACCATCTGTCTGAGGGTCTCATGCACCCACACAGATCTCCATTTCCCGGTGTCCAACATACTATTTGAGAACAGCCTCTCCTCGTCAATCAGAGCCAAAGCAAGTTCCCTCCACCTGTGCATTTTTATGCAAATTTTAAGGTACAGATCTGTGAGTTTATTAGCAGTTAAGCCAAGGACGGGTGATTGGGTGGTTACCTAGCGACAATAGAAAAATAAGAACAAGCAAGCTGGAAAAAGCGCTCTGTTGGATTGGGGCAGGCTTCAACAAAAAAGTCGGTGCGGTGCGCTTTGCGTTTTGCAACCTGCAAAACACGCTCTGTCTCTGTCTCAGGGCCTCATGCTTCATTCAGATGTGTAAACTGACAAATGTTACATGAAATGTGTCCTTCAAGTCTTGCCAATGAACAGACTTTATTGGCATTGTCAATCAGGACAGGTGCAACACAACAAGCCATGACATGCCGATCAGCATTTCTGACACGCAGAGTATAGAGAGCATCTCCGCCAACAGCCGTACCATACTTAAACAAACAGATGGACATATTAACAATTTATTAATGTATAGTCATTGCTAATAACAGCTTCAAGTGTCTGTTTGGACCAGAGTTGTTCACTGGTGGACATGCAGTATAATGGAGTAAATGTATATTTACACATTAAAATATTTGGGGGGTTTTCAGAGTGAAACAGCCTTGATAACAGCATGTTATGAAACAGTTTGGTTTCCAATAATGAGTGACCTAAAAGTGACTAGATTTTCATTTTCCATTGCGCACAAATCATCCGCTGTCTTATACAGCCCTACAGTAAAACTACTTTGTTAGATCACTAAAATTATAAGCAGCTATTTGTGCAGCACGGGAGCCCGTACACTTGAAAGCACAACATAATGTAAAATTGTCCACCAAAAATTTTGATATTTTGTATTTCATATCAGATTTCTAGTTTTGGATTTTTGAAAAGTGGTAAAACGTGTCTTTATTGGTTACCTCATCATTTACACCTACATCTTAATAAATATTCTGGCTAATGAAAACAGATCTTAAGCAACTGCTCTCCGTGATACCTGACGTGATATCCTAAATTTACACCCATGGATAACTTCTCTATGCAAACATCCAATTAAGATTTCAAAATGGTCTTAAAGAGATTTTGACCCTTTTCTCATACTTCTTAAATTCAGCTCCTGAGAAATAGCCTTCCTCTTGTCTCAGCCCGATCCTAATTTAAGATCTTAAAATGTTCCTTTTCCTCTCTCATTGCAGTACGAAATAATCAGCTCTTGAGATAAAAGTAAGATCCAAAAGAAATCTCTATTGGCTTATAAATGAGCCTGCACAATTTCAGATGTTCAGATTTAGTCTCAACTGTGTGTATTTTAACTGTTGTCAGAGTTGAGAAGCCTTTGAGGGTGGGTTAGAAGAGACAGATCAGAATTTAGTAATCTCCAAATAAGAAGCTGATTTATTTCTGATGATACACAGAAAACGCTACTGTGAGCAGCAAAATTTTCCTCTGAGAATGTAGATATTCGTGCAGGTTCTATAGTTAACTCACTGTAACAGTGACCGAGTCAGGACCCTCTTCCAGGGTCACTGGATCATCTGTATGTAACTTATGCTGTACCAGATTCAAAGCATCTAATATGTCTGCATGCTCCTGATGCTTTCAGACATTTGTCTCACGTGAATCAGTTCCAGCAGCAGGAATAGCAGAGCGGACAGCCTCTGTGACTTATGAGCCAGCTGGGTTTTCCTTTGACTTAATTGAAAATTGCATGACACTGATTTAAATGAAGCGGTGCTCTGTAATAACAGTTTTCTTTTCCTTGTCTGACATGTGATTGAGTTACAAAGGGGAATGCATTTGCAACAGGTGCCTCTAACACGGTGCAGGCATGAGGGCCTCCATGTCCACCCTCAGTAACCTCCCTCTGCCCCAGAGC
Source organism: Epinephelus moara (assembly GCF_006386435.1). Classification (NCBI taxonomy): domain Eukaryota; kingdom Metazoa; phylum Chordata; class Actinopteri; order Perciformes; family Serranidae; genus Epinephelus; species Epinephelus moara. Next base: position 27,020,817 of record NC_065525.1, read on the forward strand.
CTTAAGGCTGCCAGGGAAACATGATTCCAGTTCAGACACTGGCACACTCTGCTGCTGCAGCCCTCAGAGTCTCCACTGGTGCAACCCTGAGAGCTTCAGAGATGTCCCAGTGAAGACAGGGTGTGTGTGCATTATAAACTTTTATTGGTTTGTTTTAGAACATCCTTTAAAATTCACATTTCATAGCATAAAGCTTGTTGGCAATATTTATCACACAAATAATACAATATTTTTATTTTCAATTTTTATTTTCAATATATCCATGGCTCATGATTCAACTCTGTGCGTAACACACATGTAATGGCAATGCATGACAAAGTTTTAATGTGTTGTGGTTTTAGAATAACTTCAAAGAACTGAAAGTATGAAATAGGTGTGTCACATGAGTAGTCGTAGTTAGTCATTAATCTGAGTCTTGTGTAGGTGTAGCTGTATTGTTTGGCATATCACCAGCAATTAAATAATTGTATTTCGTTCATGACTACTTGTAACAGATTCAATATAGGGTGGGACTTTTTTCACCAGAGGGTGAGGCTTCAAGGATTGTTAGCCAATTAGCAGTACCTACTGTTGAACTTTACCATCTCAAACCATGTTAATACATCTTGGGTTGTAGCTTTGCCTCACTGATTTCAAGCCAGGATGTTTTAACTCTTACAAGGCAAAATTAAATCAAACTGTAGTCACTGTAGTTCCTAAATAGTGCTCAAATGAGCATAATGACAACAGATTAAGATTATTAGTAATAACCAAAATTGGCATTTAGTGCTTGTTTGCCTACAATGGTAAGTAGCTGGTAAATATCAGAACAAGGACAGGAGATCCCTGTCATTGACTGTTTACACTGACAGGACTAGAAACACAAGATAAGGTGGTGACAGGCTTGTAGAGAGGTCAGTGTGTGTGAATTCACCTGTTGTGTCATGGCAACCCATTCATTCTAATTAAAGCTATGATGGGTGCCCAATATGTGTGACCACTACTGTTTTTCTCTGGCTGAGCTGTCTGGGGGGAAATTTGAATAATAATGATGTTTTTTGAGTCTTTTTCCATATATCTTCTCTCAGTGTGTAACACTGTGGATATCATGATTATTGTCAGAGGAAATATCATAGTTTTGGACTTTTCCCAATTACTAATCAGGGAGTTTATTTTATAATAGTAATTAATTATATTTTCTATCATCATTAACTATATCCCCTTAGTTTTTATAGTGTAACGTTTGGCCACTTAAAAATCATTCATAATGGTTAAATGGGAACAGGTTATAGAGAATGTAGGCTACATAGACAGAGCGAAAGACTTAGAGACAGGCCCTGTTTACACCTGGTATTACATGCGTCTTGGGTGATCCGATCACAAGTGGACATTTCACCGCCTTACAAGCTGTTATGGATCACTTCTCTTGGTGAACAGGGTTTGTACTTATGTATTGACTTGATGCCGTACCTACAGCGTAAATTCTGCGCAGACATGCAGGCTTCATTATAGCCTGACGTGCACCTCCCCAGAATTGTAACTACACCTCATGGCAAAGCAGACCTCCTGTTTATTTTTAGTAACTGAAAACCATTTCCCTCAGTGGAAATGAAGCTTTGTTTTTTTAAAGAAACAACACAATGTGCAGACAATAAAGCCCTAACATTATAGAATTTAATTCTCATGTGTGATTTATCCTGGCTTCATATGAGTAAAGGAAAGTCTGCTAGCCTCTAGGCTAATTTATTCAACAGGAATTGTTGTGGGCTTATGCTAATAACGTTAGCAAGTTGTATCTGTAGGGAAAACGTGTCTAGCAAAAGACAGTAGTTTGTCTGTAAACCTTCTGAGTTATAATGGAGCCAAATGTTGTACTTTACTTTACAATTGACACTTTTAAGCCATGGTTTGTGTTTTTTGTTTTTTTTCTTGGATGGGTCATTTAAATCAGTCAAACTTAACTGCATTTCACAGAAACTCAACACAGTGGCATAGAAACCCCACCGCCAGCTAGTGTTTTGGAGGTGTAACTGCAGAGCAACACAGAGACACCACTGCACAAGTACAAATGCTCAACAGCATAGACACCTTGCGTGGGCTGCAACTTTGGCTCCATGGAGCCTACGCACAACTATAAGTCAGCATATGTGAGTAGGCGTTCCTTTAGTGTGGCCCAGGACACATTAGCGCACACGCTACTGAAAGAATGTGTCCTTATGCGGTCCAGATTACCTCTTAATGTGGTGTGAGTCATCAGACATATTGAGGATGCAGTGGGTGCATTCACACCTGTACTTAAAGCTGTTGACTTGTAATGTGATCACCCAAGACGCCTGGATATCCATCCTCTACAACAACACTTTGGTCATTTTGTAGATATCAAAAATGCTCCCACACCCCAGATTTATGGTGCTTTTTTTGGCAGATATGAGGCTGTAGTATCAGTTTCCCTTTGACATTTTTACGGCCCCTCGCTCATCGCTTTAGGAGAGCGGAACGACTTTCACACACGAAAGAAACCAGCGCACATGTTATATGCGCTGAATGTACGTGCTAGTTTGCTGTCGACTGTGGTCTTTGCAACGTGTTCAAGTGCAACTTTTTGGCTGAGACACAGGCGACGTGAGGTGAGACAGCAGTCGGCCTTCATCGCCAGTAGTTCTTTGTCGGTTTAGTGTGTCTGGGCCTTTACCTGACTTGCAAGAGGAGATTTCACTTCACACACAAACGGGACTCGCTAAATTCGTTTTCACAGGGCAACAATTAATCAAAAGGCAAATTTTCCTTTCCTAAGATGGCAAAGGCACGACCTGCCTCTGACTGGCTAGGACTTGTCGCCTTCGTTGGTTGGGTTAGTTCAGTTCAGGCATGAGGAGCGAAATTGGTTAGGGTTAGAGTAAAGGTCAGTTCACAGTTTTCGCGTCCATGTGGGTCCGATTTGGTCTGTGTGACATAAATCTCGTCATCCACCCATGTCCACAGGGGTTTGCATGGACCCTTGTGCGGATGTGCGTGTACAGCCCATTTTTTGTAACTGCGTTGACTGTAGGTATAGCAAGCACGCTGACTGCACATACTCCAATGTCTCGCTTCACACTCCAGTCAAAAACACTGCTTTCAAGCTAGGCGCATCCGAAGTTAGTTTCAAGGTGGATATTTGATAGACATTCACTCCAGACCCAACAGCATCGTTTAGTTTCACTTTCACCTGACGGTAGCCTCACCTCTCGGCCCTCCAGCTTACTGCGTGTTTCCTGTATCATGAATAGAAATGCATGCGTGTCCGCGTAACCACAGCTCTCCGAGGATGTTTAATGCGGAAGGTAAGTCCGAGCCTTACAAGTGTCAGGGTAAGCCAACCGGAGGCAGAGTAAGGCAAAGTAGAGCGGGTTATGCCTTCACTATCCAAGGAAAAATAAATTCGTAATCAGGACACCATATCGTAGCTTGTATAATTCCATTCAATACAATAAGTTATAAAACCATGACATTGTTTTACTTTGGTTATGGCAAAACCAGTTAATCCTGACGTCCCTATAGTGTGTCCACCAAAGACAACTGACAAGTTTAAGATAAGTCACCTGTAAAGTGTCTCATTTAGTGCATATATACGTACACAACCCTGTCCTAGCTGCCACTAGGCAACTGACCAGTAGGAGTTGCTAGTGCCATGACACAGGTGTGAACATACGTTAGCTTCTCGAAGGCAAACACTGCTAACTGTGCTCACCAGAATGCACGACCCTATCAAACCCAGGCCCTTGTGCTTGGTAAGAATTTGCTCCAGGATTACAGTTGTTCGTCTTTCCAAAAATAATACCTTAAGCAGTTCTTGGTGCTTTTTATATAAATATGACTAGTGATTAAAAAAGTTATTTTTGTGCTGTCTTTTGAGCAGCTTTTTATGGTTTGGTTTATTCCCCTTTGTCTGACCTTAATGTTGGTAAAATTAAAATCACTTCCCTTAATTGGAAGTTATTTTATTTGCAAATATAGTGATCCTTTCATTGCCTACCTAATATTGTAATTCATTGTTTAAAATGTTACCTTTGAAATATAGTAGGCTGCATAATACTCGTTATCCTGTTGAAAATGTTGGCCTTATAAGTAATGTAACTATTTTTGTTTACTTCACCAAAGTGATGTAACCTTTTACATTTGAATACTTTTTGATTAGTTTTCTAACAAATGTTTGAAACTGGATGATAAAGCTGGAAAATATCCATAAATAGGCCAGGCCAAAAAAATAAATGAATAAACGTTATACATATAAACTTTCTACCAAAAGAATATATTCAGATGCAGTCATTTCATGCAAACATTTTTACTAGTAACTTTAATTGAATTACATATTTTTCTCAGTAACTGTAACTGATTACAGTTACATTTATTTAGTAATTTAATTACATGTAACTATGTAACTAGTTACTCCCCAACAGTGGTAATGTTCATATCACTACAATGCTGATAGTCCTACTTGAACATATTTTTAGTTTGCGGCTCCTGTCAGTGCTGAGGTTAGTGTGCTAAAGTTGTGTGTCCACTTCACATTCCTCCAGTACTAAGAGCTGTGGTCACACAAGTCTTTTGTTCTGGGGAAGTCATTCACTGAAGTCACTGCATCTGAAATGTAATTGTAGTTTTTTTGTTTTTTTAAAAGGAGGAGGGCTGATGACTGGCAGGATGTCCTTAGTGGGGAAATGAAAAAAAAAAACAGCACCACTCCTATGCATGGAAGTTTCTCAGCTGCTGGGTCTTTTATAATCCTTATTTTTTTGCTCAAAACAAACACATAACGCACATGCAAATAAGTTTTACTAACTTAAACTTATAAACTAGAGCTGGGTGTTTCACTTTAAGAGTTAAGAAACTTGAAACCTTGTTCTTGTTTGCGCAACAATCAGTGCAGCTCACAGCCGCCAAAGTGTCTAGACTAGCACATGATGGTAGTCAGCCAATGGCTCCACCGCTCTCCTCGGGGGCCCCGTGTGTGTATGTGTGTATGTGTGTGTATGTGTGAGGAAGGGGGGGGGGGGGGGAGAAAAAAAAAGAAAAAGAGAGAGAAACGGAGAAAGAAAGGGATCTGGGCTGCAGTTTGGTTTAGATCTGAGTAGAGAAGCAGGAGCGCGATTCAGCCCCGGATTGATCCTCTTCATGTAATTTCAGCTCGCATGGATATTTTGTTGGGATTGTAATAAAAAAAAGAAGTGCACTGACATCTCAAGAAGACGACAAGGATCCTGATTTCCAGTGCATTTTCTTGGGATTAAATCGCCTCGAAGTACCTCATGCTCTACGTGCCGGTGTACAGAGTAGATTTGCGCTTGTTAAAAGTCCGAAACAGTTTCAGGCTGCGAGTTGCCGTCTCGGGTTGAAGGCTGCTGGCTTTGGATTATGTTTCTAAGTATGTTATGTTATTATGTATTCTGCTTTTTTTATTCCTTCGTAACAAACACATAAACACTCAGCTCCGCAGCGACCCTGGATAATATATCGCAGTTTCACCCGCTTGGTTATTTACAGTTTATTCGGCTAAGTGAATGCATTTTGATCGGCATGCTGCAGTGCGTTTATTGCGCGATTTTGTTGTTATAAATGCAACAAACCAGCCTTCAGTCTAATGTTGCGGTTTTGCCACCAATGCTCGTCAGTCGGCTGTGCATGCATTGCACGGCATTTCACAGACATTAATGTTTTGCAACGACCGTAGAAGTATCTGTAATATTCGGATATCCGTACAAGAATAAAAAACCCTCATATAGATTTTCAAGTTGTCGTATGTTCAGGACGAAACGCTCAGGTCTTGTGCGGCGACTCTGGAGAAGCCGTTTGATCCCAGATAAAGAAGGGGAAGATGGAAATGGCAAAACTAGTGAGGGCTGTAGGGACGATCTGTTCGGAAACAACCCAGAGAAAATTCCCAAAACGGAGCTCAGACCGATGACCCCTAGCGGGTCTCTTGTAGGGGACATAGGGGGTGTGTGCACCCGGAGCCCCGTGGAGAGCAGCGGCTTGGGGGTCACGTCGGACCAAGATGGGGGTGCGGTGTGCGTCCAGGAGCAGGGGAGCCCCCGCTCCATACAGGACAGAGAATGCAGGACAGTGACGTGCTGCTTATTTAAAGACCGGGACCACTCCGAGCTTAGGGGTCCAGAGACGGCTCAGGGCACCAGGGATCCAGGGTCGTGTCACTTCGTGCTGAGGAACCTTGGACCACGGGATAGCGGCTCTCCTGAGGCGCAGGAGGCGATGCCACGCACGGTGTTGGAGCAAGAACTGAAATCAGCCACATACTCTCTTTTGAAAAGGCTAAAGGAAAGAGCGCTGGATACCTTACTAGAGGCGGTGGAGTCCAGAGGAGGGATGCCGAGCGACTGTGTTATGATTTCCCGGACAGAGCTGAGGTTGGGCGGCCATGTGGCATCCCCACAGCTGCTTGTGTGTAAACTGTACCGCTGGTCCGACCTCCAGCATCCTGCCCAGCTCAAACCGCTCTGTGAGTGTAAGAGCTTTGGGGCCCTGGACAGTCCAACAGTATGCTGCAACCCCTATCACTACAGCCGGCTCTGTGGGCCAGGTAAGGGCATCTGCCAGATCACACTTACTGTCTGTAGCACCTTATAGGCCTATAGCTAGATGCTGCTTTTGGGGTGTTAAGTCACCAGGTAGTCCATTAACAAATAATCACAATGCATCTTTCAGGTTTTCCCTGACTTTATTATCTTGACCCACACACATACAGACTACCATCTTTACTTTTGAACTATAAACATGCAAGTAAATCCTGCAAATCCATCTTAACAGCTAGGCTTGTGTTTTTAATTTGCTAAATGATTACACAGAGAACTGCAAAGGTCATATCCATCATTACATGGCAGAAGTTAACTTTTCAAGACTGTACAGCTGCTATGGGTTTAGAAATATGCTCAGAAAATCTTTCCCTATCACCATGTTTTATTTGTCTGGTACTGTTGGCTTACTTTCATACTGAGAGGTAGAGAAGGCTGGTCATTTGATTAAATAGTTAATGATTAATAAAGTCATCCTTATGGCAAGGTGAACAATAATAAAATCCTTTAGAGCAAAGGATATGAGCTGAGGTAGAGTTGACAACACATAAATGTAAGACAGACTACTTTTTTTGCCAGTTTGATGTTATCTCAATGTTACTGTTCATTAAATTTAGTATATTCAGGAAAAATAGTCAAATAAATGCAAAATATTGATTAGTTTTAATATGTTTGTCACCTTTAAAGATTTTAGTTGCTTTGAAAGTTGTATTTTAGCAGTTTTGCATTACACCAGAGCATCGCTCTCACAAGCCTGCAATATCTGGGCCTTTTGATGAAGGAGATTGTTTGTTTGGACTGCTGCTGTCCTTACAGTTCTTCTAGCTGTAAGGTGTTAGTTTATTCCATAAAAACATAAAGTACAGGACATCCTTAATGTGTCTTAATATGTTAGTGCCTTCAGTGTGATTGTCAACACAGCTGTTTTCAGGTCTTACCTCTGTTTCTTGCAGGGTTATTGCCAGGTAGGCCAATCCATCAACAGTATATGACATGCATATGATTGTAAAGACTCACTCACAGGTTTGGACCTGGTGCCATAGGTCAGTTTAGTTGTGGTGGTGGAGGACTGAGCTGTATTTTCACAATCAATGAGCTATCTATAGCAGAACCTCCCTGACCTATATTAAACTGATTCAGTTTTGGCAGGGGGCAAGCCTGTGATTTGGCAAACCTTAAACGCAGGGCCACTCAACCCCGCTGACCTGATGACAAGTAGTGGTATCATGTGTAAAGATGCAAGCGTCAGTATTTCTGTCTTCTCACTGGCACAGGAGGTGGATTTTCCATAACATCCATGTTTACTAGAGCCAGCTGGCTGTGGCAAGCACTTCAAAGTCATAAGTCCAACAATATCAGAATTCATAGCACACAAATGTTGGAAACTGACGTGGATTTGGCTCTCATGTTCCACCTTACTGTCTGACTTGATAAGAATATATATGTAAGTTTACTGATAAACCGTGGTGTCTGTTGGTTTGAACAGACTGTGTTAGATAGAAAGAGTATGAAATGTGTTCCTCTTGCTGAAGTGGATGTCAGGCTGCGCTTTTCTTTCTGCTAAAACTAGCAAGATGGATTGTAAGAAGAGGGAGAGGGGCACATACCCCATATTGGGACTAAGGCTCGTAGTAGACATAGCTCACATGCGCTCATGCGTGGCCCGATAGAGCTGGTATTTCTTTCATGCTATTCAAGAAGGGGGGCTTTGAATCAAGACCTTAATCACTGGTTTTTACATTGTTTGCAAATGGGGAAGAAAGAAATATGGAATTATACTACATGAGGTAGATTTGCATTGAAAACATTATAATTCTTTGTAAAACAACTCAAAAAAGATGCATAAAAACAAGTTGTGTTAAAGCGTTCGTCAACTGCAGTTCAGTCTACTTCAGTTTTGGTTTAGACTTATCTGAAAATGAACTACTTAACTAGGTTTTATATAAGAGTTTTTAAAGAATAAAACAGTACGTAATGTGTGGCAGAGAGCTTAGACTAAAGTGGACAAAACTTTTTTCCTTTTATTTTGCCAGGCATTATACTTTTCGAATGAGATCAGTTTCAAGTTGCGCTTTAAAAGCCCTTTTGTCCTAAGGAGGTCCCCTCATGCTATTTAGGTGAAGGAGTGGTGATAATATACAGTTTGCATACTACTGGCGCCAGACTGACGAGCTGTGTATCTGAGTGACTGAGTTCAGATCCCAGCAATTACTGCCGCCACTCTTAAAGGACCCGCTGCTATTATGCTTTTCTCCTTCCCCTTTTCCCTGTAGGCGAGGTCACAGTGTGCTCGCAAAGTTTTCTTTCCTTTGTGCTTTTCCTTCGTGTGCAAGTTATTCTCTTTATTTCTCCTCTTTTTATTGGATAAAATCAAGGTCTCTGAGCACACTGAAGTTAAAAAGCAGGGATTTACTCTGATTCATTAAACTAATAACTAAAAGTTACAGTTAGTCTCTGTGGTTGTTATAATGACTGCTTCAGTTAAATAATGCATGCTTAAATTATAGAAACAAATAGTGTTCTGTTGGCTTTATTAGCTTTTTAATGAGCATTTGAACAAAATGATTTAATTCAGGCGTGCAGACACAAAGCTGTGAGAGTTGAGGTGTAGTCTGGTGTTTACAATGGAAGCAAAAATGCTTTGATAGTCGAGTCATTTGTTAAAGCTTGTGATGACTTAAGGTTGTTGTGTTGGCATGTTTCTTTTTACTTTTATGCTGATAATGTCAAACAAAATATGATGTAATAAACAATGTTTGGGTTTTGAGCTGCAGCGATTAATCTGTTAGGTATCAGCAATTAAATTAATCGGCAGCTAATTTGACATTTGATTCATCTCTATGAATCATTTTTAAAGAGAAGAAAGTAAAAATTTCCTGATGCTAGTATCATAAATGTGAATTACTTCTCTATGACAGTGAACTGAATATTTTTGGGCTGTGGACAAAACAAGACATTTGAGAACGTCACCTTGGGCTTTAAGAAACACAGATCAACATTTTTTAGTATTTTCTTACTGTTCATAGACCAAACATCTTATCGATCATTTGAGAAAATAATCGACAGTGAAAATCAACATTAGTTGCCGCCCTCGTCTGGTTACTTTGGAATTACTGTGACATAAAACAGAAAATAGATTGGGATCTAGATGTGCAAAGAAGCGTGTGTATGTGTTACAAGGTGTTTACAGTTATTTTACTAACCGGCTTTGCAAGCCACTCTACACCAGAGGCTTTGGATGTGTTAACGCCATAATTTTCTTACAGTCGATGTATCCAAACAGTGCTTAGTAAATATCAGATTGAACTTCTTAGAATTCCAAACAGTTAATTCAAGTTTGAATAGCACAGACACGTCTTTCTTACATTTAGTGACTTCACAGTAGGGATTGAGTTTTACCTTTCATTCTTTTAAAATAGCATTTCTTTCTTTATAAGGTGGTTGACAAGACTGTTTTGTGTTACAGAGTCACCCCCACCTCCATATTCGAGGCTTTCCCCTAATGAAGAACACAAGCCACTGGGTAAGTGACACAGATGAGCTCTGTGCACCTGAAGCTTTCTATTTCATCCTTACACATCTGAATTCTGTTGTTAATATTGATCCTCTGTGTTATGGCTTGTAACCAGGTAGTTGTAAAGCTGTAATCACTTGATTTATGATCTTTTTAGTCATAATTGCAGATATTAAGAGCCTGTAAATTGCAAAGGGCATGGCCAGTCTTTTGTTTAGGCTCTGGCACAGCCAGTCCGTTGTTTAGGCTCTGGTTTAACAGGAAAAAGAGGGAATAAAGCAATGTGGAAAATTTAAACATCTCTAATTGGGCACAGTTACTGGCAAACTGCATGGTAGCTTTGAGATGAGACCTCAGCCAGCATGTGGCATAATGTCAGCATGCCAGCCAGAGCCAGTGTGGGTAGTATGGTGTGGGTTGTATGTACTGTGGGCTGCTGGGACTTTGGAGCCTGGCTGCTAGCTGGGGCTGCAAGCCTGAGTACAGCTGATGTTTCTGGCGGCATCTGGGGATGTCATCAGGTAAAGCCTGTCTGTGACCTTGCCAGGTTATCTGCTGTGGGATGCTGTTAATTGTTTTGAATGTGATACGAAATATGAAACATATTCTCGCTGAAATGAAGAGGTACACAGAGGTAGCCACTGAGTCTCTTGTGCAGATGATTAGTGAGAGTTCAGAGGAACTGCAGATGAATAATTTCCATTTTATTCCCCACAGATCTGTCAGACTCCACATTGTCTTACACTGAAACTGAGGCAGCCAGCTCACCAAATATCACACCGGGGGAATTCTCAGGTGGGTGTGTTTCTCCAACTGTCGTCAGTCCCCAAATAAGGAGTTTATATCCGAAATGTCTTATACTGATTAAAAAAAAATTAATGATTACAAGAAGTTTATTATCCCAGAGGAGCTGCACTGTAAATACTGACGTAATTAGCCCGACAAATGCTGTGTTTTTCTGTTGTGTTGTACATTTTGTAAGAGTAGGGGGCATTTTTTTGGGGGGGGGGGG